>NC_068942.1:51950791-52298791 GCF_026419915.1 Harpia harpyja
GGTGGCATACTGAAGATTTGCATTATATGAAAAACCTCCTGCAATTTTCTGTGTTGTGGTCCTGCTGAGTGGTAACGTGAAAAAGAACAAAAACATGCAAAGGAAATTAATTCCTCAGGAATACTCCGCAGTTGATTGTGGCAAACGAAGAGCATTGAGGATACATTCACTGCTATCATGCTGCAAGAGAAGTGCAAAAAAAGTTATTGTTGTATAGTGTTATCCCTAAATACACAATCGGAGCTTTAGTTCTAGATCTGTTTGACATATTTGGAGCATGTGACAAGATCTTCAAAAATTTTCCACTTTCTCAACTAGCCTTCAACACTTGTGAAATAAACTGACTACAGAGTGCCATGTTAAAACTCCATTCTCTCTTCCTTGTCTTTTTTTTAACACTAATATGTTCACAGGGAATAGATTCAAGACTCTGGACTGAATCAGGCTGACAAAGTCTTGAAATATTATTAAGTAGTGAATGTTGTTTGTTTTGGCCTACTTCCCGAAGTCTTTTATTCTTTCATTGCTTACCTTTTTTCTATATATTCAAGGAAAGGTTATTTTTCCCACATGAAAAGAAGTGACCAAAAATATGGAAGATGGCTGAGGTTAATAGTGCTACTCAGTTCTAATGAAAAATCATGTCTTTTCATCAGCGTTAAGCATCTTTATTATCCAAAAAGATAATTGTCCTTTTCACATTTGTACAGTGTCATTTTGTTATCTTGCATAGCATGTGTGTATGTAACATGTATGCAGTAAACCATTTAAATGAAAACTGATTAGCTAGAATTTTTAATGATTTGTGCAAACTCAATTTTTTAATCTAAGGAAGTTCCACTTTTAAAAAGCCCTAAATATTAGTGATTCATTTCTTGTAAAAGTGGCTACTGACTGAAGACTTAAACAGTTCATGCTGATCTATAATTAGTGTCTGTATTTTTTATTATATTTGTAATTAGAGGAAACCTCTCAATGTTTTTTAAAAAATGTATCTGAAGGTGGATGAATGAAGAGATTCTATTGCATGTTATGTCTATATGTGTGAGAGGGGAGCAGCAAAAATTACCACAAAGAATAAAATGCTACAGAATTCCAAAGAAATGCCGCGAGCATTTGCCTCAAAAAAAAAAAAAAAAAAAAAAAAAAGCTTGGGAGCAGCTTTTTGTTCTGATTGCTAACTTAGGCATGGCAACATACACAAAGATAATATCTCCTATTTTATTCCTTCTGTGTACAAAAAAGAGATTTTTATACTTTTTGATAAATAAATAAGATTGCATTAAAGACATAGTTGGCCTCAATAGAAATTCCTCTTCTACTCAAACCAAACCAACTCTTGTGATCCAAACTATGATCTCAGTGCAATGACCAAGGCGGGAAATAGAGAGAGTGCGGATGAAACACTGGCAAAGTTATGAGAAGTGCTTTTTTCTGTAAGGCTATTGCTACCAAGTATGCTTTGTATGAACACATATTAAATGCAGAGCTGGTATCATCACCTGTTGTTAAAGTTTCCTGCTTTTTATTACGGTTACTTTTCTATTATCTGTTGCATACAACTTTATTTAATTTATCCATTTCACTGAAATCTTTCATGTTTGGCACCTGCATGAGAACTTATTTTGTTTTATTTTTTAATTCAGCCAAAACTAACTGCATGGTTTCCAAGAATGAAGCTCAGGGAACTAATAGCATGTAAAAAACTTTCTTGCTCTTTTCCTTGAAAAACTCTACAATTCACGTATTTATAAGTAGAAAAGGAGATTTGGCAGCTTTTTTATTCATATGGAAGTCTTCCCATTTCCTTAAAACATGGAAATTTGTTCAGGTAACAGGCCTTTAGGAAACTTCAGTTTGTACACGCTCAGTAGATGCTTCATAATGTTCAGTGTTGTTTCCATCACCGCTTGCATCTCTCACGGCTCTTATTACTGACAAGATTGGACTTTTGCCATCTTCACAGTGCGACTGAGCAGGCAAACTTTAGAGTACATGACAAAAGCCAGGCTTCCTTGCACGAGCTTCTCCACTTAGGGAGACAGTCAGTATTAGGCACTGGACTGAAGAGCATAATAGATATTGATGTGTTTATGATCGTCTGTTACTGGGTTTTTTTCATGATGTGACATAATACCTTGGTTTGTGATTTCCAGATAACATAAAAAAGGAAAACTTCTCATTCAAGGCTGGCATCTTAGAACTGGGGTGAAGGGACTCATAGCACCGTAGTCTAGGAGAAATAATGAAGGCAGAAGAAGGGAGTCAGGTGTCTAAACTGTGAAACATTGAAGGTGGGCAATGAATTGCCGTTAAAACAAAACCAAAACTGAAACTGATTGCACAGGAAGATTGAAACAAGATACGAGTGTATTGTTTTCAGGGAAAGTTGGAGGATAGATAAGAACTACAGAGGAAGATTTGACCTGACTTGGAATGTGGAGGGAGAAGTGAAATAGTCTGGCAGATGTATTGACATGAGAAGCCAGGGAGAAGGTTGGATGGAAAATTAAAAAAAAGGAAAACCAATGAATGCCAATATTGGTTAGAGGACAGAAGAGTTAACTAAGGATGAAGATAAACCACCTGGAATTTAATGAGAGGTGGCTGGGGGATGTGAGCTGCAAGACAGCAAATAAGTGGAATAATTAATATTCATGTAGTGAGTTTGAGCAGAGAAACCAAGAACAGTAAACATGCTTGTGGGATGACTCCACCCACTTTGTTCAGTGCTGTGTGACCAAACAGCAGATGTCTAGGGAAACCAACTAGAAAGTAGATGCTATTCTGTTTTGTGCAGAAGCTGGAATAAAGCGTGGAATGGAAAGAACACAAAATACAGTTTCATGATGGATATGGGTAAACCTGCCTGGAAAATTGTATTTAGATGGTGATTTTAATGGCAATTTGTGTATGATGTTAGTCTTTTTCCTTTAAACCATCGATCTCAGAAATTGTCACGAGTTGTGCAATTCGACTTGCACTCATCACTGAAATGAAAATTAATAAAAAAAATTTCCACATCTTTGTAATGCTGTAACACTTAACATGCACCACCACCACCACCAAAAAAGTCAGACAATTCAATGAACATTTGCAAATACTTTTGAGCTTAATCTCAAAGCATCTCAGTTTTCCCCTTTCTAAAATGGAGATAATATCAGAAAGTCAACTCACCAAACCTTGGTCAAGATAAAGTGGCATTCATGACATTATGAAACTGAGGAGCACGCAAAAAAGCACTTACAGAAATTAGTAAGATAGGCCTTAGAGTAGTTTGAAGTTGTAGCTGTGTGCAATGAACAAGGCATGGGGTCACGTACTGAACAATGGAAAGAAAATGAAAGGTTTTGTCCCTAATCGGTAACTGAAAATTAGCTATCCTATGATCTGAGAGAGGGGGGACTTCTCTGCTGCAAGTAGGATTTTATTACTCAATCTTGCAGTAGAAAAAAAAAAGTCATCATTTCTTGTGTATGTTGATCTTGGTTTAGCTGACAACCTTACTGCTGGAATCTCTGAATTTGTAAATGCTTGACTGTAATTTCGTGGTTCTTAATTTTTCAGTGACATGTAACAGAAAATTGAAAGTTCCTTTATGGAAAAAAAATATATCCATTGCCTTAAAAAGAGGAAGATTTATGAAAAAGAGAAATAAATACAAAGTTTCTTATTTCAAATTCCTATTTTAAGATTGCTAGTTGTGGTTTTTATTTTATTGTGAATATTATTCTGAGCATTCCAGTTCTCTGTGAGTGTTGTTCAGTGTGTTCTTTCTTTTTTTATTACTTTATAATTTGCTTTTAGTATTTAATATGCTTGTATTAAACTTTCCTTTTCTTCTTGGTATATCTTCTGTAAGGATATTAAATGTAAAAATATATGTATATGGAAAGACTATTGTATTATTAAAAAAACTTTCCAGATAATAGCATCTTATTGTTTCAAAAAATTAAGACAAGGGTTTTGTTGAGTTTTTAAAAGTTTGAAGTACTATACCTGCCATCTACTGGAAGTACAAGGACGATGCATTTAAGTTGTATTATGTTAACTGTTCAGCCAATAACATTTATCATCCTACTACTTTATTATTTGACTTTGGTAAAAAAAAAAATTAACTTTAACCTGCATTATTTCGTTTATTACTTTATTAAAAAATGGCAGTTTTAAAATTTAACTCAATTTTTCAACTCCTCAACTTTCACAGATTTTTAATTAACCCACAGTAAAATCTAAACAAATATTAAGAATCAAGTGTAAGAAATACATTGGTATTTGTTCTTCTGCCACATTCTACATGACCATTCATTTTGATGGATCTGTACAACTTGCAGTTGGAGTGGGGGTGAACTATATACGGGCAGATAAGTTTTCAGATACTTATTTATGTATTTCCTTGGAAAAGGATAGTTACAGTATTTTAAAATAACAGCTTACATAAGTAAGTGCTTTTGTTGTTGTTAAAGTTTTTTTCTTTTTAATGTGGGGCACATTTTTAAGGAACTGGTAAATTACGTTAGGTCCATTTTCATCTCTTCTTGACTCTTAGTTCTGGTCCCATAAACCACAGTAATTTCATTCCAGCGTGGTCACTTAGGCTGATTAAAAATCGGACAAAGTCATATAAAGGTGAAGAAGTCCATTAGTCTTATGTTGCCACTGGATTTAGGACACTCTGAGTTAAATATCATTCTATTTGGTTAAGTAATCCAAAAGTACTTGGCAACAGGAAAAAAAAATATTAATGATTATTTATGGCTGCCGCCATAAGATATGAATTTCCAAGGTTGCATACAATCCAATAGAATTCATTTTGATATAAGAAACAGTATTTTGTCTGTATATTAACAGTAAAGGCTAAGGTAGATTCTTTGGTAAGCTAGGTTTCCATCAGATCAAACTGTGAAAAGGAAGAGAAATAATTAAGTGTAAATTTTCCTTTTTAAAATCTATTGTTAAACAAACCAAGACAGGCCTAAAAGGAAAACAAAAAAAGTCACCAGTTGTCATCAAGGAAGTATTGCTGAATTCCTAGGAGATTACTGTGGAAATAAACCTTTTCAGCCCTGGGAAGGTTCTTTTACAAGACTAAAATACTGGATACCATTTAATTTTGGGTACTACTCAGCATCATTTTTGTTGTCCATTACTAGGCACTCTCAGAGTATTACATTCTGAGTAATTTATGGGTAAAATTGTTATCCTTTTACAGAACTGTTGCTAAGCAAGAAATTATACATTTATTCTTCTCTGCTTTCTTTTATTTTATTAATGTCTATTAGTACATATTTTATCACTTTACTAGAGAAAGAATGATTAGGCAGTTAAATTCATTTTCACTCTGTTTAAAATTGAATTTCTTCTTTCTCACACTAGGCTGGGAATCATTTGAAATCTGTATGCCAAAACCAGACAACCTTGGACAATAGTTACTTTCAGTGGAAAATATAAATGCTTTAGGCAAAGAAGATCTTGAACTTTTGCCTTCTGTTTGAACTGTATATATGCTAGTTTAATTATGGAAGAGTACATTGTGTCTGGATTCTATAATATTTAATTTAAAATTTATTCACTATAGTAGCTATATTATGTTGGCATTTTCCCATCTTTCTAGCTAATCAAATGTCAAGTCTGAAACCATAAAATTTCTGGAATCTTTTGAAAGCAGGTTAAAAAAAAAGAGATAATTCCTTTTTTCCCCAAAATGGAATTTTATTGAAAACTTTAAATCTAGGAAGAGCCATTTGCTTATTAAAATAAACTTATTCATTGTGAATGATAAATATATTTTACTAGTGTCATTTAGTAATAAAATATGTAAAAGCACTTTTGAATAATGTCAAATTCACTTAATCTGAGAGATGGAGTTAGGCTCCTTGCTGAGGCTGGGATTCCTCTGTGCGAAGCTAACCACATACACCTAAACATCTGAAAACCATAGACATTTCATAAATGCTTTGTGTACGCTCCCCTGACAACCTCTAGCTCAGCTTCAAACTCTGTTGTAAGGTATTCCCATTTTTCAGACATTTTAATACAGGTAACCCTAAGGCTGCTAGGCTTTTCAGAATGAGCTATACATTTTTTACCTTCTTTCTCTGCACAGTCTGGGAAAAAGATATTTCACATAAGCAATCTTCATATTTTCCAGAATTACTTTTTCTCTCTCTCTTTGACTTTAGAGAAGAAAGAATTGAAGGGGGGTAGAGGGGGTTTTGCTTATGGATTTTCTTCCCAGATCTGCATAGCTCTAGGCCAGACCTGGTTAACTATTAACAGTTTAAATTGAACACTTCACATGCATAATAAAAACCAGGTCTCTTGTGTTGCTGCTGAAGCAGAATGGCTCTTTTTATTCAATAAGTGCTTTGATAGTATTCCAAATTCATCTTTCTGCGTTTAAGTAGGTTAAGCGGTGCCTGAAGGATGATTCGCACATTATTACAAACAGTGGAGCAGATAGTCTGCAGCAAGAGAGGAAATATTAAAAGATGTTTTTCTTTTTTAAGGAAAATGTCATCCAAAGTTTAATATCCGTGTGGAACAGACATATGCTCATTCTACGTTTCCCCATCAGAATTGCTCTTTTACTTTATGTCAGGCAAATTTCTGTGCTATTGGCTTCCCCACAGATGTTCTTCTACTGCCATCTGATAGAAAAAATCTCACTGCTATCTACCCATTTAATTCCCCCCAAATGTTACTTTAAGGTTTTGTAATCTCTTTGTTCTATAAATCTCTGAAGTTACTTTTTCATCATGGAGATCTACTGTGTGAGACATTCCCAAGCATGCAAGAGTCTTACCAGTTAGATTTATTAAAATCAGAGGAGAAGCAAAACAAAATGCTTCCATTAACTTAATGCATACAAATTTTTATTTCTTCTGAACTAAACTAAACTAAACTAAATTAAACTAAACTAAACTAAACTAAAGTTAAATTGTATAAGCCTCTTTCCATTGAATGAATGGTTTCTTTCCTTTCAATATCCCAGGTTCTCTTCTTCAGTAGCTTTGAATTTGGATTCTAGAAAAAAAATCAGTAAGAAAATGCACAGTTTTGTTTTTATGCTCCCTCCCTTTAACACTGTAATTCTATCAATGGGGTTTGGTAAATTACTTTATCTCTGACTTTAAAAAAAAGTATGATTTCTTGAGGTTGCTTTTGTCATAGATGAACTTTTTTTTTTAGATTTCCTTTTATTTTGGATAGTTGTCTAACAGCACTTACTTACTAAATTAATGTTGTGATTACTTAATGTAACTATCAACACAGCACAGAGGTTTTCAGTGCTAAACTTGTTTTGTTGGAGAAAGAATTTGGGGCAGTGTAACCGGACTTTCCCTTAACCATTGAAGTTACTGAAAATCCACCTCTGGGTTTTTTGCACAGATTTTCTGCATTAAATCTTTACAGGATAGAAAGAGAAGAAATGATTTCATTAGTGTGTTTTTTAATAGAGGAAGTTAAAAATGGAAATTTGATTTATTCATCAAGGTTTTCTACTAGAAGGAATTATGTATTTGCTGGAATGTGTGATCACGCTATTTTTATAAACTGGAATGCTTGTAGGAGCCTTAAAAGCACACTGCTGAGATCTCTGCTACCTGCACTGCATGATGCCTTTCCTCACCCTTGACTAAAGATCTGAAGACTTCTCTAAAAATTAAGAAAATACAAAAAGATACTTAAAACTAAGATTGATCAAATAAAAAAATAATTTAAAAAAATGGAAATGCTATTTTAAAAGTATTCCCTAAAGAATTGGGTAAGCATTCAAAAAGTCATAAATTAGTGAGAAACATGTATGTAACAGAAGGGAGAAAGAGATTAAAGGAATCTGTAATATCTTAAATCAGACTTTGGCCATTTAGTTACGCCTGTAGAATAAGCATTCTGGACTGACTCTACAGAAAAGATTTTTTCCTGAGGTGCCCGGTAGAACATGATGAGCCTTTTCTTTGCTAAAGATAGTATTTCCCCTGTTAAGGCCATTCAGAACCAAATGCTGAAGATTGCACTTCTTTCTGGTATGTGCCATCTATAAGATGATAAAAAGGGTAAAATCATATTAATTCCATGTACACATTTCACCAACTTGAGTGGGTGATAAAGGATTGAAGAAAATTAATGACATGCTAAATGATTTTTGGAACTAGCAATGGCATGCTGGAACAGCTGCATTTACCTGGTTAGTAAAAGAGCATAGGAAGAGAAATGGGAAGAAGGCAGAGGGTTATGTTTTGCTTACAGCCTGAAGCCTATATGCCCAAACTGAATTTCCAGGTCTCCCACACTTGTGTGACTTTGAGCATGTCAGTTAATCTTTTGTACGCTCCAGCTTTGAACCATCAGTGATGGCAATATTTTTCCTACCTCGAGAGTTCCTGGGGAAACTTTGTGGTAAGAAGTTCTATCTAGCAATAACAAACCAAAATTAAAAAATTCCTTTGTGGCTTTAGCCAAATAAGAAGTAGTGCTCTTTTATCATATACATTTCATTTCAGTCTAAAGCATTTTTAAAAGATTAGGCATAAAAATACCACCTGGATAATCTTGTTTTGAATAAATCATTTATTTGTCTATATTCTTATTAATCACCACCTTAACTGCTGGTCAAAATTTCTGTTTCATTTAAGTCAATTATTCATTATAAGGTATCTAGTAATGTGGGTCACTAACTACAAAAAAATTATTAAAAAAGGAACCTAATGTTTCTCTCTACGTTGTATCTGGTCTCCTAGAAAACCATTTCCTTCTTTAGAACAGCTTTCATACAGAAATAAGATTTCTTTCAGCAGTAGTGTATCTAGGATAAATGACACTTTCCACCTCTGTATTTTGTTGGGTGCCTAGAAGTAATGTAGACAGCCAGCATCCGTGCTACACATGAGCTCTTACAGAGAATCTCCCAAACAGAGTGAAAAGATCATTAACAGCCCAGATTTCAATCTCCTTTATGCAGCCCAGGTATCAAATGAGTAATTTGCTGTCCGTAGCTTTGAGAAGCTCAAATATAAAAGCTACAAGAGACAGGATAATGGTATCTTAGTGATTACACTGTTTTTCTAACTACTTCCAAGGCTTTTGCTCTCAGTTCTGCCTTAACAAAAAGATAAGCCTGAAAACGAGCCAGGTCCTTATTAAAAGCATAGCATATGTCTAGGAAAAAAAGGTCTTGCTGTTCAGATTTATGTCTTTTGGCAGATTTATAAGGTGTTTATGTACAGTAGATTTGATCCCATGGACAAGTGCTGAAGGCTTTGCTTAATTTCATAAGTGTTTAGAAATTCTGATTAAAAGAAGTTCTTGGTAATAAGATTTAGTAATGACACTTTTCAGGACCAAAGAAGGTGGTGCTTTTACGTTATTACAAGCATGTTTCATGACCACAGCTGGAAAGGCCAACCAGTGAGGAAGGGATGGGTTACATGTTGTCCAAACTTTGACATACTATTGCTCTAACAAACATATAATTTATCATTTTTTATTCAGACATATGCTCAGTAGGCAGTGGGGTAAGATCATGAATTCCAGGCATGTAGCTCTTATAACTAGCTTTGTTATAGGCAGGGATTTGTAACAAGTCTTTGCCAAAATGTTTTTAGGTCATAGTAATTAAACCAGAATCAACTATAAACATTTCTTCCAGATACTTTTAGCTAATAAGAACAATACTTCAGGGACTTATATTCTAAGTATACATAATCTGGATATCAGAAAATATATGCAAGTTTAAGCAAAGTAATTCAGAAGGGGAGACCACGTGAAATATATTAATCCTGTGATGTACTGCTTTGTTTGCCATAGGGAACTGTTTTCTTACTATTGTTGGTAAAGGTTGTGGAAACAGCCTTAATCACATGGTTAAATGTTTGCTTGTGACAAAGGATACGCAAAATGACATGTTAAAAAGGATATAATGTATCTTGCACTGAAGGTTTGCTACAGCTCTAAATTGCAGGTTTAATATTTTTCAGGAAATCAGAGGCTGTTTTGTAGATTACTTTTTATTCTGTAAAGACCAAAGAAAAAATGCTTTTAGATATTACTGTTCTCACATTGCTACCCAAGTGACTACTTTTGTTCATTCGGTAAACTTGTAGATGGATTGTAGTACTACAAATAATGGGGATGTTTAAAATGAAATGTAGAATCCTCGCTGGAATACCTAATTATTTTAAAAAGATCATATATGAATCTGAGTTTTCAGATATGGATTTTCTCCTGCTGTATTTGTTACAGTATTTCTTTTCTCTTATTGCTCTCTATATGTCTACAAATAACGGCATAAACCTTGAACATGTTCAATATGCAATTTTTCAATCTTAATAGTTCTAGTATCACTTAGAAAAAGAATATGTGGAAAAAAGCATTCAAATGCCTTTTGTTGTAAGACAGTTTCAGTATTTCAAATAAAATTCCCGGAGAAATGCACAACAGAGATGGCCACTAAGGCAAAATAATTTCACCACAATGTTATTCCATTATGTTTTTGTCAAAAGCTAGTATTCTTTATCATGCAACTGGAGAAAACATATCAAGGCCCTCTTCCTGTATATATTTAAATGCTTGTAGAGCATTTCAACATTTAAAGCATTTATTTTTCAGTTTTCTTTTATCAATATAGAACAAAGAGCTACATAAGGAATGGATGACAGAAAGGGTGCTGGCTAACATTCATTTTTAAGACTGGGACAACACTAGCTTCATAAGCCTTCCTTTTAGAGTTTTTGTTGAACAAATCTTATGATATCAGTAAGTTATATCTAAAACAGTGGAAACTGTTCTGTGTTTCTCCCCCCCTCTGCTAACCCTAAACTTCTCTATATTTAGTCCATGTGGTTGGTAGAACAGCACTCCTACTCAGCTCTCCTCAGACACCATTCCTTGTCATTCATCACCAATTTATGCACTTTGTTGGTAATGGTTTCAGCTTACAAGTCTGTGCTCCACCATAATAGGAATCTGCAGAAAGCCCGAAGTCTTGTTAAAAAAAACATGTAATATCTCAGTTTAATCTACTGCTCCATGTATGATTTCCCTGGTGTGATGCTGCAGATGTCTCTAGCAGTTTCTCAGCAAAGCAGGTTGTTTCTTTAGAAGCAACTGAAAATGTGCTCTGTTGAGAGTAGATATGTCTCTGCTATTCTAAGCCATTTTATCAGGGCTTTTTTTCCCCTCTGTTTATGGTTCTTTAAATGTTGTCTCTAGACTGTTAATGCAGTTGTGTGGAGAAGTAGGAAGAGAACACTAATTCTGATCTCAGTGAAGTCAATGGGAATTTGGAGGTTTTGGGGAAATACAGTTTATTACATTTAGCAAAAAGGGTACTTTTATGGAAGGAAGAACATTGATAGTTGCTTAGTGACAAACTATGGGCCTGAGAAGGCAAAGGTACAGTCAAGATAAATAAAGATGTGTAGTTAATTAAAAGTGTATTCAGCAATCATAAATCACAGCCCTACTTTCACATCTGCTACTACTTGTATCAGAAATCAGTTATAAGAAGTCAAATATAAGGAAAAGTATGAACCAGAGAGGCAGACATCAAAAAAGCTGCTAACTGCTCTTCCTGTATTTTAAATGTGAAGGGCACATAACACATACAGATGAGTGTTCCAGTTCTTTCTCCTAAGGGAAAGTATGCTACCCAATAACAAAGCTAAGTGAAGCATCATTCTTCTGATAGATATCTGTAATACTTATTTTTGCACTGCATTTTTCAAAATTATGTGGAAGATTGATAACTTTAAAAAAAAAAAAAAAAGAAAATATTTTATTTCGTAGGGCCCTAATTTAATATGAAATAAACTTGCATATAGCAATAAAATTACTATGATTCACTACAGAGTCTTCTGAAGAATTTTAAATCTCTTGAAAAGTCTGATGGTTTAGAGGTAGCCCATTTTTTCTTATTACCTGCATCATCTGATTAACTTTAAAATCTTTGTGATCTTTTCTAAATTGATATAATTTTAAAGAGAGATTTTTGTACTTGTAGGTTACATTTATAAAGTTTAAGAAATGACAAGGCTTATAATAAACCCAGACTTCAAAACTAGGTTTATAGATCTAGAGACATTCACCATAAACTCAGTCAGACTGGGAATTTTTCTTGGGTCCAAGAATTGAATACTCATCAACAGTTATCTTATAAACTACACTGAGTAAAAGATGAGCAAAACTTCAGAGACTAAACTAAGTTAACTTCAGCTATGCTGTTGACGGTACCAGTAACAACATTTATTAAAACAATTGATGATTGATTATAAAAATACTAAGCAAAATTCATCAGGCTACGATGTCACCAGTGCCTAATATTGTAAAACTTAACCAATAATTGTACAGTCATACTGAAATTTAATCTTAGTCTTTAAATATCTGTAAATATTTTGTCATAAACACTTCATGTTTCAGCTAAAGCAATGTGCTATTTCTTTTTTAAGCAATGCAAGTCATAGAATTTACTGCGCATGTTCAGTGTTGAGTGCAAACAATTGGATTTACAATGAGAAATACATGCTGCAGTTTGCAAATGAATTCCCTGAGATGTGAAGTCTTTTATATGTGGTGAACTAGGTCCCAACCTCTGGGTCAAATGTCGCTGTGAATTATAATAATTGCAAATTATGGTAAAGACTAGAGTAAGGTTTGAAACCTGTCAGTACATATCATGAAGTAGAAATAAATTGCAGCTTGTCATAAATGACAGATTTCTGTTAGGTGCTTTCTTTCACTTTGACTGCATCAGGCCTTTATCCACCCAGCAATTAACTTTATTCACATTAATATTCAGCAGTGTTGACAAGACTGACACAGTAAAACTCAGTTTGTATAAAAGTAAAGACAGTTTGATGTAGAGTTATTATATTGTCTCATAATTCACTGTTGAGAGGTAGTTCTTGATAAATGAAGAACAAAGCTATTGACTCTGGTGTTGACTTACTGTGCCAAAAAGGACTCTGATTTTCTGTTTTTCAAGGTACACAATTTTTTGTTTGGAAATAAACAGTAATTTTATCTAAAGCGTTAGTAAAAGTAATATTAATACACTGGTATAATCCTGTTTATTATTTCCATATATTCACTGGTTCCCCAGATCTTTTTTGAATATTTAGAATAATTATGATTACATATAATGTTAAATAAGGCCAATCATATATTTAAAGCATGGTTTTAACTTTGCTGGGAAAGAAAAATGTGTGTACTACTGCTACCCCTGCTAAGGTTATGGCTACACAAAAGGAAAAAATAACTTTTCAACTAAAGAGGAAAGGAAATAACTACTGAAAACAAAAAAGTCCCTGACAGTTGGTGTATCCATGCTATATAATATTACCCAACAAGAAGTGAAGTTAATCATGAGAGAGAGCAGGTTTCCCAATGTTTAAAAGAAGTGTTACAGATGTTGTCAAGAGCTTTAACAGCTGCTCTTTTTAGGTTTATAACATTTACTCAAACTGCATTTACAAAATTGCTGATGCACAGTTGAAGCCATTACACAGACACAAACTTTAAATTGAAGTACAGATACGAGCTTTCTTCTGGTACCATTTTACTTTCATAGCGTCTTTTATGGAAGAATCAGAAAGCCCTTAATTAATCAAGCCTTATCTCAGGCACAGCGTTTGAGTTAGATAAAGATAAGATATTACATTACAGTAGTTGACAAGGAGACTTCTGTACAGCTTCTCACTGAACGTGGCAATTTTACAGCACCTTTCTCAACAGGGTCTCTGAATGGGATGGAAACGATAATAATTCATACCAGCATTGCCTATAAGTTTAGTCTCTTTTCTTCCCTGTTCTTTCCCATTGAATCTGTAGATTTAGGTAGAGGAAATTTACATGAAAGAAGTCTGGTGCTCTGTTGCACTATAGCCTTCTATTACTACTTCAATATAATGAGACTGCAATACAGGTAAAACAAGAACATATTGGAGAGAACTTGTGAATCCTCCACAATATATATTACTATGTACTAAGCAAAAAGGAGGTAAATGTCATGGCAGAATGACTAAAACCTAGTTTATTGTTATTTCTTGGTGTCAAAGGGTTTCCTGCAGCAAGGCCAGCTGAGAGCAAATTGGAGCTGCTCCTAAGCTGTTGTAATGTACACCAACAGCTTTGTATCCTAATAATAAAGGAAGAGTTAAGCTTGCTTAAAAACTACATTGTTTCTCCTTTCTATTTCTCATTGTATGCTTATTAAATAAGGAACTGAGTTTACTTTCTGTGCCTTTTAAGAGACCTAAGTAAGGTTTGTCATGCCTCCAGAGTTAACTTGGCTGCTGAATCTAGGAGTTGTCAGATGTGCTACTCCTGTCCAAACACATGGTCCTCTTACCCAAGCGTGGTGGTGCTTTTCCGCCTGGACCACCCACCCCTAAAGAAGAATTTCATATTGAGGGAGAGTGCTGATGATGTCATTCTTACCTTCAGGACCCCAGGATGAACATGAATTCTTTGCTCAAAGGAAATTTGTCCCTTCCTTTCCCACATATCAGGCTGTTAGGCAAAAAGAAATATATCATCACTCCTTATTAGTCTTGTGAATCTAAGGTGAAATTTTATTTTGGCTAAACTGTTTGATAAATTTATAAATAGTTTTATGATGAATTATATGAAAGAATTAATTTATGATTAATTATATTTTTCTGATAAGCTCTTTACTACAAATGCTCACCAACCTGTATTATAAATTCTGCCTGAGGCTGCAACGATTTCATTTTGTGAACAGAAATAATTTTCTTGCTATTTTTCAATTTCTCATGTCTTTAGCATTATATCATATTTACTTATTCTCATTTCTTCTGCTGAGTTTAATCACAATTTTCACCAGCGCTGAAGAACTCCAGAACCCACTAGAACTTGTTTAGAGATGGAGGCTGTGAAAATGAGACTTACACTAGTGAAGAACAGACATAGGCAACTGCAGCCTTTAGCTCTCAGTCGAGTTCAGCATACAAGCAATCTCTGCAGTACGTAGTTGAACCAGATTCATAGAAGCCAGCAAGCCAACTGGGGCTTTATCTTGGCTATTATGAGCCACACTGGACCTAGATATTTATCTCGGTGTGAGTTCTGGTCTGCTGTGAGTTGATTAGATTTGATCAATCCTTTTTTAAATGAGGAAAGACGAACTGCAATGTTATAGTAGTACCGATGATGCATTCAGGGGTAGGCAACATATTTTTAAATCTTCATTCTGCCTGCTTTGGAATAATACTTTGAATAAAGGTCTCTGGAACATGGACCAATTGTGAGGGTCCTGGGCAATCTTAGATGAAGCTCTCAGTCATTTTCTTTTTCTCTTTTTTGCTTTAATGTGGATATATGTTCACACCTGACTTTCCATGGCACTGCAAACACTTCTGATCACTAGGTGATAGACTTAACCCTCTGATTTTCTCTTCTTGGTCCAACAATCACAAAACTATTGATCCACATATTGCCACATATCCACCCAGAATGCCTTATAATCTCTGTGCCTGTTCTCTGTGTGCACAGAACAAGAGAAATGAGAGTGGGCTGCTTAGATGCAGGGCTGGTTTCCCAGGTCTTCTGTCTGCTAAATAAAAGTCCTAACCACACACTGAACAAAGCAGGACAACCTTGTTACCTTCACAAATCTTGTCTTTGGGCTTGAAGGTTCCCTTTTCTGTCTGCATTTTACAAATATCTTTAACTGTCACTTTAACTTTAACTTCAACTTTAACTTAACTGTTGAGTTCCACTTTGGATCTGATGTTTGAGTGTCTTTCTCAGGTTAACAGGAAGAGGAAGAGAGAAATACTAAGCACCAGAGAAATACACAACTACAAAAAAATCAGGAGATGGGTTGACTGGACTAAACTATTTTAAAGTTCTTTATAATGTAATGGCTATTAGAGCAATCCTTTTAAACTTCACACAGCCTATCCTGTAAATCTTTTTATAATCTTCAAGACTAGTATGGTGGAAAACAGCTATGAAGGAAGAGCACTTTCATTTGGATTTTTCTCTATTAGTAAAGGTATCATAATTAAGTTTCTGTGAGTATAATCCCCATACTTTCTAATTGTTATCCAGCTGTTATGCCAACAGTGTTGCCCATATTATAATCTGAAAAGCATTGTTTGTATTCTGTAATAGTGTAAACATTAGAGTACACAGTATGGTTCTTCAAGAGTATCATCAGGAGTCATTCAGTTTTCCCTAACTTCATTAACATTAAACTTTCATTTACATATTTGTATCTCTGTTGATTCTAAAACACTTAGACTTCACTTTTTCTTGGGCTTCCAGCACCAATATAATACCTTCTTATCTTTCAGGATTTGAATGATTTGCCATAGCTTTCTAAATGTATTGATTCCCTTAACTACAGGGCAAGCCTTCGACCATACTTGCATGAGCATTGTCTGCCTTGCTGCTTTCTTTTCCACATTGAAGTAACTGTGAGTCAACAACAAGACAGACCTCTTTGTGACTTTTTGTGTCTGCTGGTTGACATTATGCAACTCTCTGTTCACCTAGGGAATGGTATAGTTCTTGGTTTTGTGAGTCCCTACTGTCAATGGCTGGGTATGGCTGCTGTAAAAAATCATCACTAAGACCTTCTTATCCATTCCTTGTGCTCCTCCTTCATCATCAGGATATTGTTGGCTAGAATTTGGTTTTTAGTGGCAAACTGATTAAGCTGTAACTTAGTTAAATTTCATAAACCACAAACTGGCTGCAAGCCTAGAAACACTGAAACTTTTGCCTAATTGGAATCAATTGCTTCTCTATTTATACTGGATTACAATGTTATTGGCTCAATTTAGTTTGTGGGAAATAAATTGTTGGCGGTTTGGCTGAGCAGCTGTAACAATGAAAAACTGAAAAAAAGATGTGAAGATAACAGGCACAGCCTGTTTAGCATTGCTAAAGCCATTGACATTATCATGGAGAAATGGCTTCAAGCCAAGAGAAGCTCATTTGGACAAGATGGAAGAGAAGAATTGTGGAATGTTACTGAATGTTGCAGACTCAAAAGATATGTTTATACTGTCACATTGGCCCACTCCCTGTTTAATGCCAGGGTCCTAATCCACTATTGTTCATGCTGCATAGATGTTAATGTGCACACAAGCTCCATTCTGGGATGAACTAAATATTTCTCTTGAGGGGAAATCCTACCCATGTGATCTCTGTAGCCATAAAGGATAGAGTATGCTGGTTTCTTAACCCTGCAATATGCACTAAGAACGTAAGACATGCTAGCTACTCTTAAAGGACCTCTTCTTATGACTTTGGAGAGATCTTATGATCTTTCTAAGAGTATTAAACCCATATGCCCATTCCCTGTATAATGTTATAAGAATAAAACTCCAGCAGCCCCAGCAAGGAAGAACTTTTAGCAGCTTACTAAAGGAGACAGGTTGGCTTCTCTCCCTCTTCATCTCATCAGGACTTGCTAGAACTCTCTTTTCCTGCAGTCCGGCAGAGCTCTGCAGAAAAATGAGCACTGATCTCAAGGTTCTGCTTTCCAACATAAGTCCGTGCACACTTGCCAGTGGCTGCTATGTCATCTTGGACCCCTTTAGTAATTCTTCTCAAAGGCTGCAAAGCAATAGATGTATCTGGGCCTAGGCAGCCACTTAGACATTTGTGAAGTTGGGTATGGGGCATCTGTTGCATGTCACACACATTGCTTTCTGAACAGCAGTGCAGTACATGTGTTAACAGGCATATCATGTGTCATCAAACACTACCAAGAATTGGTGTACTTGTTTGTTTTAAATCCACTTACTGATACTAGTGGAGAGACTTGAGCTCTGACTGTTTTAAGACTAACCTTTATAGTAAAATGCAGGATTTTGCATTAGTAGGCTGCCCACTGTAAGTCCTGATGATGGAACAAGGGAAGAGTGAGAGAAATCTTTCTCACGCGGGCGAGGAAGGACTGGGGCAATAGAGACAGATGTGTAGAGACATCTGCAGTGAGTGCAGAAAAAAGAAGTTACCTATGTGAAGGTGGCCTGGAAGGCAGTATGATTATGCATCTACACATGGTATGAAAGCTTTCTTGAGGCAAGTTGTGAAGAGCACAGCAGGCCAAGCGATATGGATGGCTTTGAGTACAACAGAGCCAAAGCCATCCCTGAGGACCTGCCTGCCTTCTGCCAGGCACCTAGGTTCATGCTTGACCTCTCTCCCTGGAAGTTCCAGATTAAGTATCTTAATGGAGTGCAGGCCTGCCTCTGATGGAAAATGCCAATGTTTCAGAAAAACAGAAGTGTTATATATCTGACATGAACGTGGTAAACCAAGGATTTTTTACTATTACTGACTGTGGAAAAAAAAAACCAAAACAAACAACCTACATCTCTGGCTTGAGCTTTCAGCTGAGAAAAATCAGAAACCCATCCTACAGGACATACGTGCTTCTTTGCTTTGCTTCAATATTGACGCAACGGTATATTCAGATTTCATAGGTTTTAACCTTAACCTTAAAAAGAAACCCAAGCTGTTGAGGTTTTTTCAAAACAAAACATAAAGTAATGCAAACTGTGTTTGCAGACAGACTGAAACCATGACTGCAGTGTATGAGCATTTCCCATCTGTCATTAATCTCATTGTGATATTTAGCTCTAAAGCCTGATGATGTTCTGCTAGCAATCATATTCGCTGTCTTAGAAGTAATTATTTTAGTGTACATACCACAGAAGGAAAGGAGGTGAAACTGTTGGGAGATATTAAGACTTTTTCATTGAATAAAATATAGAAGGAAGGACTGAATTAGGACAGAAACAAACATAAAACAATTGAGAGAAGAAAATAGCAGGCACAGAAAAAATAGAGAAAACTGTAACTCTTAAAAGGAACCCTTTTCTCACAGGGATCTTGCATGTGGCATAAAGGCACTGAACGAAGGTAACAACAAAAACTCAAAGTCTGATATCTTCCTTAATCACTAGGCTTGTCACTAAGAATTGAGAGCAAACCTGAATTCATCCGCAGCTGGGAGGTAACTCAACTATCCCCTTAGAAAAAGTTTAACATTCTTGCCCTAGTCTATTTGAAACAACAGCACTGCAAGAAGTCTTACGTTTCCCCTGTGCACATTAATGTGGTATTCTGTGAACTCTGATTATGATTACTACGTACTAATACTATTAATTGCTCCTATGCTGAAAGATGCAGCAGATGTATTTATCAAATGCTTTTAGCCTGCACATCTGGACAGACCTGTCACATCTTGTAATTCCACTCGCCTGAGCAAATGTTGCAAAGAAACACACAGCCACCTTATTTAAACACCACTGAAGAAAGCTTAAAAAGTGAGGGGGAAGTGCCTCTTTTTTGGTCTCTACAGCTTCCTGAGGAGGGGAAGTGGAGAGGGAGGTGCTGATCTCTTCTCCCCGGGATCCAGCAACAGGACATGTGGGAATGGTTCTAACCTGCACCAGGGGAGGTTTAGACTGGATGTTAGGAAACACTTCTTTACCAAAAGGGTGGTCAGACACTGGAACAGACTCCCTAAAGAGGTGGTTGATGCCCCAAGCCTGTCAGTGTTTAAGAGGCATTTGGACAATGTCCTTAATAACATGCTCTAACTTGTGGTCAGCCCTGAAGTGGTCAGGCAGTTGGACTAGATGATTGCTGTAGGTCCCTTCCAACTGAAATAGTCTAGTCCTAATTCTATTCTATTCTATTCTATTCTTAGGTTTTCTGTTCTTTTCTTTTTTTCCGAGACATTCCCTATTTTCTCTGTAAGTGACTGTTAGAATTCATAAATCCAACTTTGGGCATACCACTGAAATGAATACAACTGTATCAGCTTACCCCGATAAGAACATAAATATGGATATCCATCCATTTTCAAGTGTATTAGCTTCAAGTGTGACCATGCATACACAGTGGTTCAATAACACAGTGGTTAAGTGATCAATTTTCATTGTACTTTTTTTATTGGGCAAAGTTTTACAAAAGATGAGGAAGGCTTTTAATTTTATTGAGTAACATTACAGCTTCTCTTTACAATACATGTCACACAAGAAAATAAAATTTGGAGAAGTGGAATGATAATAAAGGTATGATCAAGAAATCTGAGTCTTTACTTCAAATACCAATTTGAACACTTTTTTTTTCCAAACTCTAATGAATATGTTGCCATCTTAAAGATGCCAGCTCCCAAAGTACTGCAGGAACAAGAGTACACAATCAGATAAATTACGTTTCTTTTTCTAACACCTTCTCACTTGTCGTGGTTTAACCCCAGCCAGCAACTAAACACCACGCAGCCGCTCACTCACTCCCCCCCACCCAGTGGGATGGGGGAGAAAATCGGGAGAAGAAGCAAAACCCGTGGGTTGAGATAAGAACGGTTTAATAGAACAGAAAAGAAGAAACTAATAATGATAATGATAACACTAATAAAATGACAACAGCAATAATGAAAGGATTGGAATGTACAAATGATACGCAGTGCAATTGCTCACCACCCGCCGACCGACACCCAGCCAGTCCCCCGAGCGGCGAATCCCTGCCCCCCACTTCCCCGTTTCTGTACTGGATGGGACGTCACATGGTATGGAATACACCGTTGGCCAGTTTGGGTCAGGTGCCCTGGCTGTGTCCTGTGCCAACTTCTTGTGCCCCTCCAGCTTTCTCACTGGCTGGGCATGAGAAGCTGAAAAATCCTTGACATTAGTCTAAACACTACTGAGCAACAACTGAAAACATCAGTGTTATCAACATTCTTCGCTCTGAACTCAAAACATAGCACTGTACCAGCTACTAGGAAGACAGTTAACTCTATCCCAGCTGAAACCAGGACAGTATCCACCCCTTATTCTATACCATTGACGTCATGCACAGTTCCCATACCTTTAGTTACATCCTGATCAATCATCACTTTTCCATCCCTTTAAGACATATGAGCAATGATATATATATATATGTATACACACACAGAGATATCATTCCTTTAGTTCATGGGTCATGTTCATAAAATGTTCATTGAGTTCATTTAGTTTCCGACTCTGGGCTCCATCTGTCATACCAGTCTTTCTGGGCAGGAGGGATGGTGCAAAGTCCTCTCAGTCGGTAGAGCAGAATTGGGCTTCAGTGCAGTGTGACAAGCAGGTGACATTTGGCGCAGCAGGAGGATGGTGTGCACCGTTGGATTGTTGCATGCTGGAGTCAGTTCTGGTTCCATCACTACTGCGCTTTGCTCAGTTTTATCACAGTTCTTTTCTTGCTTGATCTAAGTGATTCTTACTATAGTACTATGGATATAGCACATAATTATAGTAAGGATAATATACAGTAGCAGGGTTATATAGCAACTAATATACAGTTTAATTCTGGCTGTTCTCACCTAAAATTAAATCCCCTTGAGGCACACATCGGACTTCCCCATCTTTTCGCATCACCCACCAAGTGCACCCAGGCCCTTGAGCAAAAGCAATCCCACGAATGGGTTTACCTTTGCCTGAGGCAGGAGTAACCCAGACTGTCTTCCCTAACATATTTTTTATGTGCACTACAGGGACTTTATCCCCTTCTACAGTATGTAAAAATTCCGACTGGGCAGGGCCACCCCGATTGGCAGATCCTCTGGTGTTGACTAACCAGGTGGCTTTTGCTAAATGTGTATCCCAATGTTTGAAAGTTCCACCCCCCATTGCTCTCAATGTAGTCTTTAACAGTCCATTGTATCGCTCAATTTTCCCAGAGGCTGGTGCATGATAGGGGATATGATACACCCACTCAATGCCATGCTCTTTGGCCCAGGTGTCTATGAGGTTGTTTCGGAAATGAGTCCCGTTGTCTGACTCAATTCGTTCTGGGGTGCCATGTCGCCACAAGACTTGCTTTTCTAGGCCCAGGATAGTGTTCCGGGCGGTGGCATGGGGCACAGAATATGTTTCCAGCCATCCAGTGGTTGCTTCCACCATCGTGAGCACATAGCGCTTGCCTTGGCGAGTTTGTGGGAGTGTGATATAGTCAATCTGCCAGGCTTCTCCATATTTATATTTCAGCCATCGCCCTCCATACCACAGGGGCTTTAACCGCTTGGCTTGCTTAATTGCAGCACATGTTTCACATTCATGGATAACCTGTGCAATAGTGTCCATGGTCAAGTCCACCCCTCGGTCACGAGCCCATCTATATGTTGCATCTCTTCCCTGATGGCCTGAAGCATCATGGGCCCACCGAGCCATAAATAGCTCACCCTTATGTTGCCAGTCCAGGTCCACCTGAGCCACTTCAATCTTGGCAGCCTGATCCACCTGTTGGTTGTTTTGATGTTCTTCAGTGGCCCGACTCTTGGGTATGTGAGCATCTACGTGACGTACTTTTACAACCAGATTCTCTAGCCGGGATGCAATATCTTGCCACAGTGCGGCAGCCCAGATGGGTTTACCTCTGCGCTGCCAGTTGCTCTGCTTCCATTGCTGTAGCCAGCCCCACAGGGCATTTGCCACCATCCATGAGTCAGTATAGAGATAGAGCACTGGCCACTTTTCTCTTTCAGCAATATCTAATGCTAGCTGGATGGCTTTCACCTCTGCAAACTGACTCGATTCACCTTCTCCTTCAGCAGTTTCTGCAACTTGTCGTGTAGGACTCCATACGGCAGCTTTCCACCTCCGATGCTTTCCCACGATGCGACAGGATCCGTCAGTGAACAGGGCATATTGCCTCTCATTTTCTGGCAGTTTATTATACAGCGGGGCCTCTTCAGCACGTGCCACCTCCTCCTCTGGCGACATTCCAAAATCTTTGCCTTCTGGCCAGTCCGTGATCACTTCCAAAATTCCTGGGCGACTGGGGTTTCCTATGCGAGCCCGTTGTGTGATCAGTGCAATCCACTTACTCCACGTGGCATCAGTCGCGTGATGTGTAGAGGAGACCCTCCCTTTGAACATCCAGCCCAGCACTGGCAGTCGGGGTGCTAAGAGGAGCTGTGTTTCAGTACCAACAACTTCTGAGGCAGCTTGAACTCCTTCATATGCTGCCAATATCTCCTTTTCAGTTGGAGTATAGCGAGCCTCGGATCCTCTGTATCCCCGACTCCAAAACCCCAGGGGTCGGCCTCGGGTCTCCCCAGGTGCTTTCTGCCAGAGGCTCCAGGTAGGGCCATTCTCCCCAGCTGCAGTATAGAGCACATTTTTAACATCTTGTCCTGTCCGGACTGGTCCAAGGGCTACTGCGTGAACAATCTCCCGTTTAATTTGTTCAAAGGCTTGTTGTTGCTCAGGGCCCCATTGAAAATCATTCTTCTTTCGGGTCACTTGATAGAGAGGGCTTACAATCAGACTGTAATTTGGAATATGCATTCTCCAAAACCCCACGACACCTAAGAAGGCCTGTGTTTCCTTTTTATTAGTTGGTAGAGACATAGCTGCTATTTTGTTAATCACATCCATTGGGATCTGACGACGCCCATCTTGCCATTTTATTCCTAAAAACTGGATCTCCCGTGCAGGTCCCTTGACCTTACCTTCTTTTATGGCAAAACCGGCTTTCAGAAGGATTTGGATTATTTTCTTCCCTTTCTCAAAGACTTCTTCTGCCGTGTTGCCCCATACGATGATGTCATCAATGTATTGCAGGTGTTCCGGAGCTTCACCTTTTTCCAGTGCAGTCTGGATTAGTCCATGGCAAATGGTGGGGCTGTGTTTCCACCCCTGGGGCAGTCGATTCCAAGTGTACTGGACACCCCTCCAAGTAAAGGCAAATTGTGGACGACACTCTGCTGCCAGAGGGATTGAGAAAAACGCATTAGCAATGTCAATTGTAGCATACCACTTGGCTGCCTTTGACTCTAGTTCGTATTGAAGTTCTAGCATATCTGGAACGGCAGCACTCAGCGGTGGCGTAACTTCATTCAGGCCGCGATAGTCAACTGTTAGTCTCCACTCCCCATTAGACTTTCGCACGGGCCATATGGGACTATTAAAAGGTGAGCGAGTTTTGCTGATCACTCCTTGGCTCTCCAGTTGGCGAATCAACTTGTGGATGGGAATCAGAGAGTCTCGGTTGGTGCGATATTGCCGCCGGTGCACCGTCGTGGTAGCAATTGGTACTTGTTGTTCTTCAACCCTCAGCAACCCCACAATCGAAGGGTCTTGAGAGAGACCAGGCAGGGTAGACAGCTGTTCCGTGCCCTCCGTCTCCAAGGCAGCTATACCAAAAGCCCATCGATACCCCTTTGGGTCCTTAAAATACCCTCTCCTGAGATAGTCTATGCCAAGGATGCACGGAGCCTCTGGACCAGTCACAATGGGGTGTTTCTGCCATTCATTCCCAGTTAGGCTTACTTCAGCTTCCAATACAGTTAACTCTTGGGATCCCCCTGTCACACCAGAAATAGAAATGGGTTCTGCCCCTTCATAACTTGATGGCATTAAAGTACACTGTGCGCCGGTGTCTACTAGAGCCTTATACTCCTGTGGGTCTAACGTGCCAGGCCATCGAATCCACACAGTCCAATAGACCCGGTTATCCCTTTCCTCCACCTGGCTGGAGGCAGGGCCCCTCTAATTCTGGTCAGAGTATCCAGTATTCACTTCTCGTAAAATTGGCTCAGAAGTCCCTTCAAGAGGATCAGAAATAAGATCAGCCCTTCTACTCTGTTTGGAAACCGGAGCGGCATTTTTCCTGGTAGAATCCCCTTTTGTGGTGTTTTTTCCTCGCAGCTCACGTACCCGTGCATTTAGGACCGAGGTAGGTTTTCCATCCCATTTCCTCATGTCCTCTCCATGATCACATAAGTAAAACCACAGGGCACCTCGCGGTGTGTACCTTCTATATTCTTTCTCTTGGGCAGAGGAGCGCTCACTCCTAATAGCTGAGACATTGGTCCTTACAGGTGGGCAACAGGACATCTCCTCTTTGAATTGCTGGAAATCCTCGGACAGCTTCTCCACAGCCGAAATGCAGGCTTGTAGGGAGGAGGAGAGATTCTCTTCGTATTGACGGAGTTGGCGAGCCACTTCATCCACTGTCGGTGCCTCTTCGTCTTTCCAGGTCATTATTGCCAGTGAGTTGGCATAGGACGATGGTGCGCTCCGTACAAACTTCCGCCACATGGGTCGTGTGCATTGGACTTCGTCTGGATCTTTGGGTAATTGTGGGTTGTCCGGATCATGATGAATTGTCTCTAGCACAGCTAATTCCCTCAGATATTGGATACCTTTTTCCATGGTTGTCCACTTGCTTGATTGACATATAACATCTTCCTTAAAGGGGTACCTTTCCTTCACACTTGACAGGAGTCGCCTCCAGAGGCTGATGGCTTGTGTCCCTTTTCCAATTGCCTTGTCAATGCCACCTTCCCTGGCAAGCGATCCCAGCTGCTTGGCTTCCCTACCTTCTAATTCCAAGCTATTAGCCCCATTGTCCCAGCATCGGAGGAGCCAGGTGATAATATGCTCACCTATACGGCGGCCAAAATCTTTTCGCATATCCCGCAGCTCACTCAAGGATAGGGACCGGGTTATTACCTCTGGTTCTGCCTCTTCCTCCTGTTCCCGTGATGACCCTGGTTCGCCTTCATCCTTCGCTAAGCGAACTGATTTTTTTGTATATTTCTTTTTCTGTACGGGGGCAACTGATACTGGTGCAGGTTGGTCCACTGGTTCAGTTGCAGTACCGCTCGCCGGGTCTTGGATAACCGCAGTGTCTGTTGCCAAGGTTTGGGTAGCTGCTGTGCTCGTTGCTGGGGCTGGAGGGACCTCAGTGCCCGTTGCCGAGGTTTGGGTAGCTGCCGTGCTCATTGCCGAGGCTGGAGGGGCTGCAGTGCCTGTCGCTGAGGTTTGGATAGCCACAGTGCTCATCGTTTTGTTGTTAGGTCCAGAGACCTTCTCTTCCCCTTGAGGGTACTGAGTGGTGTCGAACAGGGCTCGATAGGCATGGGCCAGGCCCCAGCACGTTGCAGTAATTTGTATCTCTCTGGAGCTGCCGGGGTGACAGCATACCTTTTCCAAATATTTTACTAGTTCTTCTGGATTCTGCACTTGTTCAGGGGTGAATTTCCAAAACACTGGAGGTGCCCACTTTTCTAGGTACTTGCCCATACTACCCCACACACCCTGCCACTCATAATTATCCAGCCTTGGGGCAGATCTCTGGGTGATTTTCTTAAATAGTTGTTTAACCTTAAATGAGAGCTGAACCACATTCAGAAGCATGCTAATTCCTAGCAGTAGGGCTAGGACCGTGCTGGTCCCAACATCCCAAGAGTATTCAAATTTTTCAAAATTCTCAAACACCATTGTAACTGGACTGAAGGAGAAAGGAGAGGGGAAGAAAGGTATCCCACCCATAGACTGGTTTTCCAAGGAGGAAAGGTAAATGGTATAATTATTAATAGTTTCCCACAGATGGCTTCCACAGTATAAAGGTGACAATGCTGGGTGCAAGTACCGGATTAATCCCACAGCCGACGACTTTATCATACCATAAACCAGTGTTATACAATACATCAAAGCGAAAACCTTAATCCACCTCCCACGGATGATAAGCAGCAGAAGAGGGACTACATACAGCAAGCGAGGTGATACATAACAGAACTTTAAAAACCAGAGCAACAACTCTAAGAACACATAAATCAACATAATGACCAGCAACTATTAGACCGATATAATGAATGCTTATAACAAATTTGTTTTAACAAGCTCTGGTCAGGTTTGTCGTTATCTCAACCCTTCGTGCCCCACGTTGGGCGCCAAAAAGGACTGTCGTGGTTTAACCCCAGCCAGCAACTAAACACCACGCAGCCGCTCACTCACTCCCCCCCACCCAGTGGGATGGGGGAGAAAATCGGGAGAAGAAGCAAAACCCGTGGGTTGAGATAAGAACGGTTTAATAGAACAGAAAAGAAGAAACTAATAATGATAATGATAACACTAATAAAATGACAACAGCAATAATGAAAGGATTGGAATGTACAAATGATACGCAGTGCAATTGCTCACCACCCGCCGACCGACACCCAGCCAGTCCCCCGAGCGGCGAATCCCTGCCCCCCACTTCCCCGTTTCTGTACTGGATGGGACGTCACATGGTATGGAATACACCGTTGGCCAGTTTGGGTCAGGTGCCCTGGCTGTGTCCTGTGCCAACTTCTTGTGCCCCTCCAGCTTTCTCACTGGCTGGGCATGAGAAGCTGAAAAATCCTTGACATTAGTCTAAACACTACTGAGCAACAACTGAAAACATCAGTGTTATCAACATTCTTCGCTCTGAACTCAAAACATAGCACTGTACCAGCTACTAGGAAGACAGTTAACTCTATCCCAGCTGAAACCAGGACATCACTAAACTGATTTAATTTACTATAATTGAAAACTTTTTTTTTAATAACTTGTATTGAGATGTACTTTATGTGTTGGTTCTAGTGCCTGTGCATTTTAACAGCTAAGTGATAAGCCTCTGATGAGACATTGTCACACTAATGATTATTGCAGAAAGGAAAAAATAGGACAATGTCATGAACCCTTTCCTCACTTTTCTCCCCTTCTTCCTTCCTTCCCCCTCAGCCAATAAACATGTCCTGGAACCTGTTAAACAATTATAATTTTATATATTTATATATTTTTATCTCTCTCTCTCTCTCTCTCTCTCAGTGTATATATATCTGTCTCCGCAGCTTGAAAAAGACATTTAAATCATGAAACTGCAGATATATGCTAAACATTCTGTGAACAGTTTCTTACTATTTATTTAAGAAATTTTTACTTGGGACAAAAGTGAAAACTTACCTACTCATTTTGTACCTTTACAATTTCAGCTATGCAGCTGGTGACAGGACCCTGAACAGACTCTGGTCTTGAGATTCAGTCACACGGTTACTTAAAACCCTTCAGCCCACTGAGGAGGCTCATTTTTGTATTCAGTAAAACTATGTTTTGTTAGATTGTTAGAACTAGCTTTTGAGACAGAGAGGACTCATACCTGCTAGGTGGGACCTGAAAGAAACTTTAAAGCAGACCACAAAGTGACACAAATCGCTCCCTGTGAGGCCGACTTACCTTCCCTGTGTCCATGCTGCCCCAGCCAGGTGGAGAATCTCTGTTGCTGTTGCAGCAGGAGGGCAAAGCTGGTAAGTAACAACAGGCGCTAGTCCAGCAAATGAATCATTCCTGTTCTGTAAGGTTTAAAGGGACGTTCACTGGCGGGATTAGGCATTCAGCACATGCACTGTCCTTCAGGAAAAGATACATTTCTCTTTCTTGGTTGTCATGATTTATGCTGCGGTTCTTACAGTTTAAGTTTAAATTTCTTGGCTTGTAGTTAGGATACTGGTGTCAAATAGGCCAGATTATCTGTTGCTGCTAATTCAATCTGAAATGTAAAAATCAAAGGTACTCAGCCATTACTTGCTAATCACTGCAGTGGTTTAACTGGTAAGATGTGGGGCTGTCATTCATAAAAAGTGAGGAATAGAAGTTACCATGTTAATTTTCAAAACCCAGCAGCCCTCACATCTGCATATATTTACTAATTCAGAACCTGTTAAAATCAGGAATAGATTTTCTTTGGTCTTGGCAAGTTTTGGATTACCCAGTTCAGTTACTGGGTTTTATCATGAGAGGAGTTTTTAGATGTAGATAATGTAGATCTTTTTTCAGATTTCAGTAAGTAACAGTAATAGATGAAATGGCATTTTTCTTCCCCTGTGAACATAATTGCTTTTTTTTTTCCTCAGAACTTGTTGTAATTAAAAACTCCACCATATTTTATATTAATACTTTACAGATTTTTAAGCAATAGCCCTGCTCATTCTTGTGTGTGTGTAGTGGCTGAATCCCACAGTTTATCAGGTAGGAGCATGAGATTTTCCACCTAACAAAGACTAGATCTGTGTGGTCATTGATTCTTGTCCTCAGGAAGGAGGCTTTCCTGGAGAGCAGAGCAATAGCAAGTTTAGCAAAGAACTCATAAAGACAAGACTTAACTGTCACAGAAGAGAAAAATATAATAGGAGGACAGCAAAGAACAAAATCCTTTCTCAGGCTGGCATTTGTACGGACACCTGCTAGCTTCCAGGATGAGAATTGCAAGTAATGTTATCACTAATATTATTTTTTATTTCCCTGCAGAATGTAGACTAATAAAGTTCAAGTTCCTTTATTACTCCTGTCCAGTTTGACTTCTTTCCTTATTACAGTTTCCCTTTGCTGTCCTTTTCCTTTATTTACAGTTATTCCACAAAATCTTAATCTACCAGGTGAGCCAAGAACTAGAAACTTTTGAGATTGTTTGAGGTAGTTCTTTCCAGCCAAAGCACAACTCTCCCTTAAGCCAGCTGGGAGACAGTGCTCCACTAAAACAGCCCCAGTTCGTAGAGTCATAGAATCATAGAATAGTTTGGGTTGGAAGTGAGCCTTAAAGGTCATCTAGTCCAACTCCCCTGCAATGAGCTGGGACATCTTCAACTAGATCAGGTTCCTCAGAGCCCCGTCCAGCCTGACCTTGAATGTTTCCAGGGATAGGGCATTTACAACCTCTCTGGGCAACTTGTTCCAGTGTTTCACCACCCTCAGTGTAAAATATTTCTTCCTTATATCTAGTCTGAATCTACCCTTTTTTAGTTTAAAACCATTACACCTTGTCCTATTGCAACAGGCCCTGCTAAAAAGTCTGTACCCATCTTTCTTATAAGCCCCCTTTAAGTACCGAAAGGCCCCAATAAGGTCTCCCTGGAGCCTTCTCTTCTCCAGGCTGAACAAACCAAAGTCTCTCAGCCTTTCCTTATAGGAGAGGTGCTCCATCCCTCTGATCATCTTTGTGGCCCTCCTCTGGACCCACTCCAACAGGTCCATGTCTTTCCTGTGCTGAGGACTCCAGGGCTGGACGCAGTACTCCAGGTGGGGTCTCGCCAGAGCGGAGCAGAGGGGCAGAATCACCTCCCTCGACCTGCTGGTCACGCTGCTTTTGATGCAGCCCAGGATACAGTTGGCTTTCTGGGCTGCGAGCGCACATTGTTGGCTCGTGTCCAGCTTTTCATCCACTGGTACCCCCAAGTTCTTCTCTGCAGGGCTGCTCTCAAGCCCTTCATCCCCCAAGGAGCTTAGCTTGACCCTGGATGGGAACATTAAATATTGGGTGCTGGCTCAGAAAGTCATTTAAAGGGGTGCAATTAAGCAGTATAATAGGCCTTTGTAACTTTTGGCCATTAGGCAAAATGGATGACAACTCACCATCTGCCTGTTATGTTGTCTTTTAGTGTTTCATATGCATTACAGAAGACTAAGTACAGTAGATTTTCAGAAAAGGGTACTGAGAGTGGTACAAAGTCTTGCTACATAATTTGAATGTTCTCATTTGTGTTGAAAGTATCCAATGTGTCTGTGAATAAGAAGTCTAGTAAATCATGTTCACTCTACAACCAACCTCTACAAGTTTTTATTTTGTGCTTGCTTTATCTAAAAGATTTTTTAAGTAAAAATCTCCACAAAGCAGTAAAAAATATAATTCTGGTACATTGTATTCTTAAATTTAAGAAAAATGAGAAAATCTTAGGACATTAGAAATTTTGTAGCAAAAAGTTATTATGCTGCAGCTAAAGTTTGCTGGTGGGTTGGTTTTTTTTTGAGTACTCTTCTATAACTGTGCACCAAGCACAATAAAATTACCTCTATTCAATTGAATATTCGCTCTTGTCAAAGGTTAATAGAGTAGGTTCAAACTCAATCAGTGTAAGAGGCTTTAGCTTTGATGGGTTTCAAGGATACTTTCAGCTTGTCAATGGAAAAGTATGAATCTCACTTTGGCCTTGAAGTAGCATTAGGAAGTTTTTGTCCAAACTTTTGTGCTTAATAAAGTTCTTTGCATTCAGAATGTCACATCTTGATATCTGTTCATTTTCCTTTTGTGTCACCTACTTTTTCTCCTCTGCAAGGCATACACAATTAGTGGGATAGTTGGAACATCGGAAAGTTTGAGCTAGGATTTCAACATTATGAGACCAAAGTGCATCCATCAAAACAAAAGCTTTGAGACCAAACTAAACACATCACAAGCTTGATAATGAGTACACGCTATTATGAATAACCATGGTGAGTTCTCTGAAGCTGTATAGACTAGGTGTTTCATGTTTGCTACTGTTATGAGTCATGGATAACAACAGGACCTCTGACCATTGCATTCAGCTGACACATTTGTTAAGCTATTGTTTTACCAACTGTCCTCCATATCACAGCCAATATGAACCCAGCATGATCATGCATAGTTGTGTGCAGTAATATGCCATATTTGCATTTGAATCCTGCACAGACTTTTTGGAATCTTTAATAGATTAAATATTGTTTGTCTTCATGTTTTCAAGAGTATGAGAATTGCTTATTTGACTGAACCTCTATAGCTGAACATCTTTAGAGGTTTTTTTGGCTGGATTCAATCTATTTAAACTTAATTTACAGTTGTGGATCACAAAGACTTCTTTTTACTAGGGCTGTAAAGCAGATAAAAAATGAGAGCAACCAGGGTTGAAATGGAAATGCATCAGAGCATAAATAATCTGCTTTTCTGTGTAAAATGAACAATGGGAATTTTTCTGCATCAGTTTAGGCAGAAAGATATTTAGTTATGTGAAAACAACAAAATGAAATGCAAAATGTTGCAAAGTTGGTAATAGATTAATACACTGTAAAGAAACAGCATTGAAAAGAATAAAAGGAATAAAAGTTCAAGTGCTTAACTGAGTTCTGAGGCAACTGTAAGCACTCAGGAAAAGCTTGGGTATCATGACAGATATTGCAGTGAAAATCTTGTATAATGTTCTTGTTTCATGTATAAATGGTCAAAATAAAGAAAAATGTTAGAAACAACATTTGAAAGGTAAGTTAAGTTCAGGCTTAGTCTTATGAACAGACATCTCATTTTCTGTTTCCCAAACATCACCTCAATTTCTCCCTTTATTTTAAGGTGATACTGCATAAGAGTTTACCTATCACTAGAAAGACCATCAAAACCATGGTACATGTAATGCTAAATAATCATTTTTTTAATGCTGTTTTTCCCAATCATGACACATCTGTGTTTGTGTGGGTGAGTTTATTGGCAGAGCTGGCTTTATGTGGCTATAAATCTTATCTCAGTTTAGCTGTCGTTTCATGAATCAGTAATCTGATGATTTTTAGGAGGAGCTTTTAGCTCCTCTGAATACGTAGGGGCATACCTTTAGAATAATCTTTTAAGTGATGCTGAATGAAGACACCAAATGTGGTAAGAACTGAAATTTATGGTGTGCATGTAGATGAAGGATGACGAAGTTCTCAACTGTAAAAGACAGAGGGAAGAAAATGAACCTCCAGTAAGGATCTGTTGCTACCCAGAAGTCACAGATCTGAAGTCACTGTACCTACAGTGGATAACTACCCAGCGTTTCTATCCAGTAACTGCAGAGTGCTTTGTTAACATTGTGTGTTGTGTTTTGACACAAATGCTGAGAGCTCTAAATACCTGAATTGCCTGTGTTAGCACTATTAACATAGGATATTTTAAAGCGGTTACACTTTCTATCAGAATGAAATCTTGCAGAATTGAAAATGGGGTGCTACAGAACCTCAGCCTTTTGTCTTTTAGGCTTCCTGCTGTCTTTTTAAATCTGCAGAAGTCTGAAAAATTAGATACCTGCAAATAATTGAAGCATTTTTTAAGCATTTACTTGGGTTCAGTGGGGAGATTCCCCTATTATTGCAAAAGAGCAGATTTTTTTTCTTGGTTTCTTGTTTTAGATTAATCATACACAAAAGGTCAAAATGGATCCATGTGAAACAGGTTCATGTGAATATCACTATTATTTTATTTTATAGATTCCAGAAGATTGTAATAAGATTAGAGGCCTCATTTTCTTATTTTGCAGTGTAGACTATATTTAAGGTTTATTTTACCTGTTAGCTGAAATATGAAAGCAAGTACAGGAAGTATTGGCAAACAACCTTAGAGAAGGGCATACGTGCTAGAGAGGCTTGAAATCACTGGTGAATACCCCTCTGCATGCAATCTGTTACATTTCTGTTTAACTGTAGAATGGTTTCAGACCATCATAAAACTTTTTCCAGACTAATTCCTACCTGATCCTAATCTATAAATCAAGGAATTTAATATATTATGAAAGATACCCTCTTGCAAAGCTTTTAAAATGGCATGCTGTTTATCAGTTTAATTATTCTTCTTTCATATGATATAATTTAATTTTATCCTACCTGTCATGGTTTAACCCCAGCCAGCAACCAAGCACCATGCAACCACTCACTCACCTTCCTCACAGTGGGATGGGGAGAGAATCAGAAGGGTAAAAGTGAGAAACCTCATGGGCTGAGATAAAGACAGTTTAATAGGTAAAGCAAAAGCCACACACACAAGCAAAGCAAAACAAGGAATCCATTCACCACTTCCCATGGGCAGGCAGGTGTTCAGCCATCTCCAGGAAAGCAGGGCTCCATCACGTGTAACAGTCACTTGGGAAGACAAACGCCATCACTCCGAACGTCCCCCCGTTCCTTCTTCTTCCCCCAGCTTTATATACTGAGCATGACATCATATGGTCTGGAATATCCCTTGGGTCAGCTGGGGCCAGCTGTCCCAGCTGTGTCCCCTCCCAACTCCTTGTGCACCCCCAGCCTCCTCTCTGGTGGGGTGGGGTGAGGAGCAGAAAAGGCCTTGGATCTGGGTAAGCACTGCTCAGCAGTAATGAAAACATCTCAGTGTTATCAGCACTGTTTTCAGCACAAATCCAAAACATAGCCCCATACTAGCTACTATGAGGAAAATTAACTCTGTCCCAGCCAAAACCAGCACACTACCCTAGAACATAATGATGAAAGCTGCATCCTAAGATTACAGATCTTTGATTTTTGTTGGCTTTTTAAAAAGCTAGGACTTATTTATCATAAATAAAAGTTTTACTAGAGTAGTGTGGATAAAATCTGACTCAAAAGACATCAATGCTTGAATAACTCAAGGAAAGCAAAATCAGATATATAAAATTAGAGAGTTTTTTAATACCTGCAGCGTTATTTTACATACCACAATCAACTACAGCTGGGCCCCATCAGAAGGCAATGTTAGGTTCTAGAAAATAAACTATACATGTAATCATTTCACCAATACCAGAAAAAAGTGTAATTGGAATCTAAAACCAGCCAGGGACAAAAGATCAGTTCATTAGAGATTCACTGACTGAAAAAGGCAGGTAAAAATCTTCTGTCTGATACAGATGTACCTCCCAAGCACTACCAGTGAACAACAGACAACATGCTAATCACAAGGAAGAGATGTTTGCATTATTAGACTTATAAAACATGACCATGATCACCAGAAGCTTTGAAGGCACAGATCATCAATTATTGCACTAACTGTTCTGTTTGTGTCTCAGGCTAAAAGGAAAGAATCACTCAAGCAAAAATGAGACACACACAATTGCTGCCTCAATGACAGTTCAGTTTTAGCATCTCATTATTTATTATTTGTTTTGCTGCACATATGTGACTTTAAGTTGAATGTACTCATGTATACTCCAAGATGCTTACTGTGCAACACTTGTGAAATCATTATGCACATTATTCTGCAACTCCAGGCATGAAAGCTGCTTCTTAAAGTTCTGCCAGCTTCTTTCTTAGCTTTTGTTTCCAACTCAAGTAAGAAGTACCAAAGCCACCCATTTTAGGGTTTGGAAATCTCTATTTAGATTTGAAATCCAAGTGTTAGCAAGCAGATCTCTAGGAGGAAGATACCTCCATCTGAACAAGTGCACCTTTTGGCACATCTTAGAAAATACTTTTTTTTTTTTAAGCCCTAACCGATTCATCATTGTATTTCTTTTCTGAAAAGGACCCAACAGCAAGATCTTAGCAGTAGTATTTTCCAAATGATAAAATAGTGATCTAAGAAAGTTCAAAAAGGACATACCATTGATAGTAGAAACTTCCTTGATTATGACTACTTCTCAGAATGAACCAAGAAAGATAACATGCAGACGTGAAATTTAACAGTCATATAATATATTTAACCTTTTTTCTAAGGTTATAAAAAATATCTTTCACAATATAATGTATTATAAACATTATAATATATACTAAATATATAGAAAAGCAGTAATAGTGCTCTGGTAGCAGACGTTATCTGTTTTGCTGTCTTATAGCTAGAGAACTATGGTCCTTCCCTAGCAGCACATCATGCTGTCTCTTAGTTTGTATCATTGTCTTTAAAGTTATACTTGACTTTGAATAGTACAACTTTTTTTTTTCTTTCCAAAACATAGGTCAAACAGATTAAGTGTGTAGAAGAAAGTATACATACCCAACTCTAAGATATGCTTTCTATGATATGTGTTAGAAAGACCAAGATGTTTATGGGAACTCATGTGAGAGAGACCCTCCACCCTCTCAAAAAGTACATTTTTTAAAAAGCAGAGACTCTTCTTGCCTACTTTTATTTGATGAATGAATGTCTGATTTTGAAGAGTGGGTGGTGATACATCTGTATATAGAATCTTTTTAATTGTCCCATTCCAGCACTAACAGTCCTTGTTTGAAGAACATCGGAAAAATACAACTCCTATCATATCCAAATGGTATTCAGGCTCCAAAGTCTGAAGAAAATATTTTCTTGCCTCTAAGTTCCTGTTGTTTCCTTGCAGAAATTTCTTTATAATGAAATTGTAATTTAAAGAAAAGCTATAGTGTTGCAAACATGCAGAAGTGTTACGTTCATTTGGTTTTCTTTTCATATCCAGCAACGATATCACGGTTTTAAACGTTTAATTCTTTAAAATTTGGGGTTCCATGTTTTTTAATTAAATTCTCATTTTACAACTTGAATGATGGATTACATATATCTTTTTATTTATAATATACTTACTATTCCAAATAACACAGACATACTGGTGATCTACATCTATGTAGTTAAATAGAGATAAGTATTACATTCACTAATAGCCTTACAATTTATTATATATAATGGTTTGATAATACCAAAGATATTACATGTGACTTAAATGTTTAGAAAGAATTCACACTTTGAAGAGGTATCAAAATTAGCTGATATTTTTTATGACAGTAAGTTAAACTTTTTTGACAATGTAGTTACTTACATTTCAGTGGTGAATTGGAAAACAATCCTACAATTATCTGAAAGACTATTACTCTCTAATACTCTAAAGTATACCTTTAAAAATGACCTCCTAATATGAAGGAAAACTCTACGTGAAATGTGAATCTTCTTACTAATCAGATTTCCTTCTACTTCCTCTCGTTTGAGATACGCACTGAGGTGTATTAGGTGATTATTTTTTATCTATCATCTCCCATATGCTTTTTGAGGCAAAAGGTAGATTTTTTTTTTAAATGCACAGAAACAATTGAAACGGTTCAAAAGAATATTGAAAGACCGGTCATACTGATTCGGATCAAAGTTTCACCTAGTCCTCTGTACCTGCTTCTGCCTGGACCTGCACAGCACCTGGGGTTTCAGGCAGAGCCATCCTGCTGCTGAGTCCAGGCCAGACAGATAGATCTCAATCACTTATCAAAACCTCTGACTAGTCAATACCGACTGTTAGGAAAAAGACTGAGCTGGCAGGCTGCTTCTCCAGGAGCAGGGTAGGAGTCTTAGACCCAGGGTCACCTGTCATGTGCTGGTAGAAGCTCACTGGTCTGAAGGGGAAAAAAGGACTGGCTATAAATGGATGTCTGGGGAAAAATAACAGGGCAAGCATGTATGCTCAGAATTCCCTTCTTCTACTTTCCCAGGCTGAAAAGCCTCTCAGTTTAGAGGATTTTCTGAGCGTTATGCAGCTTGTCACTGTGGTGTGGTTTATCATTTACAGAAGTGTGAACTTACCGATAACAGAAAGTTTGTAGAGATGTCTGTGACAGTGCGACTGGATCAAAGAACCCTGCAAAACAGAGAGCAATGCATAAAGAGGAAACTTATCTTTATGTTTATAAAATTGGAAGTTCTAGGGAAAAACACTTCATTTGTAATGGATCACACTTTATTTTGAAGTCATTCTACCCCTGTAGGTTTGGACTAACTTAATAAAATATCATAAATAACCCTTAAATGTGTTATTATACAACGTAATTTAGATTCTTCTCTGAGTAAACTAAGTTTAAAGGTTCATCTACTGTATGTATATCAGAGTAGTAGTAATTCAAGGCATAGTTTATCAGCATCAGCTTAAAGCCTTTTTCCTTTTTAATTGTATATTTGGAAAAAAAAGAGCATACAGTAGTAGTATAGGATGTACAGGTGATAATGTCTACCTTTCCATTGAAATGCCATATTTTAATTTTTTTTCTAAATTTGCCAAACAGTCACCCTGGGTAAGGTTTGAAAAAACAACATTTAGAGAAGATGGGTTTGTTCATCTCTTAAACATTTTCTGAGAAACTCCAGCTCCTCACAGTTTTGCTATATGTACTTGTAGTTTTGTGGTGAGAGTCAGCGTGGAAAAAGACATGTGATTTTCACCATCCATGTATAAATGCACTCAAATCCAGCCAGTGGCTAAATCTGTGAAAAATCTCAGTTCACAGAAATTCTGCAGAGAAAAGTTCTTAAAGTTTGTCTGTACAAGGAGAACTTTTGTATTCACTTTCTAAATGGACAGTTTCACGACACTCCTGAAGATAAATTTAAAGTCATGACAGGAAAAGAAAAATTGACAAAACAAACCCAGAAAAGATCTAGGGGGCTTGCTGGTAAACAGGAAGCTGCCTTTGTGCAGCTTTCATACAAAATTACTGTTCTCTCTTGTTTACCTTTAAGCACATAATCAATGCATCTGGGTACACTAGGTCAGACAGGAGAGACTAATCATGCTCTGTAGCCAAAATTTTCAGTGGTGTTTGGGGCTGAGATGGTTGTTTCCAGCAGCTGAAAGTGACATTTCTGAGTTTTGACAGACAGCTTTTTTCATTATACAGTCACAAAGGGACCCAAGTTTCCAAATAGGAATGGGAAATAATTATGCAGAGAAGGCAATATGCTGTTCCTCCTTTTAAAAGACACAAAAGTGAGAAAGAAACCATGGTGATGAGGGGCTATAGGCAAGAAAATTAAACCGGTGCAAAATCAAAAAATATTTAAAAGCAGGAAAAGTGTCTGTGATCCTATGCATAGCTGTTTCGCTAGCCAAAGTATTCAACTTCTCTGCATTAAATAGTTGCTAAATTACCTGAAAACTCTTCCCAACTAGAAATGGGCAAGTACTATAATTTGGAGCAGATTTGTAATAGCATACTTGGGCACTGATAATGCCTCCCTACTCTGAGTGAACCTTGTGGATATCATTACTTCCTACTTATCATTTTGCTGAAGAGTTGCTGCTGAAGCATTTTAATGACATTTTATCATGCTTCACAATTCCCCTCCAGCATGCAGTATGATGAAAACACAAAAGAAGTAGTGAAGAAGAGTGGGTAGGAACTGCAAAGAACAAAACCAAAATATATTGAATTTTACTGTTTAGGATTCTACACTACTTAATTTTGCTTAGTCTATTTTGCGCATTGTCTTATATAGCTAGTTGACTTTTAATTGTCCAGCCAGTAAGCTGACAAATAAAACTTTTTGTGTCAGAGCTTTATAAATAAACACTTGTTCTTGGTTTGCAAAAAAAATTGAAAAAATCCCACATATAACCTGAGAATCACAGAATGGTTGAGGTTGGAAGGTATCTCTGGAGATCATCTTGTCCAACCTCCCCCATTCAAGCAGAACCCTGGAAGAAGTATATTCTGCTCTCCCCTCATAGAATTGTTCAAACCCATTTCAGTGACTTACTAGAACAGTACTGTAAGTAGCTAGATTTGACTTAGGGGTACTACCGGTGTCTGTTATGGACTGAGTGATCTTTTCATCACTCTTAAAATTTTTTTGAGCTAATGAGTATAATTGATTAAGGCGGTGAACCCAGTACATTCCTAGTATGTCAGATGTCTTCATTTGAATTCCCTTTCTCTAACTCATTAAATATTTAAGTAGTACCTGCAAGATAGAGCAAATAGGTCAGCATGAGCAAATGAGACGAATGTGTCCTTACAGTACAATATAGTGGACATATTGATGAAGACTCGGAAGGGCCTGAGGTTTTCCATGTTGCGTGTGAGAGATCTAATCATTGGATGGTTAAATAAATGACAAACTACCATCAGTAAAATAAAACTATCATGTAGTATTTATTAGAGTCTGAAAATGAAATGTTTAGGAAGTTCTTTTGCTCGTGTTTCAAATTTAAGTGCTGTGTCACTTCTGTTTCCTCTGAACTTGACCAGTAAATTTGAATTGAATATGCTGAATAACTCCATTGCCTTGATTGTGTTTTGAAGCAGAGGTATATTTTACTCAGAAGCTACGTTCTTCTCTAACGAAAAGTTTATTCATGTATTTTTTAAATTATGCACTACTGTTACCATTGTGATTTATTGTTATTCCCCACTTGCATTATTTTTTGGTTACTCTTAGAGGTATGTTTTCAAGTGTACAGAGATAAGCTAAAGGAAGGCCTCTGCTATGGTTTTACCAGGCCTGAGTAGTTTCACAGTTTCAGTTGATATCCTTCAAGAACAACAATATCACTCACTCACAGTGATAGAAATAATAGTGCAGATAGAAATAATAGAAACTTGAGATCAGTTTCGCTTCTGGTTAAGTTCTGTGAATCTGCAACACTGAGCTGGACATTTCATAAGAACACTTAATATTTCTGCATAGATTTAGTAAATATCACTTTGGTATAGTTGTCTGACATTTCTATTCGCATTCTTGACTATAAGCAGTCCATACAGAAGTATAGCTGAGGAATGGAAGAGAATTAAACCTTTCTTAAATATATCCATTTGTTCATTTAGGGGTCTCTAAATATCAGTATTGCACTGATGTGAATTTTGATCAAGTGCTCTTTTGCAAACATTTTACTGCTGTATTTTGCTGTCCCTTCTTTAGCCCATATGCCAGTTTGAATTCTAGCTCTGCAGAGCACGTATTTCTGCGACTTACCGCAACAGAAAATGGTCTTTACTCTGCCAGTAGGGCAAGAATTATACCATTTGTTTTTTAATTTATTTCTGCAACAACAAAAATGAAAGAAAATATGTCAACTAGCAAAATAGGTTCTGATAGTCTAGGATGCAGGCTAAGAGACAGCACACACGAATCTTCAGTGTTGTATTTCTGTTAGATTTACATGAATTCTGAGCTTATAAATCACTCTTATGGCTTATTAGAAAGTAAAGCATGGTATCCTCAGGTCATCATATGGGCACAACTTCACAGATAACACAAGCTATTCAGTAAATACACTGACTTTTGCAAACTGTAAATCATCTGTGAGCCACTACTGTTCTACTAATTACAGTAAGAAGCTGTGCTCATTAGCTGTTCTCATCTGGTTCACTGCACGAGCTAAATAGTCCGTAAATGAGCCAGCAATTATTGCTGTATTACTGCTACCAGCTCTGTTCATATCAAAATATCTTCCTCCAAATGTTGTGCTTCTTGGTATTATCACGTTAGGAGTTTCACAATTTCATGTTGAAGCGGTTAATTGGGAGATTGTTCTTGGAAGATGGAGGAGCTTCTAAAACTTCTGTAAATGACTGGCTGTCATAAGTATCTTCAGCCTGTTTATGACAACTTCTTAAACCAGGCAACTACATGAATACATAAATATTGTTCTTAATGAACTAAGAAAGAAAATGCACACCTTGCTATTTATCCTCAGTTCTTCTAATAGTAACCTTTAGTTAGGTACTAGATTTAAACATTTAATTATGAAGGGGAAGCTTTATGGATTTGGTAGCATTCATAGGCAGTGTGATAAATTAGTCATATAAGAGTTGTTAGTAGTATATATACTGCATTAGTAAAAGAGGAAATATGAACTTACTGTTGTATTCCCACTGGCATCTTCTACAGCAAGATTTTTAAGGCAATAACCTGTGTGCCAAATACAGCCTGTATGACCCATCCAAATGTCCTGCAGATGAATTTTCAGAGAGGGAAGTGTGCTTTAGACTCAGAGGGATAGGTAGGGGATATGAGCTTCCCTGTCCTTACCTCCAGTCTCACACATATACTAAGCTGTAAACACTTGTCCGCTGTTGGTTTGGGTACATCATCCTCTGTTTTCTGACTTGCTCTCATTTTAGAAATTCTGAAGTTCCTTGCTGTAGAATTTATACTGAGTCTGCTTATGTTGGTCAAAAGGCCACCCATTTGATCTCCCCATTTTTTATCAATGAAGTTCAGACTTTGTTCTTTTTACTGCCTGTGTGGTTCAGGAAAGTTTTGCCACAATACATAATTAGAACCATTTTTCACATGGGGCACTTTCTGATGTTGCTGAGAGAGAAAGCATTCAAAGAGGAAATAAATATTGATATTAAAGATATGGCCTATCTCTCAGAAAGTCGAAAAGGCACGCACTAGAAGCAATTCCTGAACTACAGCATATTTCGTGAACTTTGTAAACTTGATGATTTAAATAACATGATAGTAGCAGGGTAAAAACAGTAGTTACAATTTCCAAGATGTTTCTATAAGAATGTATGAAGTTGCAAAAGTATCTGTCCTTTAATATGTGATAATTGCTCTATACAACTTCAAACACCACAAGCACCATTAATTCAACTCAACTGGCAGACACAAATGGCTTTTGCTTCTTAGTTCTGGGCTTAATCCTGCTGGGCCAAGGCTTAGGGAGCTAGGAGCATTAACACAATAAAGCTGAGACTACCATGAGTAACTGGATAATTACAGTTACGTATTTTCAAAACTAGCTCCAGGATTGTGGTGTGCTTCCCTGAGGTGCCTTTACAGTGCATGATCAGTGACACCTTTCCCTACTTGGAAGGTAGGGACTGCCAGGCAGTGGCTGCTGTCCTCCTGTGGCTGCTTCTTTAGGCACCAGGAACACCTCAGGTGCAGCATGAGACAGGATTCTTCCAAAGGACCTTTTGGTGAGTGAAGAGGAAACGGGAGAAGAGCATCAAGAGGTGGTCATTTGGAAAAGGAAGAAGAAAGAAAGTATTTTGAAATATAGTGGTGGAAATACTCAGACTACTGAGGTTTCCAGGATTCCTGGTTTCTTAGAATATTTATTCTCTTTTTTTACATTTTGGCAGCTATCAGCCAAGTGAGCCAAAGGAAGATCATTAATTATGGTTGTGGTAACTGCACTACTCTTAGGCATCATTTTAATTGAGGATTAACAGAGTGAAAAAACCCAACATCCTACATAATTTATATTTTCCTAATATGATTATCCTGCACTTGCAATAGAATTATATGCTATACATATTCTGAAGCCACAGAGTCCCATTACAAATAGGAGAACAGGTGGAAATGGTTCTCTTGGACAGCACTCAAGTGTATCCTATGTCTAATATTGGTTATATTGCCCTAATCCCCAAACCTTCTGCTCCATTAAAACACAGCAAGACTGACTGACTGGGGATCAATAGTTGCCATCATTTCTTTCTGTGGTGATCATAAGTGGTTGTCAAGTGTCAGAAAATCAAACTTTTGTCTTTCAGATACTTTTGAGGCTTGTAAAACTGTTTTCATCCTGCATTACAATGAAAGTAAACCCTTCCAGAAATAGCATGAAAAATGTAATGTGAGAGGAAGAGGTGTAATGCAGAGGAAACAGAAGCCCAGAATTTAGGGCACCTTGCTGGATACGGGAGTTCTTATGGAAAATCTCATACTTAACTCTCCGACGAAATTACGTATTTATGAAATCATGTACATTATATTGAAGATTATATTTTTAAATTTAAAGCTTTGGGTTTAGCGAAACACAGTTTTCTGATGAAAAACATGTCAAAATATTCCGAAACAGCTCTGGCTAGGACATCTTCTTATCAGGTGATTGTCCTGGACTTGTTAGACATTATTACCCCTAACGTGGTGGGTTGACTCTGGCGGGATGCCAGGTGCCCACCAAAGCTGCGCTATCACTCCCCCTCCACAGCTGGACAGGGGAGAGAAAAATATAACGAAAGGCTCATGGGTTGAGATAAGGACAGGGACATCACTCACCAATTACTGTCACGGGCAAAGCAGACTGGACTTGGGAAGATAATTAATTTAGTTTTTTATCATTCAAATTAGAGTAGGATAATGAGAAATAAAACCAAATCTTAAAGACACCTTCTCCCCTCCCTTCTTCCTAGGCTTAACTTCACTCCTGATTTTCCCTACCTACCCCCACCAGCAGCACAGGGGGACGGGGAATGGGGGTTGCAGTCAGTTCATCACATGCGGTCTCTGCCGATCCTTCCTCCTCAGGCGCAGGACTCATCACTTTTCCCCTGCTCCAGCATGGGGTCCCTCCCACGGGAGACAGTCCTCCACAAACTTCTCCAGTGTGAGTCCTTCCCACGGGCTGCAGTTCTTCACAAACTGCTCCAGCATGAGTCCCTTCCGCAGGCTGCAGTCCTTCAGGAACAGATTGCTCCAGCGTGGGTCCCCCATGGGGTCACAAGTCCTGCCAGAAAACCTGCTCCAGCGTGGACTCCTCTCTCTCCATGGGCCACAGGTCCTGCCAGGAGCCTGCTCCAGCGCAGGCTTCCCACGGGGTCACAGCCTTCTTTGGGCATCCACCTGCTCCAGCATGGGGTCCTCCACGGGCTGCAGGTGGATATCTGCTCCATCATGGACCTCCCTGGGCTGCACGGGGACAGCCTGCCTCACCATGGTCTTCCCCACAGGCTGCAGGGGAATCTCTGCTCTGGCGCCTGGAGCACCTCCTCCGCCTCCTTCTTCACCATCCTGGGGGTCTGCAGGGTTGTTTCTTTCTCATATTCTCACTCCTTTCTCCAGCTGCAGGGGTTCGTTTGCACAGCAACTTTTCCCCTTCTTAAATATGTTATCCCAGAGGCGCTACCACTGTTGCTGATGGGCTCGGCCTTGGCTGGTGGTGGGTCCACCTTAGAGCCAGCTGGCATTGGCTCTGTCGGACATAGAGGAAGCTTCCAGCAGCTTCTCACAGAAGCCACCCCTGTAGCACCCCAGCTACCAAAACCTTGCCACGCAAACCCAATACAAAAGTAAACTATCACAAACTACTAGCATCTTTGACTAAGTAGCCTGATTTTTCTTTAAGATGGAATTGTTGGCATGAAGGGATAAGATAGCTTTGAAATAATTTATCCTTCTTTCTCAGATGAAAAAAGCCAGATGCCATGTAGTACTCACATTGACATCTTTTTTAAAACTTTAATCAGAAAAGCAACTGTGGTGAATGTATTATGTAAATGTTGTTCTTTGAGAACTTAGGATACACAATTTATACAATGAGGAGTTTTAACCTGTTTTTTAAAAGTACATTACACCCTTAACTAACTGCTGTTCAGCAGAAAAACTAAAGCACAACTGGTGCATATCAATGTAAAGGGTATCTTCAGCCAGTAAGTAGTCATCTATTTTGATAAAAGGCTCTTTGGATTTAGCAACCTTTACACTCATTATTGATTTTAATGAACATAGTTCATTTTAATGGAAAAGAATCCAGTGTGGATGGTCCTTCCTTTTGTTGTCATTGTTACAGGCAGCAACAAACAAATCAAGGGAAGAGGGATACAAAATCAGGGCTGCAGTAAAGCAAAAGGTCATACGCTGACGTTTCATGTTAATTCTGGAGAATTATTAGCTGCACAGTGACTGGCACACTTAACAGTACCTTCATGATTCATTTGCCAGTCACTCTGCAATTATTCCAGGTGCTGCTGGGGAAATGACTCTCAAGTTTTATAGGAGTAATCAGCATATAAATGTTGGCAGGATAAAACCTCCAACACGGGCTTCAGGTGCAGCACTCAAAGCAGATGGAAACACTTCAGTCAGTTCTTAAAAGGGGTGGTTATATCTTGGCTGGAAAAAAAAATGTTCTGGTGGAACCTTGGTTTTTATCCTAGTCTTATATGAAAAATGGAACAGAAAGTAGAACTTAAGAAACTTTTTAGTATTCAAAAACAAAGAACTGATTTCTTCTAAACTAAGTCCTGTCTGTTAGGAGCAAATAAGAAATCAGAACAAAGGATGTTGGAGTTCAGGGGTGTGTGTATTATTTTTATTTTTATTTAAAGGAGTGCCCTGTCTGATCTTTCTAATTGCTTTTCTTCAGTAAAACAATCAGTAATGCTATGTGGCTCAGGTCAAGGGAGTACAGACAGCACAGTGTTGTTTAAGGCATTTCTTGGCATTTCTGAAAGGTTCTAATTCTCTTCCAAAAGGGCTGAATCAGTCTTAAAAGATAACATAATAAATACAGTCGGTCAGGCTACTTTACAAATGTCATTGACATAAAAATATAACAACTTCAGAGCAAGGTGTTTTCTAGGACTTAATGATCAAAAAGCAGGGTGAAGGGCTTAATTAGTAAAGTTGTCAGAAATGTTTGGTTGAAAATTTTCCTCTCAAACTGTTAGAAAGAGAACACAGTTTGACCTAAATGAAATTTTATACCTGGAAAGTACTTCTTTCACAAGATTTTTAATGAAAATGCCTGATACCCAAAACATTGGAAATGTGGAAAAATGGTATTTTGATTCTATATGCTTCTTCCGTATTCAGTGAAAGCTCCAATACATTGTCTGATTTTTCTTTATGATATTGATTATGAATCTGAATTGGATCCACTGAGGTAGACATTGCTTCACTTCACAGTATGGAATGTCTTAGAAGAGAGTACAAGCACCTAAAAGCAACTTAGAAATTAAATCCTTTTTGCTTTCAGTTTTTCTCCAAAAATCAACAATTGCCCAATTGGCTCTAAAAATTATTTAGACAAATTAACCTTATTTAGTTACGTAACACCACGAAATAACATAATGCCACTATTCCTCAAATAGGATTTTAAGGTAGCTATAGATCAAAGAAACATTGGTTTGTTTTGCTAAACTGTAATTAATTCATGCATATTCTTTTCAGCCAGTGAATCTTAGGCTTAGTTTGGAAATTAACTTCCATGTTCTTTTTAAAAAGCATCTGAATGAGTCTATTTTTAAGTATATTTCATTGTGTCCTTGGATCATCCTTCTTGTATTAAGGGGAGAGGATACATCCATGGGGTTCTGCACTGAATAAGCACTAGGAACTTTATGTAACACAATAGCATTGCCCTACTACTATTAGAAACCACAGTATCAGAGAAAAAACTTGAGAGGAATATATTTACTGACAAATGAAAAATTGAACTGGACAGAATAGGATGAGTATAAGAGAGAATAGTTCTAAAATCTCTCTGCGGCATAGGTGACCTGGTCCAGTAGGCCTGAGGTCTTCTCTTCCCTACAAGGACTGAAAAAAAATTGGGATTTTGTGTCTTTCTAAAGCTTTATATCACTCATTTGTTATCTGTGTCATGCTAACTGCTTCACTAATTATAAAATAATATAACCTAGAGTTCTGCAATGTAGAGATTCTGTGAGAGAGCACATTTAAGCTCCTAGGCAGTCTTGGGGTTCACACTGTTTCCTGTACCAGTATTGGTTTTGTAGCTGTGGCAGTATTTGACAAGACGGACACAAATTCAGTATCCTGAGTGCTGCTCAGGCTCACTAATCTTAGAAGCACAAGGGATCCACAGACTGGATCAGCAACTTGGTGACCATCCATGCAACAGCATTCAGGAAGACTCTAACCATATACATTGATGTTTTTCAAACACAGAAAAGTGGTATCAGAGGAATGCATTTTGCATTTGGCTTAAAGACTTTAAAGGAGATGGCTATTCCAATTTATTTTTTTAAAAATAGTCTGAGTTGCAAATTGATTACCAAAACCTTCTCACTGTCAAGGCACAACTGTCAACACTGTGACTGGCAGTTCTATGGAACACAGCTGTCATAAGATTAAACACTGTAAGAAGATTTCTTGGGCATAACCTAGACAAACTTTGCTTCAACAGACCTTCATTTCCCATACCATTCTGTATTCTCTATTGGTCACTTGAGAAAAACCTTCATTTTTCTATGAAAAAAATATGAATATTTTTACATTTTCAGTTCTGAAGATGAGCGCTCCGAAAGCTTTTCATGTGGCTGCTTACACAACTGTGAAGTTATGAAAGCCAGGATAGCCTGTCTATATGGTTGCAGTCATCTAAACACATCAATATGCCACAGCAATAAGAACCCTGTTAGAAGGCAGTTACATCCTCACAGTTGTGCTTCTGTGCAGAGTTAAAGGACAAGTGGGAGCTTTGCAGTTACAATGCAATGTGTAGATGGGAAAAAAAAGTGAACCACAATGAAAGTCCATTATAAACTTAGTATATGAGAACTTTGAGACAATGCATTTGTGTGACTTTTCAGTTCCCACAAATGGTATTGCTTCTGAAACTGAATGGATTTACAGTACTGCTGGAAGCATCTACAATTATAAGCTCTAAGAATTTGTCAACAATGAAAAAAACTGCTAATTATTCGTTCTCATTTTCATTACAGGTCCCAGTGGGAGAAAAAAGTTCAGCTGGAGAAGGATTAAGAACCTAGGGTGTTATTTCAAAATGCTTGGAAAGATTGTGGAAGTAGAACATGAAGCTAGTGTTGATGAGGAGACACTATGAGACTGCTTGTTAGCGTATGATGAAAACTGCCTTATATGTTCAAAGTTCACATCACTAATTAATACACAGTTTAAGTGCCAAAACAGATGATGCCAAGTAATCTTCAGGCTTTCTACACTCTGAAGCTGATCAGATTACTGTAGGTTGAATTAAACATGTCAAAACAATGACTTTTTTTAATGAAATGACATTACCTTGTCATCTTGATTTGCTCATGCAGTAGCAAAGCTTAGTCATTTGGATCAAATTTATGTGGTCTTTTTTCCTCTAAGGTATTTCAGGCATGGAATACTACTAGTGTCTTTGAATCCACTTGTCATTTCACAAAGATCTTCAGGGACATTAAGGGTATGGGGCTAACACGAATTATTTGTAAGTTTTCTGAAGTACTTATCTAATATGAAACCTTCTAAGTGTTCTAGAAAAAATTCAGCCCATTGTTTTTGCCTGTGTATGTGTATCATTCAGTGACATTCTCTCTTCTAGTTCTAGCAGCTACAGTACAGAGTTGCTTCAATGACCTCTCCAAGACCCAAGGACAAGAAAGAACATCTTGTCATTAAGATGGTCTTCTATGAAATCTCCTTAGGAAACTTTGGAAAACTTCCTTTGCATTTACCAGATTTGTAAAGAAATCAGTGAGGTGTACTAGATTACCAGATAGTTTCCCAATTAATATAATGCTTTACTACTAATATGGCATTTTAGATACATAAGTAAATGGTCTCATTGTATTTAAAGTACAACATTTTCTAGTTATGTAGTAATGAATCTTTCAGATTACTAAATGAAGACTTCACTAGGTATAAATTATTTTCAAATAAATTTATGAAAAGAAGCCTGTGATATTTCTAAACATTTTGTAATAAATAAATATTTTCTACAACTATATATATTTCCCTAAAATTAAGTAAAGGCTTTAGAGCAGAGCTTTATCACTTTTTTTTTTGTGTACAGGAGCCACCATCACTAGTTGTAGTCACTAGTATCCCTGGCCATGACCAGCTCTTACTTCTGTATTGGGAAAAATGGCTTGTGTATGTACCATACTTTGGCAACTGCTGCTATAGAGATTTTATAGAAGCAGCAAATTCACTATCGATATTTTCAGTCCTGATAGGGTATTTTATTTCTGACAGGACTGAGTAGTCTAGATAGGACTAATTAGTTTTTCATCTTGGTAGGATATTTGTACTTCAAAAGAAACAACTAATGGGATAAGGAATTATATAAATTGGGACTACCTTTCACATCAAAACACTACCTGTGTTTTCATTTTGAAATTTATGGAGGAAAACATCTCCATAAAAAGCTTGAAAGGAGGCACTTATTTTTAAAACAGTATAGAGCATAACCTCTTGATGACATTCAGCTGTGAAACAATTGCTCTAGAAGAGAATGGGACTATAAGGCATTTTCAGAGTAACATCCATGAAGTGCTGCAAAAGCATTTTAATTTTTAAAAGTTTAATCATCATCTTTAAAATCTTAAGTTCAAATACAATTTTTATTTTTCATATGGAATCGATAAATGCAGTTATTACAGAAAGGAAGCCTCTTCTAAACTAAATGGTATGATGCATTGTGAGGTCAGAGAGGGATGGGAAATAGGCATTTGCATTTACATTAACTTCCAACAGAAAATTTCTGCACTATAATGATAGCGCACTAGAATATACATAATGTATTCACATATACACAAAGTTTCTGCCCTTGATCTTCTGAAAGAAAAAAAAAACAGTATAGAATAACAAAGTCACCTCCTAGTGCTAGCAATATTGCTGGGGAATGGAAAAAATGTTGCTTAGCTGAGAAAATCAACTATTTATTTCTGCTCACATGAAATATAGGTAGGTCAGTTTAGATCGACGATTCAAATGGGATGAAGACTGCCTGCTGTTATGGAGGGCTGAAAGAATCTGGCATGCCATGAGCAAGGAAACATATGATTGGTTTTGAATGTTCATCCTGACTGACCAAAACTGAAAATGCAATTTAGAGTTTCTCAAACTCTGTGACCTGCAAAAAGTAGCAAGAGTATGGGGGGGCGACTACTGCTCAAAGCTTTTTCCATGGCACAAAACCAGCATCCCAAAGTATGCCAGTGAAAAAAACAAGTATAGGATGTGTTTACAGACTCCTGTCTCTCAGAGACATCCCTTTAGTATTAATTTCCAGCAAGGATTGTTTTTTTCAGTCTGTGGCAAGAACTCTCCATGAGCTGTTAACTTCATGTTAGGTCAGCATAAGTTGTTAGGTAAGTGTTTAATTGTAAAATGGCAAGGTGGACTGCAGATTTTCAACAAATTTCTAAAAATGTGTTTCCTGATGCATAATTAATTTACGTGCTGAAGAGTGCTCACAATTGAACATCACAATAGTGAAGCTGTTGACCAACAGTCAGTTGTCCACATGTGACTGACAACTCTTCTTGCTAACTAGACTTGAAATGAGAGCCTAAAAAAGTGTTTATCAAGGTGACAGCAATCGAATAAGAGACTAAGAGATGCCTTTAATGTTAAACTAGGAAGACTGAAGATCTTTCTGAACAGCATAATGAAAGAAAAACAGAGGTACTTTAAAATACACAGCCCAAAGGATAATGGATTTTGCCACTATAAGTGGGAATACTAGCATTCTGTCAGATACTGAGATTGGCATATTCTGCTTTTTTCAGAGTGCTTATAAACCAACATCTAATTCTGAAACATAATTAAGTCAGAGAGCAAAGATATTGAGCTGTTTTTTAAAAATACTTGACATTTACTAGTGTATAGCTTCTCTCATCAGGATTGCTTTCCTCAAAATGTTTGCAAGCTGTACAGGAGCAGAAACATTGAAATGCACCAACATCTAAGTGACAGGAGCCAACTAACTTAGGGAGCAACAACATGAGCATTAAGAAACTTTAAAACATAAGCACAAATTACAAGCAACTTTTTAAATATCCATCAAAAATATATAGAAATTTGTGCAAAGTGGAATGCAAAAGATACATAAGCAAGACCAATTAAATTCAAATTTTCAAAGACATGTATTACCTCTGCAAAAATTCAGATCTGTGTGTCCCTGCTACTTTTCCCGAGGAATAGCATTGTCCTTTACTTAATCTCAGAGCCTCAGCAGGAGAGCAGGAGAGATGGATCCTGACTGAGAAGACAACTCCTCTATTCAATCTCATGACTTGTCAAAAGGGATGGGCAGGTCTGTCACATGATCCAGCTTGGACCACAAGTCTTATTATGCAGTCTTATGCACTGAATGTGCCTCCTGGGTGCTGTTTTTGCTGTTTTATTTAAAAACTTGTCACCTTACTGAAGAAATTATTGATAAAATTATCACCATTTCTGTGGCAGTAAGACTTTGAAGGAGCAGGAAAAGAACAACTTCAGATTTAGAATGAATATTTTAGCAAGATACTGTAGAAAAAATGTATCATGTGGGTGTTGCTACTGATTAACTTAGCTTGGAGTATTGTTTCTGAACTAATCTGAAGTGGAAGGGAAAAATGGGTAGTCATCTGTGTGAAAGTGTAGGGATTTTGTTTTGTATAGCTATTCGAAGAAGCCCTTGAAAAAGAAAGAAAAAAAGAACAAGTAATATATTAGACATATTAGGTGACTTTGATCTTCAGTTTCGGGGAATGATTTGTGTTGATATTCTTACGTTGCTTGCATATATGCACATGTACTGCCTGATCTGATTTCTGTCTTGTTTAATCCTATCTACACTGGCGGAAAATCCCTGCTGCTAATCTGATAATGATGGGAAAAAGTGGCATTGTTCAGACTTTGCCCTTCCCTTGATTCCATTAATTGTTATTTCTGTAATAACACAAGAATTCAGTATGCCGTATCAGCAATACTGTGTTTTAAATTTTAGGGAAATTAATATTTTATCATCTGCCTCACTGATCTATGAATAACAGTTCTTCTCCACTGTTGTGTTATACTCTTCTCAAGTGTGTCATATAAGATGCTGATTGCTCAATATTTTGTGTATGCTGTGCAAATTTATGGGTAACCTAAATCAACAAGGTTGTGCTGTGTTGCAGTTGTACTAGATGGTCATTGTAGGTCCCTTCCCACTGAACTTCCTTTCCTTTCCTTTCCTTTCCTTTCCTTTCCTTCCTTTCCTTTCCTTTCCTTTCCTTTCCTTTCCTTTCCTTTCCTTTCCTTTCCTTTCCTTTCCTTTCCTTTCCTTTCCTTTCCTTTCCTTTCCTTTCCTTTCCTTTCCTTTCCTTTCCTTCCTTTCCTTTCCTTTCCTTTCCTTTCCTTTTCCTTTCCTTTCCTTTCCTTTCCTTTCCTTTCCTTTCCTTTCCTTTCCTTTCCTTTCCTTTCCTTTCCTTTTCCTTTCCTTTCCTTTCCTTTCCTTTCCTTTCCTTTCCTTTCCTTCCTCTCCTCTCCTCTCCTCTCCTCTCCTCTCCTCTCCTCTCCTCTCCTCTCCTCTCCTCTCCTCTCCTCTCCTCTCCTCTCCTCTCCTCTCCTCTCCTCTCCTCTCCTCCTCCTCTCCTCTCCTCTCCTCTCCTCTCCTCTCCTCTCCTCTCCTCTCCTCTCCTCTCCTCTCCTCATGTTGTGTTTTTAAGACTGCTATTAGGCATAAGAACACAGGATACCATAAATAGCATAAAATTAGTGGATTATCAGACAACACACAGCAAGATATGACAGAATGTGGACAACCTGGAATTATTTTTTCTGTACCCGCTGGTGGTTATGCATTACCACTGCTTAGAAGCTTTCCCTCAGAGGTGGTTTTCTCATATGATTTTGCACAAACACCCAGGAATAGGAAGGATCTTCATTTTTCCAGATGGAACTCCCTTCTACCTAATGCATTTCCCTTTGAAGAGTAGATGGGAGAATGAAAATAATTTGAGAGTGTAGCGAGGCCAGAAAGGTATACCATTTTCCAACCAGAACTCCAGGTCCTGTGATAATACACCCTTTATAATTTTTTGTGAAATGCCATATCAAATGTTTTGATTTATTCACCTAGCTGGGGTCCATTCTCTCATAACACTGGTCAAGCACTGTTGCAGGTGAAAAATGACAATGAGGGAATCTTCTGTGTTCAGTAAGAAATGTCCCTTTTATATGGTCTTCTTGTTCCTCCTGTGCTGAGAGAGTTTTGGTACAGTTAAAAAAATAATAGACTAGGATACTGAAAGTACCTAGTGAACCTAGTAAGTACCCACTGAACTAAACTTCCCAGTTTTCTCACTGGCCAGAGAGAGTATTGATACTTTGGATGCATCAGTTGTTCTTAGGAAAGATCACATCAAATTATACATGAATTAGTCTACATTACAACCAATATTTCTCAGTTTAAGCTTTATATAGACAATTTACTTGAAGACTGCATCACCTACATGCCACCGCCACCACCACCACCTGTCAGTAGATTGCATTACATAGACTGCGAGAAAATCTTGATAAACTCTTACTATTTAGTTACCTACAAAGGCTACAGTCCATGTGAAATATCCTGAGATCCTCAAGAAAATTTGTGTAGGACCAAGTAAGGAATAAATAGGCCATCTAGAGAAGGCTGACTGGGAAACTGATTACACTTAATCTCTTCAGCAGTTAAATTTATAGCAGTTTATCTGCAACTGACTGTAAGTCTAACTGGTAATGGACCATCCATTAGGAGTGTAAGTAAAGCCCTCCAGTTGCTCAACGTGCACTTACAGGGTCTGGAATAGTTCTGATTGAGTGCCTCTTGTACCTGTGCCTCTGGCCTCCTGTCATTTCATCCTCAGTTCCCACTCAGCTTCTGACCAAGGGTCCTCTTGACAGGTACATTCTTGACTTATTCCTTTCTTGGTTGTATTGTGCATCTTTGAAGAGGGAGACTATAATAATAAAAGACACAGAACATGAATGTCTCTTTTTGATATCATGTTTTCTACCACTCCATGTTTTGCAGGTCTTTCACTTAAATGACATAAGGCCTAGTCAGCAGAGAGTGTAGACTGTATTATTTGATCATTATGTGAGTATTATTTGAGCATAAAAGTTGGTTTCCCAAGGAAGCAAAATTATCAGAAGAAGAAAGACATCCACTGCTTACTGCAGATCGTTGACATGGATATTTGCTGATATCGCTAAAAGTCAGCAAAAGGCAACTGATGTTAGACAGGAAATAATCACTATGCAAATAGATTATAACACACTCCCACGGTATTTCTCCTGGCATTTTACTGAAGTTTCTCTAAACATTCTTGTGCTAACCAAGGATTTATAAGAAAGCCAATTCATACTTACTTAAAAAATTACATGGTTGAGCCAATAGAACAATATGTTTTTCAAATTAGCTTAAATGTAGCTCATATTAAACTATAATATAAAGTATCTTTCCACGTTGTTTGCAAGCAAACACATCTCTCCTGGATGTTAACATACTTCAGGTCACCAACACTTGATAGAAGGTGGATAATACTGTAGCATGGACACAGTGTCCTATCAGTGATGAAAGAAACTTATTGTGAGCTTATGCTGCTGCCAAAGAAAGTAAGAATTATAGCTTTTTTATATAACATAGTATAATGTCATGTGTAAACTTATAGACTCTAATATATAGGTTTGGTTGAAATTTGGATGTTGCATACATCAACCAAACCATGGAAGAAGTGATGATGGAGAAAAAACAGTCAATCAGCCTACTAGATGAGATTCTTTTTCGTAACAGGAAAAATAAATCATCTGCTTTATTTACTTACCGGTAAGTTTGATAATGTTTTACTCAGTTCCTTATTATTATGGTTTACATTACACTCGCCTTCTGGGAGGCTTTTGTTAGAACAACATCCCGAATGTAAATAACATCTTGCTATAGTAAAGCCAGCAGAACAGATGATGTATTACTGCTTAAATCAATATAGCATATATAGGTTCTGTCTTTCAAAAACTCGACTGCTCAGATCTATTGACTCAAACTCAAATAATTTAATAGACTCCCACTTCCCTCTTTTTCTCCAGCAGACAGAAGGCAAAGCACAATAATAAAAAGGACAGCCTACGTCCTTTGCCAAAGCATATTTTTTACTTTTGGGAATTGCTCCTCTCTACTTAGTAGTTGTGGAATACCCATGTTTTCTCTCTTGTTAGGCTTTACTGGCAAAGGTGCTGTAACTGCATTGCAAAAAGTAGAGCATAGAGACATCATTGGTTCCTTTCCAGAAATAATATTACCTGTCAGGTCTCTGATATTAAATTGAGTAGTTGCTTGAGGGTACCTTTAATAGAGCAAGTACAACTACAGGAAGTTTTTCTTGTGTTTGATTAAACACTTTTTTCCTAAGTGAGCTCTGTGCCCTTTTGTCATTTTTTAAAGATGCCTCCATCCTTTCTACTAAGAAGGAGTAAGTATGCTCTTAAATTCTTGAAGTAACTTTAAAATTCTCCCCTGTTATTAGGATGTTTTGATATCTGAGGGGAGAAATAATATTTTAAGTCACAGCAACTTGTATTACTTACAAATTCTAACATTGTTAATTAGAACCTGTCTAGAGTAGGGACAAAATTCTGGCATACCCATACAGGATAGTAATGTAGTCACTTTCTCATTGATTTAAGCCCTCGGTTATGGTAATTACATATTGGACAAGTCTCCCAGGGAATGTTGCTCACACTGATTTTAACCGGACGTAACCTTGGGAACACTTGTGCTTGTCAAGCTGGGTGGAATTCAACAGACTCCAGAGATATCTCTAATTCTAGCCTCTCTAACAAAATGTTAGAAAGCAGACATTATATTTAATATTATTTCTTGTATTTAATTTAATATAATTTCTTCCTTATATTAACAAGGTGTCATTTTAAAGGTAAATGACACATAAAATGAAAAATATAAGCCTTGCATATATGCTCAGCTGTTAGGAAGTATAATATAATTAGGGATATAAGCAAAACAACACCTTGGTACAGTTTCCCCCCAGCTTCCTAAAGCCTCCCTGAAAGACTCTACCTATGTCCTTTATTTCAAGGCCTTTCAACTCTAACTCTGTTGATCCACTCCAACTTTTGCTTTCTGCTTCTATAATGAAGTAACACATAGCAACCTAGGATATTGAGTCCTGCTACTTGCGACTGCACAAACCAGAGGACAAGCAAAGAAGTGTCCACAGGTTATGACACCTCATATTTTTCTCTGTTTTTGTTGGGAATTTCAATATTCCAGCATGCAATGTTGATAGAGGAGAGCAATCTGTTCAGCAGTACTGCCTGAAGAAACCACATTATTCTACCAGCCTTCCACATTCATAGATTCAAGAATGCTCTGCCTCCATCTGCAGCATGCATTGTTTCATTCACCTGGAAATTTGTAACCATAAATGCTAGCAATAAATAGGAAAGGAATTACATAAATTGCCATATCTATCCGCTTGTCATATGTGGTCATAGGTTTCATTTTCTTTCTTATAACATAAGTGAGGAACAGTTCATTGAATGTAGCCTACAGGATGACTCCATCGGACTACTACCTTTGATTCTGAGGTATTAAGAAACAGCTAAATAGTGAATGAACACTAACAGCCTAATGCTTCCCACATTGACCATGTATGGCCAAGCATTTAGAGGCAGAAATAGTTATACTGAAACTGCTTAGTCCATGAGAGAATGCCATACTAGATCTCAGCCTTCTTTGCAAGAAAGATGGATCGCCTTGTTTTGTGAGATGAAGTGATTTGGGTTTTATGGTTGGTAAAGTTTTTTTAATGTATTTCTGTTTCCTCTACTCTCTTTTCACATTATATTGGAACTTAGGGATTTCAGTTTACTTTGGCCCACATTTTGGTTATAAATAATTTCATTCTAATTGGAAACTATCAGCTGGTACAGCTGCAGGAGTCTGAACAATAGCAGCTTATCTCTGAGAGTCAGTGTCATGTATCGTAATTCTGGGGCTTATTTTTTTTACTAAATAAAAACGGGCAGTTCACATCTCACAGCTATTGCTTCACCTCTGCTAACTCAGAAAGGCACTGTTCTGTGATTTATACTGAGGCACACTTTCTCAGTTTCTTTCACAACTGTCTTGTCTAAAGACTTGTTAAAAATGAAAGCTTGGATGCCAAGTAGCCGATTAGCTTGTCCACATACCCATGATGTCATCTTGCCTTCCAAAAGGTTGTTCGCAACCCTTTGGATGGAGAACAGCTACTATCGTGGGAGGTCCCATTCCACTGAAACTTTGCATCACATATAGCATATTTTGCTGCTGCTAAATATAAACAGCCTGCACTTTTTAGAGGTACTGGAAACATGTCCATATCTCCTCTAGGGCTCACTGTTACAAAATTTTTTCAACACATTAACTTTAGCATGACTCTACATTCATCCAAGACATACTGTCCCAGCTGCTAGAAAACCTTAGTAAAGACAACCAAAATTACTCCTTTAGTTTTGGGTAGTTAATTAAACAGTAATTTAAAATTAAAATGTAGTCTGGTGACTTTCCACTATAGCTGATAACATAATCTGCTAGACCCACAGTGTATACATATGTTCTTCTCTCTACTTAGAGGATTCCTGTAAGAAGCCAAGTTAAATGCTTTAAATACTAGTTATTGTGTTTCTCTTCAGTATGCATGTGCAGCTCCTATAAATTGTAATGGGTGTTATGTGCAGTTATCATGGGCAGAATATAACTAATATTTTTTAAAAAGACCCTTAACACCCCCTCATTGGCATTTGCTTACATTTACACACATGGACACATAATCTTGGATTCTTATAGGCAATCATTTTAATGTTACTTAGGCTGGCATTGTCTCTAAAGTAAACAAAGTGATGGCAATTACTAGTGAATGACGTGTGACATGGCATATCACGAAATATCTGCTACTTAGCTCCAAAACAAGTCCAATTTGATAATACTTAAATTTGATTAAATCTTATGCATTTCCATTAAAATAAATATCTAGAAAAAGTCACATTAGAGAAATTACACTCTGTTGATTGAAAGCTTCATATTACTATGATGTAACCTCAAGCACACAACCAGACTGACACAGTAGTAACTGGAATCAATATTGGTTTTTAAATGATTTTGCATAGCAATAGGAAATCCATTTACTACAATTTCAATAAAGTTCTGACACAGAAATCTGTCCATTGTGCTAGATCTTAAATCCTGGTTTTTTTGTCAGAGAACTCAAACTATAGATAACATTTCAGCCATGAAAAGCTGAGGTACTCAGAGATATGTAACTTGTCCTGGCTGAACCAGCAGAACAGTGCCAGGAACAATGAGAAATTTTTTGAGTCTTTGCCTGGTTTTCTTACAGAAGTCTATTAATTTCTATCAAATTATCACTTGAATTTCTACATAATTTAACCTCTGTAAGAGACCTTCATTACCTCAAAGATCCCTCTCCGTCTTCTGCATATATAAACAAGGTTTAGTAGGAACCTGATTTTTTTATACTCTACAACTAATTCTTGAACATATACAGCTATGTCTCACACACTTATGAACTGTAAGTCATCTGTGAGTCTCTTTCTTTGCATCTGAAAAAGAACTAAATTCAATCAGTCCCTTATGTTTGCACCCTCAGCAAGTTTGCAGATGACACCAGGCTGGGTGGGAGTATTGATCTGCTCGAGAGTAGGAAGGCTTTACAGAGGGATCTGGACAGGCTGGATCAGTGGGCCGAGGCCAACTGTATGAGGTTCAACAAGGCCAAGTGCTGGGTCCTGTACTTGGGTCACAGCAACCCCATGCAGCGCTGCAGGCTTGGGGAAAAGCGGCTGGAAAGCTGCCCGTCAGAAAAGGACCTGGGGGTGATGTTTGACAGCTGGCTGAATAGGAGCCAGCAGTGTGCCCAGGTGGCCAAGAAGGCCAATGGCATCCTGGCTTGTATCAGAAATAGTGTGGCCAGCAGGACTAGGGAAGTGATCATCCCCCTGTACTCGGCACTGGTGAGGCCACACCTTGAGTACTGTGTTGAGTTTTGGGCCCCTCACTACAGGAAAGACATTGAGGTGCTTGAGCGTGTCCAGAGAAGGACAACAAAGCTGGCAGAGGGTCTAAAGAACAAGTTCTATGAGGAGCGGCTGAGGGAACTGGGGTTGTTTAGTCCAGAGAAGAGGTGGCTGAGGGGAGACCTTATCGGTCTCTACAACTACCTGAAAGGAGGTTGTAGTGAGGTGGGTGTCAGCCTCTTTTCCCAAGTAACAAGTGATAGGACAAGAGGAAATGGCCTCAAGTTGCATCCAGGGAGGTTTAGATTGGATATTAGAAAAAGTTTCTTCACCAAAAGGGTTGCCAAACATTGGAACAGGCTGCCCAGGGAAGTGGTTGAGTCACCACCCTGGAGGTATTTAAAAGACGTGTAAACATGGTACTGAGGGACACGGTTTAGTGGTGGACTTGGCAGTGTTAGGTTAATTGTTGGACTCAATGATTTTAAGGGTCTTTTCCAACCTGAATGATTCTATGAATCCCTGATTATTCCAAGACCTACTTGTCTCAGTTTCTCTTTTTCAGGTACACATACAATAATACTAAATAGCTAGCTCTTTCCATTACTCCACTGTATCCTTCCTTCATATACATACATTTGCTGTCACACTGCTAGTACATTTTGAATATCCCCCTCTGCCCTAATGGGTACATGTGCCCTGTAGAATTACTGGTTACTTTTACTCCAACTGTGGTTTTGGGCACATAAATGTATAAGTAGGGTTTAAGTGTTCTCAAGATGTTCAGAGGAAAAAAATTTTCAATTTTTCTCTTGATCCCATGCAGCATTGCTGGCTTTCGTTTAGTTCCTTTCTGTACATATATGGAGTGACTGTGGTTGTTTACCCCTTGTGCAGCCCTTCTCTGCACATATACACATTTCACAAATGTGCCATAGCTTGGTGAAAGAATACAACAGAAATAATTGTGTGAACATGAAAAATCCTAAATTTGACTGTTTTTATGGAAACACTATTCAATAAATGTTGTACTTGTAATAAAAGTGCAGAGTGCTACCCAAATAACTATTTAAATAACTTCTGAAAGAACATTACAGCTGGTTAAATAATGAATGTATATATTCATGAACAACATATGAATACAAAACTATTTTGATCATATTTGCAGACCACTGAGACAAATTGTGCCATTTGAATGTCCAATCTGGAAGCTTGAATACCACATGCAAAATAAAGTACTTTTGAATATTCATAGTCCTCCATTTATTAATTCCTGATTAAATTAATCTTAAAAAGTGAGACTGCTTCATAGAGCATAAAACCCATATTTCCTCTACCACTGGTTACCCACACAGCTGCCAATATTTCAACTAACAATTTGTGTGAACTTTTATCATGTTTAGTATTTTCAAAGTATTAATTTACTTGTTCTAAAAAAAAAAAAGGTGTCTAGATGCCTATGCTACAGCAAATATTGTGGTTCTTGGCCTGATGCTCTGAAAGATAAGCAAGTTACTTCTAGGTAGTGCACATTCTTCTCACCTCGTATTCAGAAAACTGCCTGACACTGTATTTGTTAAGAACCTTATTCTTTATGTTTAACTTATTGCTACATTTTTTTAAAATATGCAAACAGTTACAGTAGTTTTATACACAAAACCACAGGTATCATTTCTAGCTGTCAAAATTCCAGGGGCCTGCGGTGGTGCTGAATTGAACTGATGTCCTGTGCTGACATCTAGTGGGAGCTGCAAATCACAATACTCACTGGTTTAAGTAATTGGAGCCTTGGCTTCCAAAATTATGAAGTTGTGAACACCAAAAATCGACATTTGGAATATTTTTCTTTTTAAAAAAAAAAAGGTTTTACATGCATTCTACAAAATCTGTATCTTAAGCAGATGTGTGAGTGGATAAAGTTTATATTTGTTATCCTCGAGGTCTTAGGTGTCACCATAGAAAAAGAACAAAAAGGTTATTTAGGCCAGATTTAACAGACAGATGGTCACTCACCTCTTCTATGAGATGTTTCTTTTCTGTGTCAGCTCCCCTGTTTTCTCTACTTAATACTGTCTCTAAGAATAATCTTTAGAAATAAAATATCATTACTGTTATATTTTATTAACAAATAATTATTTTTATAAGTTATTTATATAAATCACTTTTACTTTATATAAACAATGTTTATGTATAAATCTATCAATAAATTTAAGATCAAATTGCAATCTAAATTACTTAAATCAGGTTTAAGAAATTTTTATTTTTAACCAGCAGCCCAAACTAATTTGGCTGTGTTTGATAGTTTGTTCATAAAGTATGACTCTGGATTTGGGTTCCATACTTTGCTATCCCCCCAGCAGAAGATGTGAAATGAAAAGGCTTTGAAAAATCCAACAAGGTAAACACAATTCCACCTCACACTAAGCAGATTATTCATGTGAGGAAGAGCCTTTATTTTGCTCCATTTTCCTTTCACCCTCTCTCCACTCTTAACACAGTAAGCCAATTCCTAGGAGAAAATCTCTTTAAAACACGCAAGCTACTGTAATGCAGAACAGGCTCATAGGAACATGAACAAATAAGCCTTTCCTTTGCTTAACAAAAGAAAGCCCGTTAGTGTCAGGCATCATCATGTCTGTAAAAACTATTGTAGCCGGTTACCTACGTAGCAATTTTCTAAAAATACATCTCTCAGCTTCCTCTCAGTTGTATTCCTGAGGTTTGTACTTGGCTGTCTGGAGAGTTGTTTGTTATTCTGCATACTTGTAAAACAGCGTCTGTTAAATAAGAAGAAACTGCCATTTTGCTTCTGTAATATTGCATTGCAAAATGAAAAGGTTTTAATTTTTATGAACAGTTCTGTAACAGATATTTTTCTGTGACAGACATTCTGTGAGACTGCAGCGGAAATGGTTGAGCAGAGATGAATAACATACCTGAAAAATAGTCTAGGATTATATTAATCTTTTTCAGTGTCCACCATTTGGAAACCATGGGATTTTTCTTAAAACGCAAATTACCTTCAAGACCAAAACTCTTGAAATGTGATTCCAGTTCACAGAATAGCTACGAGTTGTGGAGGCTTAAGCAGAGTCTCAGAAATCTTCTCATAAGTTGACAATCTAATGAAATGGAGATTTTAATTCCATTAGAGCACAGATAAAAAAAATGACTGGCCTGGCTGAATGGGGAGCTTTTGCTAGGACTTAAGAAAAAAAGGAGAGTTTATCATCTCTGGAGGAAAGGGCGGGCAACTTGGGAGGAGTACAGGGATCTTGTTAGATCATACAGAGAGAAAATTAGAAAGGCGAAAGCTCAGCTAGAACTAAATCTGGCCACTATCGTAAGGGACAACAAAAAATGTTTTTACAAATATGTTAACAGTAAAAAGAATCCCAAGGAGAATATCTATCCTTTAATGGATACAGAAGGGAACGTAGCAACCAGTGATGAGGAAAAGGCCGAGGTACTCAATGCCTTCTTTGCCTCAGTCTTTAATAGTGAGTCCAGTCATCCTCAGGGTACTCCACCTCATGAGCTGGAAGGTAAGGATGGAGAGCATAACATACCCCCCTTAATCCAGGAGGAATTAGTTAGGGACCTGCTACGCCATCTGGACACTCACAAATCTATGGGACCTGATGGGATCCATCCAAGAGTACTGAGGGAACTGGCTGAGGTCCTTGCCAAGCCACTCTCCATCATCTATCAGCGTTCCTGGTCAACAGGGGAGGTCCCAGAGGACTGGAAGCTTGCCAATGTGACTCCCATTTATAAGAAGGGTCAGAGGGAGGATCCGGGGAACTACAGGCCTGTCAGCCTGACCTCGGTACCGGGGAAGATTATGGAACGGTTTGTTTTGAAAGCACTCACATGGCAAGTCCAGGATAAGAGGGGGATCAGGCCCAGTCAGCATGGGTTTACGAAAGGCAGGTCCTGCTTGACCAACCTGATCTCCTTCTATGACCAAGTGACCCGCCTAGTGGATGAGGGAAAGGCTGTCGATGTTATTTTCCTAGACTTCAGCAAGGCCTTTGACACTGTCTCTCATGGCATACTCCTTGAGAAGCTGGCGTCTTGTGGCCTGGATAAGTGCACTATTCACTGGGTGAAAAACTGGCTGGACGGACAAACCCAGAGGGTAGTGGTGAATGGGGTGAAATCCAGTTGGCGGCGGGTCACGAGTGGTGTTCCCCAGGGCTCGGTGTTGGGCCCTGTTCTGTTTAATATCTTTATTGATGATTTGGATGAGGGGATTGAGTGCACCCTCAGCAAGTTTGCAGACGACACCAAGTTGGGAGGCAGGGTCGATCTGCTTGAGGGTAGGGAGGCTCTACAGAGAGATCTGGACAGGCTGGATCGATGGGCTGAGGCCAATTGTATGAAGTTTAACAAAGCCAAGTGCCGGGTCCTGCACTTCGGTCACGGCAACCCCATGCAGCGCTACAGGCTTGGGGAAGAGTGGCTGGAAAGCTGCCCGGCAGAGAAAGACCTGGGGGTGCTGGTTGACAGCCGGCTGAATATGAGCCAGCAGTGTGCCCAGGTGGCCAAGAAGGCCAATCGCATCCTGGCCTGTATCAGGAACAGTGTGGCCAGCAGGAGCAGGGAGGTGGTTGTTCCCCTGTACTCGGCACTGGTGAGGCCGCACCTCGAGTACTGTGTTGAGTTTTGGGCCCCTCACTACAGGAAAGACATTGAGCTGCTTGAGCGTGTCCAGAGAAGGGCAACCAAGTTGGTGAGGGGCCTTGAGCACAAGTCTTATGAGGAGCAGCAGAGGGATCTGGGGTTGTTCAGTCTAGAAAAGAGGTGGCTGAGGGGAGACCTTATCACTCTCTACAACTACCTGAAAGGGGGTTGTAGTGAGGTGGGTGTTGGTCTCTTCTGTCAGGTGTCTGGAGATAGGACAAGAGGAAATGGCCTCAAGTTGCGGCAAGGGAGATTTAGGTTAGATATTAGGAAAAATTTTTTTACTGAGAGGGTTGTCAAACATTGGAATGGGCTGCCCAGGGAAGTGGTTGATTCACCATCCCTGGAGGTATTCAAAAAGCGAGTGGACAGGGTACTCCAGGGCATGTTTTAGGGGGCATGGTTAATGGTTGGACTTGATGATCTTGAAGGTCTTTTCCAACCGAAATGATTCTATGATTCTATGTTTCTATAATTTTTAAATCACAAATGAGCAAGAAAATATATGGAAGACAGAATGGAGAGGGAGAGGAGCAAGACAGTCACTCGAGAATAATTCTAGTTCTGCTTCTCTGTGGTGAGATCTTTCAACACAAGGTGAAACCACAGAAAATACGCTCTCTGTAGTGATGGGTCATATGTGCTGTAATATCTTTGAGCTACCTGTTATTTGGCTCTGAGTATTGTCTGAGAAAAGGAACTTTACACCAAGTTATTGTTATTCATTATAATAGATTTCAGAGTACTGGAATCATGTAATAATGATGCACGTGTAATAAAGGTTTTTTGCAATTTAGAAAAAATTAAGTTAAAACAAGAAAGCCAGTAATACTGAGCTCTAATTTGGAAAAGAATAGAAAACCAGACTAATTTAAGGGTCAAGTATGTATACTAAATCTACATCATTAAGATAAAACCTCTAGAAAATACTTGTCAGTAATTTGAACAGATTCCCTGATTCTTTCTTGCCATCAGGGATGGTCTAGAAAGATTATCTAAGAATGATGAAAGTAATTTTGCTCGGGTTTGCATTCTCAGCTTATATATTTAAAGCATTTGTTTTTCTAATACATAGCATAAACTGATGCAGAATCAGAGAAATCTAAGAAATAGAAATGTACTCAGCACATTTCTTTGGCATAGGATACATAAAGGATTCTTCCTGAAGCACATTTCTTTTTGTCAAGTTCGGTTTAAAAATTCTCTTTTCATGGCATTTCCATCATTTCCCTCAGGAAATCACTCCACTGGGTAGCGTATCATTTTGTCAGGGAAGTTTTCTTATGATTAGCCTAAATATTTTCTCTCTTCCTCTGGCTAATTAGCTTTAGCTACCTTTCCATGGATTTTATCACTCAGCTAGCAGTAGTGTGGCCTACATACTATGGTTGTTCAAGTTAATATATTTCTCTTGACTAAACACCATGCAAGTGTCAGCTCATGAGAAGTATCAGAGTCGGGAAAACACTTTGTATCTTCTGCTTCCAGTAGTTAGAACGTTTGAGAGGTACAAAGTTCTTAATTTTTGTGTTTCTCAGTAGTAAGGTGCTATAGTCTGTATTGCGAGAAGGAGCACCTGCCCCACCTGCTTAACAGAAAACTGTCTGAAGGGTCTAGGATGAAACTGGGGAGAACACCGTTTTCCACATACTCAGTTTTGCTGCTGTATGGTGCCACAACCTCTCTCCAAGTTCCCATCTTGTGAATGTAATGTTTGGAAGAAGCTACATCAGGGATATAGGCTTCAAGTTACAAGGAAGCTGTGGTGCTGCTTGTGTTTGTGTCATGGCATCACTCATGGAGGCCAAAGGCTGAAGGTGTGACTCTTGATGTGCCAACTGTTAGAGTTGACAGAGATCAAAGTGAAGAAAGGACAGAGGGAACCTCCATTCTTCTGTGCAGGAATTCAGTGGTGCCCTAGAGAACATACTGAAGAGACAGAGCATACCTGGGTGACTATGCTGTGTTCTTTACTCAGGGCTGTGGTACCAGACTGCTCCAACTGTTAGTCTGCTCTACAGAATCAGTGTATCCAAGATTATTAGCTCTGGAGGCATATATATGCACATATGAGAACTTGCTGTGTAAATGCACAGCATGTTTGAGGCATCCTGGGAAAAATTCAGCACAAACAGGTGAACTTACTGTGTATGTGCTGTAGATCTGATCTATTCAGGATGTATTCGATTCCCTGTGGAAACAGTATGGCCTTTATGCATATATGCACTGGCCATTCATTATATACCTGGAAATCCAGTAGATCACCATCTAAATGGGTAAAGTGGAAGGTTAAAAGCAGAAGTCTATTGCCAAAATTGGTATGACTGGCAGATTTTTTTCCTTCTTTTGCATTTACTCTTCATGGACCTGATTGTTTTTGCGTGCTTTTTCTCTTGTCAAAGATTCATCTGTGCATATTAGTTCTGTGAAGTGACTCTTAACATGAGCTTTCTCACTTGGATGGACAATTGCATCTCCAGCTTTAAACTGTATCTTATTGAATCATGAACCATAATTTTACTAGTAGTTATCTTGCCATGTCTCCCATAGTGAAGTGATACCTTCTGTACTTAAAAGTGGTACAAATGACCTAGGTGTTTTAAATATATTTTAGATAAAATTTATTGGCTTTACTGCTTAGCATACCATCCCTTTTATAACTATTTGGAAAGATGCAATGGAATATTTGATGAAGCAAGATTTATATAAAGAAGACATTTTTTACATACCAAGGCTGAAGATTAGGTATATGAATTGACGATTAACATTTATGACTTCCACACATTAAATAAAAATATAAATGTCTTTTAAGATCTAAGCAACCATTTAGAAGCCTTAATAAAACATGTCATCAGGCTCAAATTAGATTACACATAATGGGAAGCTACAGTTATGATATTTCCTTTACATATCTAAAGAAGACATGAACAGAAGTGAAACAGCTGGAGAGGAAAATGAAATGTGTATTTTCTCTCAAGTGAAGGAATATATAAAAGGTTTCCATTTATCTATCTATCTGTCTATCATATAGCAATATTAGTGTCTTCAGAGATAAAGGTGAAGCTTCTTTCCTGGGAGAAAGGAACATATTTTCAGTGTCATGGCTAGAATTTCCTAAGAAAGATGTGAAAATATTCATCATAATTAAATTTTCAAAAAGTATGTAAAGAACTTGGAACATAATATCCCATTTTTAGTAAGAACCATAAGAAACACAGTAATATTTTGGGTTTGGACCATTTTGAGACTAAAGGCAGAACTAATCAACGCAGAAAAAGGAAATTTGCAAAGGTACTTTTATTTCACATGTATAGTGAAATAGCACATGATGTGCTTAAAATTAAGCATATACCAATGAGTCATGGATCCTGACGTGTAATCAAATGTATTCCCAAACACTTAAAAAATGCAGCATCCATAGAAGGGCATCCATTCTGATGCATCTTTTTCAGTTCATTTTCAATAGTATCTATGGACATCGGCAATTCAGTATTCTTTTTGCTTTAGGAGACAGGAAAATACACCAGTACTATATTAAGAAGCAATATTGTTGATCTTAATGTGTGCTTTAAACCAATGATAAATTTTTAGCAATAACAATTTCACTGTTATTAAGAGCATCACAACAGTAATTTCCTATGTGTGTGTGTCTTCTTTCTGGTTTCTGTTAGGGTTCCACTATGGCGTTACAATTGTTTGGTTTGGCCTTTTCTGCACAGTTGCAGGGAGACAGCCTTTCTTCTCAGTACCTAAGGAAAGAGAAATGTCATCCACAGATTTCATAGGTCTTACGTGATATTTTTTGTTAAATTATCTGCATGTTTTTCCTTTCAAAATAAGAAGGCAGGAACATCCTACTTAGTTGAACTTATTTTAAAAAGTATGCAAACAAAATAAATTACTTAAAAGACATAAAATCACAAACTAGCATACAGTTAACAAATATATGATGACTATACAGATAAATATTAGCAGATTGGTGCACAAGATTGTTCTTGTCTGTCTCAAGTGTTGCACACAGTGATTGAGTGAACACATACTAATTTTGCATTGGAGACATTAAGGTGTCCTACTCTCTGAGAAATCAACCAGAAATAAAATTAAAATGCAGACCTTAGTTGCCTTCACCATCTTTTTAATGAGGGCAAACTCCAGAAAGTGTCTTCAAAATACAAATGCACAAAGCCATGTCTCCTATCAGTGTAATATGCCAGTAATTTGCCAAGAATGAAAAGCAAAGAATTTAAGGCCTAAAGACTTCTTCATGTTAAGAAGGCCTGAAATGTTTATCATGCATGTTTTGCTTTTTAAAATCATCCTTGCTTTTTCAGTTGATGAATGTGAAGTCTACTTTTTCTTGTAGGGCCATGGGGGTGACAGAGTTGGGTTTTAAAGGCCAACTCTTGCTGCTGCAAACTGTAACCCAAACTGCACTTATACCTGCATGAAATTGAGTATGTAAGTAGTAACATTGATACCAGCATGGCTACTTTTTGTTTAAAATAAATTATTGCACCAATTAACGAAGAGACTATAGCATTCTCTCAACAGAGCCGAAGCATCATGCCTTCTTTCAGGATCAGGGAATATGAAGAATGCAACAAATAAAGGTTTTTCTTTCAACTGTTTATTTATCATAAATGCTAACAAAGTTGAATTAAATAGTAAGGGTCTTTAAAAAGTCTACTGGTACACTCCTTTACTCAGTTTGACAGCTTCAACTAAAAATTTTTGCTTTATTGTCCTGGTATCTGTCCTAAATTCCTGTTCATCCCAACCAAAGCTTAGGGGGGCTAGCCAGCTCAACAAAATGTATGCAGCCATTCCCCTGAGGTATGTGACATGGTATGCCATCCCTAAGAGTGGAGAGATCTACCTGTACCACATGCTGGAACACCCGAAGGTGAGACTTACATACCTTCAACATCTTTGGCACAAATGCTGATTCTCCTTCATTAACTCTTACCTCCCTACGTGGGATCTTCACAGCCTGTGCGAGAATGTACTGAATCTGTCATCCTCTAAGTGGCACAGAGTCCCTGCTGTGCTATCATGCCACCCAAGAAAAGAATGTGTAAGATTAGACAGTGAACCACAGAAGCTCTAGTTGACTGAAGGTCCAACAAGGTTGTCTGACTGTTATCACATAGAAAATTGAATCTGGCTCTTAGTAAACTTTCCTTCTCAGAAATGTCCATGCTTGCTATTGTCTTGGGTATCTCCGGACACACTTCTCTACTTGGAAATACTTAGAGAAATGAAAAATGCCCTTTCTGATGTATCTGAGAGCACTTTCTGGTTTTCCCACTTGCTTAAACCTAAATGCCAAAGTAAAACCCCATTAAATTAACACAGGAAGGAAAGCTACCGTTCAGACTCATCCTCATCACCTTCATCATAGTAAAGACATCTTTCAAAACCAATGGTCATGAATAATCCGTCACAAAATACCTAACAAGTACCATTGCCAGGTACAAGGTTACAGAAGAACCTTTAAAACCCAATTAATATTTTTCTATCCAATTCTGCTCCCAAGGTCATGGCTTTAAGATTATATCTTATTCTATCAGAGACAAGATTCACCCAAGCTAGTCTCTGATTTCCAATACACAGACTTGGGTAACAGGCTTTTACTTTTTTGCTTCTTCTGGAAGAAGATGAAAAACAACTCCTTTTCCTAATGCACCTCTGATGGCCAGAAATACAGCTGAAAACTATCACACTTGCTAGTCTCAAGCTTGCCTGCAAACAGGTAGCTGTCAAGATCATGAATTACCTGTGTCTCCCAGCTTGCCAGACTCAGCCTCTTTCAGCATTGTGCTATGTCACTGAAACGTTGAAATGAAAATGGAAAAGGATAACCTGGTCAGAAAAGCATTAACCCATAAACCTGTAACTTAACACATTGAAATTGAAGGAATGAGCTGACAGGAACAGGACTAAATATGACACTTTGTAAGACACATACCAGATCTTGGTCATGACTGAATTAAATGAATAATGTACCACAGCTGTGTACCACTTGTGTCATCTACCAATTAGTAAATTACTGGGGCAATGAGAATGATAAATCAGCCTACATTCATCTGGCCCTTTTTAACCATCAAACCAATAGAGAAGACCCATGCATCTTGGGTTGGTAACTTCTGAACACAACAACAACTTTCCTGTGGTCCTAATCTTCTAGAATGGGGGAGAGCACGTTAGGGGTTCTAACACCTTATGGCTTTATATTATGGATTGAAGGTCCTATCTGGTAGGACATCACTTCCTACACAACCTGCTGGGCACACAAACAGCCATGTATTACCAAGTGTGCTGTAGACTGTAATAAAGTTAACCACAGGTTCATGTGTTTAATTTGCATTCTGGGTCCAAATTCCATGCATCTCAGACCTAGACTTTTTCTTCAATATACCTTGAAAAATATTCCATCATTTTGTCTGTTTTCTAACTGAATGCATCATATGAATTAAAAAAAGACCAATAACCATTAAATGACTGATAAAGAAGACTGATAACTGTATTTTGGGGGAGGAGTGGTCCCTATGTGCCCTGGGTTCTGCCTGATTCTTACTCCTTTCCTTTATTCTCTCACACAATTGGTACCTTTCCTTTTAACAAAATACTGGAGATGCCAAACCAGAGCTAGATTTAGGTATTTAAGATTTGCCTAGAACACCAGGTTGGCTCAAATAACAGGTTTCAGACTCTGCTTCTTTGCCAAAAGTAGCAAAAGAGCCTAATAATCTCTGCTTCCTACCTGCACGTTCAGATAATGTCAATATGGCTGTTCCTCAGCCCCTGAAGCTGAAGTAATCATCAAAACCAAACATCTCTTCTAGTCCTTTAATAGTAGAAAGAGAAATCACTGCTCACTCTGTCTCTCATCCTATCTCGTAGACCTCAGATGTATAGCTTTATCTTTAGCATTAGGGAACTAAAATCAGTTAACACTGCTGAGAAGTCTTGAGCTGGCTCTGAGTCACTTCTGCCAACCTCTCTGAATTCTGTTCAGCAAGTCCCCACTGACAGTAAGCCTATTCTTTTAGAAGCACTACAGACCCCAGAGTAGGAAGATGAAACTGCAATGATGATGTGATGCATTTAAAATAAACTTCCTTTGCTCGTCCCGTCCTTTTGCTTCTTTCCTAACTTGGGTTCAGAATGTTTCTTCCCAAATTTTCCTTTGATCCAAGAGACAAGAGGAAATGCCTGGAACTTTGAATTGCTCATTGACACTGCCACCAGTACCTGGGCTGCAGGAAGGTTGCTGTTGGATTACAGCTGCTCCTACCCACAGTAATCAAACCAGGGAATATAAAGAATTCAGTCCCAGCTAGTCTCAAGAGACTAGTAGAAAACTCTACTCATGTCCTGGGCTGGTGCCACATCATGCAGTGCTGGATGACCAGCAAGTGAGTTCCTGCATCCCAGGACAAAGCCACATGCGAGCCCTGCAGTTTCTATAAGGAGTTAACTAGCTCTTTCAGCATGTCATCTGATCCATTTCCAGGCTCCCTAGTGGCATCCTGCTCCTACTCCAGCTGCTGTGTTGAGCCATCTGAGTACCCTTCCCATGTGGTGACCTCCCATTTAGTTACATGCCTTAATACCTGTCTTCTTGTTGACTTGATCACTCCTACCAGATCTAAATCTGGACTGAATTCTGGCTCATAAACTTTACTGTTGACTTCTTTGAGACAAAAAAAATAGCCACTCAAAGGTTCTCAAGGAGGTAGAGCTGAGGTAATATATCCAGGACATTTTAACCTTTATGTCTTTGCCTGGGTCCAGCCAAATCCTGTAACTAACTACAAAGGGAGGTGAGAATTATCCATAAATCATAAAGCTTTCAGGAAAAGCAGAAGAGACAATTCCATAGTTTTTTCCATAAAATATAGCTGAAAATATAGCGGGGGGGGGGGGGGGAGAATGTTCCTCAGGTTTTCTTTATACCATATACAGAAAAGTCAAAACAAATAAAACTGTGCATTTTTTTTCCTTTAACTGGTCACCTATAAACTACAATTTTATTTTTAATCCTCTTCTGTTTAAACAGCAGACCTATTTTTATGTAGTACTTCTGTTGGCAATTTTCCTCCAAGTGCTTTGAATGTGTTCATAATAAGAGCGTTAGTTTAGTGATTGCTGCACTAATGTGATGTAAGGAATGAAAAGAATGATTCATTTCTTATTCTAAAGCTTTAAATACAAATTAACACCAAAAAAAAACCCCCACTAATCTTCTTTGGGGGGATTTAGATGTTACAGCATTACACAGACTACTTAAAAGCAATAAAAGAAATAACCTTAGAAAATTAAGCAAAACGAATTTTCAATTTGTTTCAGAAACCACGACACGCATTTTGAAAGGAAAGAGTAAAATGCAACTTTGTTCAGTATAAATTGAAATTGCCTTTTGTGCTTAATATAGTTCACTTATAATTAGCTGAAGATTTTGTTCTGGTTTGAAACAAAGTTCCATCTTGAGATTACTATGTACTGTGTACACAGAACTTTTATCAAGAAAGGCTGGTGCTGCAGGGTTTGCTTTGACAGCCTTTATCATAGCTTTATAGAAATGAAAAATGAAAGAACACAGCTGGTTTTAACAATGGGGCATGTTCAACATTAGACCAAAACACATTAGATATTGCAAAATATTGCACATTATATTTATAGCTCCATGCAAGTTTTTGAAATTCATGCTGATGCTGCTCTAATCCAGCTTCTTAGAACAATCTGTCCCCTAATGATGGAATTAGATTTCACTTTGAGAAACTGCTTTTTAAAACGGTGGCAGGAGGGTCGGATTCAGAACACTGATAACAAAATAATGAATTTAAGCATATTCTAAAAACACTTTGTAGTGCAATTTGAAGGTCTCTCTCAGACTCTGAAACTACATTTGCAGTGCTCTGTCATTAAGCCTTACTGGTTTTGAAAATGCCATTCTGAGAACTTCCTGGCATCCAGCCATGAGGTCCTTTGAATTATACTTAAAGTAAAAACATTTAGGATGAGATTCCCCAAATATATTTAAACAGCAGGTCCAACATTTAAGCACCACTGAAAGCTTCAGAAACCCCACTCATTGCTTCATCATCCTTGAAGAATCTAAATTTCATCAATTCTGCCAAACATACACAAGGTCATTTAAATCTTGAGGTCCCCAATCAGTGTAACACATAAACCTTTGCAAAAAGATTAATCAGTCAGGCATTTTTGTTTTGGTTTGGGACACAGGGCCCTTTTTTTAGCTACCCAGAGCACACCACATCAAAGACAGAAGAAAAGAGCATTATTTTTTCTATCAAGCTACTGGTTACACCCTTCACCAAATGTATGAGAAATTAAGAATCTAATTTCGGCTCTCCCTGTTTAGAAGACAACTTCAACACAGATCTATCTTCTATGGAACCATTCTTAATATAATAAAAAAGAGAGAATGGTTCATAGAAGAAAGCAGCTGTATGGCACTAAATGAGATGCTTTGAAGTAGATCAGTGCATGAAGTAGTTCAAGCAATAATCCTTAAATCACTACAGTCAGTGACTCAAATTTAAAAGATTCTGATCTTTATTTTCTAAACCCCTCTGATTTATGTATTTAAAACTGTGAGGCTAAAGTAAAAATGAAGGACTATACCGTTGCCAGTGAGAAGGGTCATTTAAGTATGAATTTGTCCACTAAGAACTGTTGGACAATGGAAATGATGGAAATGGTAGATGAAGATACTACAGCCTCAGAGAACAATACCATTCTCTTTCTGTCCTCTGTCCTTCCCTCCCTTTTCCAGAACTTTCACAAAGCTATTAACTCCAGTGTTTTGGGACTGTATTAGACCTGTGATGTGAAAGAAAGGAATTGCCACTTTCCTAAGACGTATGGCAGTCTCAAAGGTTGGCATACCCCAACAGAAAAACTATTCTCAGGCCTCTGGAAGGAATTAGAAATGTTAGGGAAGGGATTCTGAGATGGTCAGTCTGTTTACACATAAAATAATGGCAGAGAAAATTGCTACATTTCACTACCTTATCTGTGGATGTGTAGCATTCAGTACTGGAAAATCACAGATCAGATTTAAGGGAAGAAGCCTAGCAGCACTTTATTTTGTATGTTCTAGATGAGGTAGCTGCATGAAACATTAAAAAGGTTCAGTTAGAAATGCCTCTCTTCTTGAAGGTGTGGTTCAGTTTGACCACATCTGCTGCAAATGATTCTCCATTGTCTTTGGTGGCAAGATGCAAGTGTGGCTAATGCCCACAGAGCTAGTGAAACCCTTCTTCTCCCACTGCACAGTAAGGGCTGATCCCTTCTGCTCCCCCCATAGAAGTCTCCTGAGAACAGTTCCCAGCCCATCGCATGCACTATGCCTGCGCTTGGCAAGAATGCCAGCTGATCCAGGCCAAAAATACACCAAACAGTTAAACAATGTGGATGATCACATGAGAGTGCCAGAACTCAAGCCCTGAATGGTTTAGTTAATTAGTATAGATTTAGCCATTGCTTACGTAAGAGATTATAGATAGGGCTGCTTCTGATTTACTATAGAAGTGAAAGCATATTGATACCTAATGTGGAACAGGTTGCTCTTTATGATGTTTGGAAGAGATTGCAATCTGCTGCTGCAAAATCAAACTCATTCCAGATTGAATGTTTTGATCTCATTGTATGTGATCAAAAAAAATCAGTGAAAATAATTTTCAGTGAAAAATTGAGATAATACTCCTGTTTTTCAGTATTATTGCTTATATTTGTAGTCAAGCTTTGAATCCATTATTGTGAGCTTGACAATAAACAACAGCTGAGACTGAAATAACAAGATTAATATTTATAAATGCTATAAAGTATCTCTGTCTACCCAGTGGTATACTGAATGTAGTTTCAATATCAGAAGGCAATCCTAGGTCACTAAGAATAAAATGATTAATATTTTCTATATGTAAGGAATACATTGCATTGCTGACCTGTGGATTGCCACCTTCATGTGCTCCAGTTTGATTCTACGGATGTTAGCAACTCACATGACATGCATCTTTAACTGCATTACTTCATCATGTTTTATTAAAGTTCACATGGAGAAAATCTGTTTTCACTTCTGTTGGTTTTCATTTTCTGAAGACCAGTTTTGTCTTGGCAGAGACATTATGCTGAACTGTGTCTAATGATAATACTTCATTTAGGTGTAGTACTTTACATTTATGGATGCAAAATCAGAGCCCTAAACGTCTTCAGGATTAACTTGGCAGTAACAATGTTGTTGTTCTGCATAAAAGGAGCATCACTTACTCACTGATTGTGGGGAAAAAATAATTTATTTTCCCTGGGTTTTTTGTTGGGTTTGTTTTGTTTTTTTTTTTTTTGTCTTAACTTGCAGAACAAAAAACATTGCATAATAAATTAGGCTGATGATAAAATTCTAAATGAATGTAAGTTGCAAATAAATTATTATATGGCCATTTTATATCTCAGTTATATGCATCCTTTTAGACTTTGGTTATAGATAAAACATTACATTGGCTAGTCACATCCCATAACCATTTTTTCTGGCTTAAGCGTTTATGAAGACCAAAGCAAAGCATGAGGTGGAAATACAGTTAATGACCCTAATATCAGGAGTCTACTTAACAGAATACAAGAAATACAGATGCAACACACTGTTTGATATGGTCAGATGTAAAACTGATGAAAGCAAATGTGGTATTTTAATAATAAATTCGATTTGATTGGGATTTTACCCAAAGTTCTTTCTCCCTACTTTGGAGTTAACAGTACCTGTCTGTCATGTTTGGTGTCTAGATAATGACATTCTATGCTAATCAAGCAAAGAAGCTTCTTGAAGTGTGACTGTGGTAGAACAGAGCGGAACAGTAACAGCAATTAAAAAGGCTGATATATGAAGAAATTGCAGCAACCTTTATTGTACATCAGCAAGCATTTCTACAAGTTTCCTATCACAGAAAATGAGGGGCATATGTGTTCTTCTGGTTTCCTAACAACTGCGTCTACAAGTGTGGTTCATGACTGCGAATGTGAAGACATGCCCACCAACAAAGGTTGCAAAACTTCGTTTCAAGCCAGTGTAGTTGTCAGATATATGATAATGTTGTCATTTAATGATACAAGAGCATATGAAGTTTGAAGTCCAAAACATCAAAGTTATGAGTATACACAAAAGGTCTGAAATGCTACTGTATACATAATCTAACTCTCAAGATGGCACTAATAATTTACTTAAAGTGTTTCATTATATAATTCAAATGGAAAGAAATATGTGAAATATCAACTCATTGCAAATATAAACATAAAAGCATTGAGATAGTACAAGTTTATGAATTTTTTTTTTCAAATCAAAGCTACAAAAGAAACAAGAAATTTAAGTAGCTGACCTCTGAATAATACTCCTTTATATTAAAATATTAGGTACACTAACAACAATTTTACTGAAAAAGATGTTGTTACATTTTGTTGGAGATTTTTGAAATATGAAATATTTATATGAATAGAAATCCACATAGTTTGACAGTTATGGGTATATAGAATTCACCACTATGAGACGACGCCATTGATCAGTTTGCTGAAAGAACTGAATTATCATTTAGATTGCGGAATATTAAAGTGTATAAATGAAGTAAATAATGCATTACAAATGCGTAACTGAATCCAATAAGCCTATGACATTCTGGCTAATGTTCAATCTGTCTTAGCCAAACTTGGATAAATAAATAAATGGACTTTGAAGTGGGCCTTATAAGCCAAAACAGGAGGCCTCGAATTTGTTAAGATACACACCCAAGACATGCCCTGCTGGGGTCAAGCTGGTAAGTTTGTCCATCCAAAACAGTATTCCATCTCCAACGACAGCAACAGGAGATGATATTTACTGAAAGCAAGTGAGCCTGGCCACTTCCTGCAGTCCATCCCCTTTCTGCTCCCCAGCATCCAGAGTTGTTTCAGGGGATGCTCGAGGGTACATTCCTGCCTGTTTTCATTAGTATTTGTTTATGGACCTTTGTCTGTGAATTTACTTAATTCTTTTTTGGATTAGACTTTTGTACTTAGAAAAGATCCAAGTTATCCTCGCTGAGCCACTTCATGTTTACACTAAGTTGCTCAGCTGATCTTAATTTCTGCCAATAGAAGGAACAAAGAGAAAAACAGTCGCCTAACATAGCCAAGTCAAGACCAATTATTGAGTAACTTAGCAAATAAATTATTAGATTGTACCTGCAAACAAATGGAGAGCCAGTGCACTTAACACATCAGCAAGGGTGTATGTTACTACATTACTAGGCAAAAAATATGTCATGATCCAGAACTGTGAGAGGATGCTATACTGTTAGACCTTGCAGTCAACAAAGGAAGTTGTAACAGACACTGAGGATTACATACAACCTTACACAAAATACTGATGGAAAACTACTTGAGTGATGATGCACAGAAATTAAAAAAAACAAAACCAACTATTATCTCCTTGAGTGAGTTTAATGAAAGTGGAATTCAGTTTGATGAAAAATATTAGTCTAGATGACAAAGTATGATTCAACGTAGGTCAAAAATGCAAGAAGCTCAGTTTATTTCACATCTCAGTTTCAGCTTCAAAAATTGTGCTGCTTAGTAAAACAAACTGGTATAATCAATAAATACCTTCCGGTTAGCTGTAGGAAGGTGCTGATGAATGTAGAGGCTGTTTAAATATGTTTTTACTTTCCCTGGGATACCTATCAGATATGACTTAAAGCAAGAGCATAGGTGTGTGAATGAGACAAAGATCCTTTTCTGCTGGTGGAACAGACCTGTTCTTCCATAATTTTATGTCAACAGTTTTCAGGAAAAGAAAACTGTTGAATTAGCTCAAAATAGCAGAATTAATGTAGATTCTGCCATCAGCAGTTGATGTAGAGCTAGCTAATTTCCAATTTTGGGTATGTTGGTATGCCTGTAATGCTAAGGGTTTTGAAGGTGGGACGTTGTCATGTTTTTGTCAACATTGCATAGGTTGATGTCTTTGTTAATAATGTATATTTATATTATCTATATATTTATATAATGATATATGTTATTTTATTACATTGTGTACTATATATTTATATATTGATAATACTAAAACAAGACTTACTAATGAGGGTAAGGAAAATGGCTCCTACTTCTATAACCTTTCCGTAAAACATATGAAGTAGAAAAATATGTTCAACGAATGAGTCAGGCATCCACAGGAGCAATTTTGTTTAAGTGATTTGGTGAAACCAAGATACTTGCTATTTCACCATCAGAATACCATATACGGTAAAGACTATTAGAACAGGAAATGATAAGAAAAGTTGTGATCCTAGTTTATAATTTTTTTCCATTTCTTTGCCTCCTGTAAGAGATTAATCTTACTCACAACAGCTTTGTGCAATAGAAAGACAATGAACTACAGGCAACAAAGTAGCATTAACGTACACTTTAAATGTACATGTAGATATGATGTAGGACAGGGCTGGATTCAGAAATTAAAACTCATTATCACTTTAGACAAAAATTATTGGGTACTTGCATAGAATATTTCATTCCATTACTTGAAAAGGATTGCTTCATCATCTTTAAAATATTGTGAGCCACTCATTTTCAGAGTAAGTATTAAGAAAAAAAATATTTTTTTAACCTTTTTGCTTATGTTTATTATATTCCTTCTAGAAACTACAGTCTTATAGTCTTGCATTTTCTGTTTCTGTGATTTCTTTTAACTTTTACAGCACAATCTCTATGTAGACAAAACCTCCCTCAAGCCTATATTAAACCAGTCAGTTACTAATTACAGAATGAGTTTGATGGTATTTAAAATATATCAGTTGTCTTTAACTCTGTGAAGCTCATTGGTAAAACACACACAATAAAAACACTTTGTAATTAATTGTATGACATATTTCTTAATTTCTTCCTCTTTTGCCTTTTTTCACTTGCCTTCTAGTTTGCTGATAAAAATAACAGATTCCAAGATTGCAAACTGTAATAGCTTGTTTTCCAATCATAAGAAAGACATTCTTACTAGTTCTAATGTATCTTGTACTATTTGTGAAAGCATCAGATTGATGGCCTCAAAATCTGACCTTTCCACTACCAAAGGACAGGGGTGGTGGGAAGAGGGGGAATTTGAAATTCTCTGCATTCTCTTACAAGTGTTAAATCACAATGCATTAGCAAACAATGGTTTAAAGGACAAGCTCACAGCCTTTGATTCTTGGCAATCTGTTGTTTAAAAGACCATTGAATTATGCTTAAAGCCATGAAAAATGAAATAAGAGAAATTGAGCAATGATTGCATAACAGTAGTACTGCCCATATGCACCTGAAAGTTCAGGACCTGTGGAAAAGATAATGGAAGGAAACTGCACAGGTTATTTCAGTCCTTGGCTTTTCCATTAAAAATGTGTTTGATCTGTATCTCCAAAATTTCATAGTTCATTAATGGTAAGTTAGAGCACATACAGAATTGGAAATGTTTTTTCTGTTAAATATCAGCAAGCCTTTCCTGCAAACAACAGCATGTCTGTTATTAGCTGTCCTTTGTACTATTCCAATTTGTTGTATTAAAGGATTAATCACCATTTATGCCCTTGATTTGCCTTTCTACAGTAGATTTTCAGACTAACACAGCTTTACTGTAACACAGAGTCCTACTGCAAAAATACTAAGGCTGCCTTCCTACGTATTCCTCCAGCCCTGCAGAACAGGATCAGTCACTGTACAGAAGGGCTGGGATGTACTGTTATTCTATAGGCCTGAAGCTGTATAGGCCATTTTTATTAGGTACTGTTAATAATAAGCCATTAGCTTAACAGAGAGATACTTAATCTTCAAAAGTTCTCAAACTTTTTTAAGTCAGTTGAGAAAATTTTTCGTTCAGGTATTTTGTTGTCTGTAGCCAATTTTGTACCTAATGTCACGAAGGTTGTACAATATCACTAATCCTGTCAGTAGAGTCAATGGTGTTTATGAAGACATTTTTAAAAAACCCAAAGCAGTAAGTAAAGATAGTGAATGCCATGCCTGTGAATATTTTGGATTAAGGAGAGTTGGGTAAATATTGTCCTCACTTCTCACGCCAGTTTTGTGTGGTGGGTTTTTTTTAATGCCTAAGTTCTTCTTCTAGTGTATGTATACCAAAGATAGGGTCTGGTAGGGGAGACTTTGGGGGAGGGAGTAATCATCTGTATAATCCTTGTTATTATATCTAAAGTGATAGTTGAGGGCTAGGAGCTGAAACAATATTTTATGAAAGTATCATGTTGAAGTTTTTGCAGGTTTCAAAATATTTAAATATGTAAATTTCAATGAAGAGACTTCAGATTTTTTGATAGCCTAATGATTTTAGGCATCTCATTTCTAGTCAAACACTGACAAAAGATGTTCAGATTGCAGTGTGAGATGGTTTCTATGGTTACAGTTGTTTCCTAGCATTTTAGTGACATCTTTTGTGAGCATTGGCTGCTTCACTTATTTGTCACTAATGTATGTGTAGAACTATAGTTAATAGCCTTGGGCGGACAATTTTTTTTTCTCTGAATGGTGGTATTGTTTTTTAGCAGCATTTTTCAATAAGGTGACAATGCACTAGAATACTAATGGTATGTATGGTATTTTAAGATGTCAAGTTTTCAATAAAATGGTAATGAAAATTTTGCATTTCATTTAATAGCTAAATATTCATGAATTTTTCACAGCATGATCAAATGAGCAGAAAAATAAACTGTATAATGTGTAATACTAAACATCATAAATTTAACTTCTTTTCATAGAATCTATTCAAGACTTTTTAGTAAGTAACTCTTTATAGATTTAAACCAGCTGTAAAAAAGGTATATAAAAAGAAAACTTTCAATTAATTTAAAATATTTTGAAATATCTTGTTTATATTGTAGTGTGAATGAAACATACATTATGAATAATACCCTACACGTGCAGAAAAACTGTTATGACCAAAGACTGGGCACTTATGTGTGATAAATGAGGGTAAACAATTATATATTCAGAATCAAAGACCACTCTAAGTCAGAGACTATTTTGTTAAAAATATCTGGATTTATTTAATCACAGTGTTAAAGTGTGAATTATGATCAGCTAAGAAGAAATATGTGCAGCATTATAATATGTAGAGCATAGTACTATCAATTCCTCAGCATATTAAGAGTTCAGTTCTGTTTCTGTGTTAGACATTAGGAGTTTGCTGTTGTGTTTAACAGAAGCAGAATTAGGTTATCAGGTGAGTTAATTCCCTATATTGCCAGTGCCAGTAACCATATGTGCAGTGATTTATGACATGATTTCCCCCTTTAGTCTGTACTTACAAAGCTCTCTTTTGCTGAAAGATAGCCACTCTATGCTGGGCATTTTTTTGTCAGCCAAGTCAGTATTTTAAATGTAGATTTTTAAAATGCAAGTATAAAATGCATTATTCAGCAGCAACACAGTAAAGGAACGCTGGGCTAAGGGTTGTGTCTCCTCTGCATATGAGGGAGCTTCCTATGGATTCAATTCCAAACCATAAGAACCTGTACCATACTGTACCATCAACTCCATCACTGTTTCATGATTGCAAGGCATATTTTTCCTTACCTCTAATTTCTTTTTTTTTTTTACAGGTTGGTGTGTTATTTCAAGTTATTCATTCTATGTGTCTTTCCCTACAAAAATAGTACAAGTAAATGTACCTACAGCATCATATCTCCCAAAAGACATGCTTAGAATACAGACATGCTCTAGAGCAATGGAATGTATAGTCAGTTTGCTCTGTTACCAACCTGTCAGTCAGGCTGAATTCAAGACCTACAGCAAAATACATGAATAAATGGCTGGAACAACTTAGGCAAAATAAAAGCAGCAGACAGACAGATCAACTATATATGCATGTAGGTGACAGAGTAATGTGCATTCTCTGTGTAGAAGAAGAAGCACTAATGCCATGAAGAAGTCAACCATCCTTGTATAGGGCATCCATTCTCACTTCCATGACATAGTCAAGACAGCTGAAGGGCCACAAAAAGCTGAAAGCCTTTGGTTACATGGTGATTGCTTCTGACCAAACTGTTTGCTCTAAGCTACCCTCCAGACTCATTACATGCAGCTGAACTGAACTCTTTACACAGATATGGCCTGTGACCACAACAAAAAAATCATCATGTTAACATGATTTTATTTTGTTTTTAATATGCCTAAAGAAAAACAAAAAAAAGTAGAAAGATCAAACCTTTAATCTAATTTCGATCCTGGCTTCCTTCCTGACCTTTGGGAAATTGTTGAATTTTTCATCTTACAGGTTTTTTTGTATATTTGTTTAGTCTCTTTTTTCTGTCTCTTTTTAGGGAACTGTTATTTATTGAGATGGCTAATTGACTGAGACTTCGATTTGAGTGGTAGAATTATCCAAAGGTCTCTTGCTAATTTGATCCTAATAGCAACTGTTTCAGGTTTAGCAGTAAAGCAATTAGATCACATTCCTATTAAATATCTCTACCCAAGTGACTCAAAAATTCTAAACAGAGGAATCAAATTCAGTATCTACAGATAGGATTGTCTATATGTCTTCTTCCTTAAAATTTATGCATCAGTATGCATCTTAAGCCACACAGTGGCTTATGCCAATTTAAAAGGAGGGCTAATGTATTAGGGTTTTTTATGTAATTGTCATCTGATAACTACACCTTCTAATTTCTAACAAAAATGGAGTAAGAATGCCTCTTAATGATTATAACTGCAAGAGAAGAAAGCTCACTTCCTACATGCTGTAGAAGGCCAGATCTTAATGAGTTACACTCTAATATCCTATGTACGCGTGTCATTTTGATTTCCTGTTCTGCGTACCAAAAGAACTGACTAAACACCATAGAATAAATACCCCAAACAAACTGTACTTCACAGGATTATTGGCTAACTGATTTTGGATTTGACATACATTCCTCATTAACCTCTTCATTCAAAGATCCTCTTGTTTTATAATAAGCTCTCTTCACAAGTTTTATCTTGGACTAGAAGTATAATGCTCCATTATTGTTAAAACAGTTCTGTTCACTTTTAACTACTCAATAACTCGGATAATAAGAGGCATGGGAGGAAACTTAAAATCTGGGAGTAAATGTAATGTAACTGGGACGTAAGTGCATTGTACTTGCATATAAGATATGCACACTGTCATTGGTAGAAGCTTAACTATAAGCTGTCAACCATGTCACTAAAGTTACTTTAAAAGAAAAAGGGTTGTCTTTTAAGAGTGCTTTAAGAAGTGTGCAAACCTAAAATGAAAAATCCACCTTCCAGCAGAGGCAGCACTGGTTTGGCTTTTTATATATAATATAGCAAGTGCTGTAATGAGGTGTAAGTTTCCAGCTGCAGATCAAAGCATCTTAGAAAACAAGAGTTAATGGCGCATTATTTTATTGAGCATACTGCATTGTATCACTGAGCACAGAAGTTGTATCAGGTTTTTGACTGAGTATTCCTTCAGCAAAAGGCATGTTGTCCAAATGTCCCTGCAAGGATTTCCTCTGTAGAAGGATATGCATATTGATGAAGTGTATGCTGACAATATATTATTTGTTGACCTGAGAATAAAATTAAACAAGCATGTAACCTTTTCTTTTTTACAGTTCTGGAAGTCGTCTTAGTCCTTTGCATCCAGATTGTACTGAGAGTGCCATACTTAGGATATCTGTTGCTCCAGTAGTTCATAGGATGTCCAGGTTGCCACTCAACTTACAAAATGTTGAGTACAGGTAAAGGTGCAATGTTAAGTCTTGAAGTGATTTTTTTTTTTTTTTACTGTCTCAAAGCACAGCCTGACCCTAAACTGATGCATATCATATATTATGTAGACATAGCCTACCACATGCCACAACACAGCTCCTTCTTTTAAGGTGTTTTTCTTCCAGGTGTTTTTCCTGGGAATACAGTGAAAGTTTAAGTGTAATTAAACTGAAGACAAGCTTCTGTTAAAATTGAAAAATACTACCTCCTCCTCCTCCAAGCTGCTCTTTGGAGAGAGAGAAATCTTTCTTGAGAATTGATATTAAAGCTTCACATCAGACAAATGAAGTTTTTGTTGCTGGGAAGATCAACCAGCTGCTCCAGCTCATTATACTTCTTAGAGAAGCAGGTGGTATGCAGTGGTTCCTAAAGATCAAAGAATCCCCAAACTGCTGAAGCTGCACTTTTTAAGCATTCTGATTGAAAACCAGGCCTTCTTTGTTGCCTATTTTCTGTGTCTTCAGAGGTGTATCTAAGGTACCACCACAGCAGATGCTGTCAGGGAGCAGCAAGGGCTGCTGCTCTCTGTGGAACAGGCCGCAGGCCCCAGCCATATGGGGGACAGGGCCGGTGCCTCAGCAGCCAGGGCCCAGCCCCACAGGACCAGAGCAGGGCAGAACCAAAGACGGCAGCTAGAGTCCAGATCATCAGGTAAATGTGTGCTGACAAGGCAGGTCCAAGGTCAAGCCAGGAAGTCAATCCACAGGTCAGGATCAGGATCAGGGCTGGCAAGGGTGACTTGGGTCAGGTACAGCCCAGTGTTACCTAGGTAGGCCCAGGCCTCCAGCAGTCCTACAGCACTGCTCAGGCAAGAAATGGAGGCACAGGCCTGACTTTAAATGGAGCCCCTGGGCCCATGGGCAGAAGGTGTGCGTGGAGGTGCCAGGTGAGTCTACTCAGGGCCATCAAGGCCTGTCACAGTGCGCTCAGGGCCCTGACAGAGGCTTCTCCTTATCTGCACTGGGTGAGCATTCAGAAGGGTATCGTGTCACATGCCGGTCCCTATGTACAGTAAGAATTCAGACTGCTGTCTTTACGATAGGCTAAAAACAACCCTCAAATTACATACAACCTCAGCAGAAAAAAGGAAAGCTGATGCACTTAGTGTAAGATTGAACATTTGAATGGTCTATGTACATGAAACCCCACATCTTCCGTGTCACAAAATGTCTTGCAACCCCAGCAACTCTGTTACAGCCATACCAGTCACAGCAGTATTAGGCATGAACTCTGTGCTGTACAAAATGTAAAGAAGTATATTTAAGATGTCTTCCAAAATATTTTATTTTCTTACTTTTGTTCATAGTAACTGCACTTTGGTCGTAGAATAATTTTTACAAATCTGTATTTCTTTATACATATTGCATTTTTTAAGAACATCAGTAGCTCTTTTTATCTGAAGCAGTGTCCTTTCCTATTCAGCAATAATATCTTGCATTTTATAAATGTTTAATGACAGTAACTATTGTACTACCAAAGCTGGTGGTAGACAGCCTATGGAAATTTGTAAGATGCAAGTGATACCTGAGAGTATGGTCAGTGCTTAAAAAAGATTGCAGGTTAGTCAAAAAATCTTGGAATAAACTATGGAAAATCATGGAATCTTTCTAGAAAGTTGTGTTTCTCAAATGTGTTGCAAGTCCTGTTTCTGCCAAGGATTATTTTTAAAAGGCAGCTCTCTACTAATGGAGAGGCCTTCCATGATGCTGTGCCTGCTACTGACTGCTAAGGGATTTTTTTTCCTATTCACTATTCATAGTAGATTTTGAGTTGTTTTTGTGCCCATGAAACTGAAGACTAACAGTCTCTGGAGCCAAGCATAGTCTCTTTGTTGGGTAGAAATAAAGCCTACAGGAGAGGATGGATGTGCTCAGCGTCCCAGCAAGTGGCTTGAGATGAAGTGATATTGGCAGGATTCAGACTGAAATTATTACAAAACATGAATGCCACATGTGCAACTGCTGCCTAGCTGTTTCTGTGCTTCTCTCCTTTTGTTAAAAAGTGCTATCTTAAAAAAATAGTAATAACCTTGATCTTGTGCCATTGCTATCTGAAAATTGCAGGGTCTTATAGATCCCAGAATGAAGGATCAAGGGGGAAAATGATTGTTCTGCCAAACATGAAGCTTTTGTAATGGCAGTATTGTGTATTGCTTCCACAGAACAAGACTCCCATTTAGCTTAGCTTGTAAACTAGCCTTACCTAGAAGTTTGGTGACATGCTGTCTCCTTCCCAAAACAATCCGAAAAACTGTTAACAATGGTTATTATCCAAGTCTGGCAGTTATTAATAGTAGATTGGCATATTTTCAGTTTTATTCATTTGGGTTGTGCTAATACAAAGTTATATGGGATTTCCTTTAGGTTAGATAATCACACTAAATTTCGTGATATTAAAATGAAGAAAAGCACTGTCTCAAGCCAGTTGCAGGCAGGCTCTCTTAATGCTGCCAGTACTTCTCAATCCTAGTTGTACTATGCCTTTTAGTCAGTCCCGGGTTTGTCAACAAGAAATCATGCCAGCTGAGTGGTGGTTTTGTGATAAGAACAGTTGGAAATTAGTATGAGATCATTTTCACCTTAGAAAGAGTTTGAATCTAGTTTCAAAAGTGAAAAGCTGGTATTTACATCATTTTGCCTTGTTCCCCTTTTGTAAAATAATGTCAGGGTCTTCTACTATAACCTTCATTTTTCCCAGTATCATGTGCCACTCTATTTTTGTGAGTACAAGAATAAGATCATTATAAGCATGTTAATCTCAGAGTCATGAAAGCTAAATTAAATTCTTGACTTTGCCAGAAATGTTTTAGTAGCAGTGCAGATGAGAGAAGATGAAAATATCTTTGTAGATATCCTATGGTCTGAAATTAGAAGCAGGGACATTACTGAAGCCCAATTGCATTCCTTGATCCAATGAATTGGATTCATTACTGAACTGGCATCATTATTGAAGCCCAATTGCATTCCTTAATCCTGATACTCTTCAGGAGAATGAACAGCTACTATTATTTCTTTGGTCTTTGGTAATGTTACTCATTTTGGAATTCCTGCCCATGCATCCTTGCAAAATCTCGATTATGATCACACACTCAGACATGACCCTCTAATAAACTCCTGTTCTAGGACAAGCCTGGTAGTTGTTCTAGAAAATACATTTTCTTGGCATTGCTCCAGAAAGCCAGGCATTTGGAACTTGGCCTCTCAGTCCAACCCGTTTAACATCCTACTCCTTCTAATGTAGTAATATCCTTCAAAAGATCATGACAAACATGAGCACTGAAGCTCTTCTGCTAATTAGAGTTCAGTTTCAGTTTCTCCACCATTTTGTGTTCTTAATCTTGCTTAGTCTTTTCTCTCTGAAGATGGCTTCTCTCCTAGCACACTCTTTTTTGAGTTGTGCCTTGCTCATAGGGACCAGATGGAATCATTGTGGTAGCCAGATTCCCTTTAATACTTTCTTTCCATTTCTTGGCTTATGTAAAACATAGCCAGTCTCAGTCTGTAATGTAGTGCCATGCAGGCACTGTACTCAGTTACTGTCTAGCAATAGTTAATAGATTCTGAAGAAGCTAAATTTCTGTAATTCTGTCCCTTCATGTATTGGCTTAACCAATACAACAGTATATTGCCTTGATTCTGAATCACCACAATTCAGGATGAGTTGTAGTCTGTTAATTTTCAAATGCTACAGAATCATTAAGTGAATGCAAAATGCTTGGGTTTTTAGCCTTTCATTTGTGGGGAAAAATAAGAACCAAATTACTGACAATACCACCAAAAATCTAGGGTAGCATTTTTCACCTTTATTCTTGTTAAGTGGTGAGAATATATTTTTGTAATTTTTAAATCCTGTCCTTAGAGCAACGAATGTGATCATGCTGACATGTGAATAGGGTATTTACTAAATGAATTATTTTAGCTTTTATACAGTATAAAGAATTAAGAATCATGTTTCATCTTTTTCTCTAAAACTTACTGGTGATTTACAAGCGCATATTGAAAATAAAAGTTAGAACACTGTTGGGTTTCCAGCTGCTGTTTGGTGATCATGCTAATTTTTCTTCATCTTTAAAGACTGTGACCAATCTACAGCAAGTTTACAGAGATGTGTTGGAGGTTTATAGTTTTCTTCATGACCTGCTTTGGATTAATCTTGTTTGCATATTTCCAAAACCTATGTTTAGAGGAAAATTTTGGTCACAGCTTTCTATTGGAAATTTTTGTTAGTAAGAACCTGCTTTTTCCTTCTTTTCCTCTAATACATTAATTACAAATTGCTTTTTTATAATTTTACTATTTTAAAAATTATAATCTGAAATATATTGGACCCTGTTAGTCCTTTGGACTGTAATGGTAACCACACATTCAGTTTTTTAATTATTTCTACCTGATTCTAAATTTAGACCATAGTTATAAACTTACAGTTTCATCTGACTAAATTACCTGTGCTATAATAGGTTATTTTACATTCTAATATTGCAGTATATCTAAGAGTAGTTCCTATTTCTTTATAGCTCTTGCTAAATTTTGTGTTCATGACTCTGCTTCATTGCCCTCAATTTTGCCTCTACTGATGGTACAGAAATGACTCAGAGTCCATCTATTAAATTGAAAACAAGGATAATTTACATCACTGACAATATTAGCACAATGTGATTTTAAATTATTCTATGTTTTCTATAAAGTGGTTGTAGAGAGATGCTGTGAAATATCAAGTGCTAAGGCAGACATTTTAGATGTGTTTTATCACAGTTTCCAGTTTAAATTGCATATACAATACATAGCATTACTGGAACACAGTTGTGGTCTGAAAGGCCAGTTTGGTATTGTTCATACAGCATTGGAACAATGAAGATGCATAGTTTTGGGGCTGAAGAGAAAAATCACTGCATCTATTTAGTACATGAATGAATTTACAGTTGTAATTTTGAGTGAGGAGGTCTTCTACAGGGACATTTGCAGCAAATATGAAGAAAACGAGAAATACTGACTTTCATTTCTGTAGCCTTTTTCAAAGTGTTTGTATTGAATAACTTTCAATTTTTTGACAAGTCATGAGAAGAAATGTTTATTATGGTAGCACATATTTTAGATGGTTTTTATGCAGGGGGTAAGATCATATAGTTCATTTTACAGAGGGGACAATGAAGGGACAAAGGGCCTGTCTGATGTTGATATGATATTGATTTTCATATAGTAAGTCATGTGTAGAATAGAGAATATAGAATTAAAAAAAAAGACAGAATTTGAGTTATTAAATTATGTGCATTTTGAAGAGTCTATCATTTAATTTCCAATGACGTACACAGACATTTTACCAAAGGACAGCTATTCCTGACATGGTGTAGCTTAAAAGCTGCAGTAGCCATAGCTCATTTTTAATCATCATTTCTATTTTGGGTTTTCAGAAGCTATTTTATTAGTATTTTTATGTATCATGGTAGATTTCTAAAATAATAACTTGTAAGAAAAATATCTTTACGTCCACAGAGAGCTGACCATTATCAGAGCAGTCTTTCTTTTTCTTTTTTCTTTCTGCTCACTGAGCTGAGGAGGTGAACATACTTAAGATCACTAAATACTACTTTTCATGCAAGCAGCTGCTAGCTGCCACATCAGAATTATGGGAATTTGGATGTAAGGTTGCCAGAGAAGTTGTGGCATGTCTGTGCCTGCATATGTTAAAAAATTTGACTGGATATGTAACTTAGAAGTTGGATCTGACTTCAAAGTTGACCCTGCTTTGAGCAGAGGATTGGAGTAGATGACCTCCAGAGATCCCTTTCAACCTAGATTATTTTATGATTCTGAGTATGCATGATTACTATGGAAGGAGATATCTTCTGACAAAATAATCTCAAAATAGTCTCAAATTTCTTGTTCAAATTTTCTAATTCTAAAAATTCTAGTTCTGCGCTCAGAATTTGGGTGATACTTAATAACCGTATAATGCGTAATACTCAGTAGTAAATATAATCTTAGTCAGGTCAGCATTACAGTGCACTTAATTTTTTTTGAAACATTTTTTCCTGTCTTCTGACCAAGTTTAAGATTTTGTAATCTTGTAACCCTATAGGGGGAAGATCAAAGTACTTGCTGATTTTTGTCTTGTGTAATTGATGGTATAGTGACTTTATGATGAGGTTCCTTTCAGATATAAGCTTTGCCAAGAATGTTTTATCCAATGAATTTTGAATACCTATGTATTCACAGAAAAGATGCCCAATAGGAAAGCAAATATAGATAAACCAAATTCATGTTTAAATGTGGGTAAATATTCTCAGGCACATATCCTCTGCTTATTCCATTTGTGTAAATGAAGAGTTGCCTTAATATTCCCAGCAAGATGTCAATTCTAGCTCTTCAAAGTAGATGTAATGTAGATGACTGGTTATCATAAGGATAGCATTTTATCAGAGCGTAGGAGTAAAACCAGCTCTATTATACTGGACCATTTATTTCTTTTTAGCTAACACTTCCCTATAAGACACTTACATTGCTGAATTCTATATTAAGGTAACTGAGTGACAGTTTGAATTTAAAAAAAAAAATGTTATAAACTGTACAAAGGGTTTTTCGGTTTTCTTTTAAAAGTGCTTATGGTTATGTCCTAACAGCATTCAAATTCAAGAGAAGCTGTTACTGTCATCCTCTCAAACTGCAAGCATGGATTCTATTTTTTTGAGGGATATGACTCATTTTCCAGCAGCCTTAGATTACAAATCCATATTTTCTGAGAAACTGGAGTCTATTTGTATATTGGACACAGTGGCCAGGTATTGTTCTTCAGAACAGTTAGAAATCTAGAATTACTCCATGGTGGAGTTCAATACAGGTCGCTCAAAATTTAGGTCAGTGTTTGAACCAGTATCTGTAAAAATTTTCTTATGGGGATGGAAGGTCTGTGAAAGCTGATGCATAGATTACTGCACATTTTTCTTGGCAGAGAAAGATCTGTCGTCTTCTACTCCATAACAGCCTCTTTGTAATTTGCAATATTTTGATTTTATCCTTCTTCTCTATCTTCATAGGATGAATTTTTTCAGCAAAAATGCATGCTTTGAAAATATAGCTCACTTAATTGAGCAGCCTCCAGTCTATGTTATTCAAAGTGTTTTTCAATTCAGATAGTGTGTCAGTGTTTTCTACCAATCAACTTTCAGAAAGGACAAAATTTGTTTTGTATTTCTCCTCTTTTTAAACCGAAGTGCCAAATTATAAAGCATGACAGGTCTCAGAAACTGATAGTCCCAGGAATGGGAACTGTGGAAAGAACTCTTCCACTATGTATTGTAGTAAATAATCTGTTTTCATTTATTTTTTGCCTGTGTATTTCAGTGCAGCATCTTTCAGGCTGGGCTGTTGTAGGAATGCCTTTAGGAAACAGCTAGACTCCTTTTTTTTAATTTTATTTGCTGAAATAGCTGAGGATAGGAAAGTTGCTGTAATTGCAATGTTTTTGTCCACTTGTGGAAGTCTGTAAAAAGTCTGACATTTTCTGTAGTATATTATTATTCTTCATCATGTAGATTCAGTAAATTTGTTGTTACAGGACTGTTCCAGAATTCATTGATAATGCTGGTAATGCTTCTTTCTCTGAAGAGAGAAAAGAGCATTTAACCATGTATTTAAAGAAACCCTTCAATAAATAATTTCATGGTCTGTAAAAGCACTATATTAAGGAAAAAAAGGAATAAAAATCAACCAATTTGAAACTTTTTCCATGCAAGTTGGTTCCCAGTTCTGGGGGCATTCAGTAATTCTAACTGTTTAATACTGCAGAGAGCTGTGCTTAGAAAATCAGTATGAGTTACCATTTTTCATATTACAAAATAATTGTTTATCATATGCATAAAGAATTGTTTATCATATGTTTATGCATGTCAATTTATTCTTGCAATTTTGATTAACCTCCACCATCAGAAGGTAAAAATGCTTTTGCCAAGTGGTGGCCAGTTTACTTCATGGGATTTTTTTCTTTAGTCATTTCCAGATAACACACAGAAGAATATGTTGTTAAAGTATTGATGGTTGATTAAAGTATTTTTACATATGCTTTTTATTTTTTGACTCGTCCATATGATAATTTTTTTCTGTTCTCCACAGAGATGCCACACAATCAATGTCACAATTTTTCAGCAATATCATTGTGATAAGCAAAAGATGGTTAAAGTCACCATTCCAGGCCAGGCAGTAAGAAGAAACAAGGTAAACTCTATTACCTTCACTTACTCTCTACTATAAGGATGTTTCTTATTCAAAGGTTAACCTAATCTGTTATACCTCACAGTCATTCAAATAATGATTTTTCATAATACATAAATCTATAAATGAAATAGTTAACAGACTGTAACACTACTAGTTTTATTCCGCATACTTTATGATTCTTCACTGATTTCTTCTTCCACTGTCATTAGCTGTTTTTCTGTTCATTCTTTAAACACAAAATACTTCACAGAAGACTTTATTGATGTCATTTTACCCATGTTTACACAGCATTGTTCTCAGAGAAATGAAAATTACGTAAGGATCTAAGTACTACAGCTGCTTAAGTAGTTATGTTACTGTTTCCTAAGTTGAACTGCAGTAACTTCTGCAGATCCAGTGCCAAGATCTGGTCACAAAACATGATGCTAATACTGTAGGAGCAAGATCCTGACTTCATTATTCCAGTTCAATATTTATGCTTTTTCTTTTTGCATTAAGTTAAAAATCATTGAGATAAAACTGTGTATTAGATCCTTATTAGATCCTTTGCTTTCATTTTTCCCACCAAAAAAATAAAGGTGGCCATTTATTTAAAACCCTGCATAATAAATATCTTAAAAAGGTAAACAAATATTGTAACCCTCAATGGACGGTTTTGCAAAGTCTGAAATAGGTGTGAGTAAGAAACTTGACTAATTCAAAGATGAAGTAGGTTCAGGAAATGCTCCAGACTTCAGAAATTAGTTTAACTATAGAAAAGATCTTTGAAAGTAAAGATCTTCAGATAAAGGTGATTATGTATGTAAGACTATACTGGTGACTAGAACCAAATAAGAAACAGCAGATTTTCAGCCCTGCAACTCAGCCCAGCAGGCTTTCTAGAAAGTGATATTGCTATTATGGACTGGCAGAAATGCATTCTCAAAGTTCAGATAGCATGGATATTGCACTTTTGAGTCTGTTTTCCCATAAAGAGCTGTCTGGAAGAAAGGATAGTGTTTCAAGGATACTCTGTCTTGCACTGTGAAAATAGTAATGAAAGTACTTCCCTTATTGTGTCATTATAACAGATAACTGGTGAGCCTTACTGCAGCCTAAAGACTCACATGTTCACATCAAAATGTTCTTTGTATTTTTGTTTGAGAAAATTGTTCAATATTTGTGTATTGATGGTCATGAACTGTACATTTTTAACTGATACATTTGAAAGATTTTTAGAAATGAGGACCTAAAATTGGATCTTTCAGGTATTTAAGTTTGAATCCTTTTTGCATTATATTTTGCCTATTTAGCTGATAATGTAAAAACTGAAATACGGTACTTACTATTTCATTCTTATTTTAGAAAAATTTTGAAATGCCACAACGTTCCATAGTAAGAAATACGTAGAAATGTAATAAGTAGGACAATAGATACTGGTTACCAATAGGGAAAGAAGCAGCCCTAACACGAATGGAAGAAGGAAGAGGTAAAAGGACTCATGGCATGTGAAAGAAGTGCACCAGTCACAGTGCACTGTGACTGAGCACTGGATGGATTACAGCTCTGTTTTAGTTCTTCTATCTGTCCATCTCATTAAATCTGCACCTAATAAAGGTGCAGTACAATAAAGGGACCTGATTTCCAGAAGAAATCAGAATTTTCTGAAAATTTGGCCTATTATAAGAAGTATCAACCTCCATTTCAAGAAAGACATTAAAAATTTTTGTCTTGGCTTTTTTGAGCCTGAAAACAACATTAAGTCAAAATACTAATTAATTTTAAGAGGAGATTATTTGTGAACTCAGCAGTTAATCTCCATTCTTCCTTGGCTGCTAATTTGCATGACTTGAGTCATATTGCCTGTGTAAATTAGTGGTATGAGGAAGACTAAACTAGTGTCTCAGGAGTTGCCATTGACAAATGAGTCTTCCTAAGGCTCATTTGAAAGTTATGTGGCCATATACTGGCTTTGGCACCAGTTGTTGAAAAGGGCTGCTGTCCTTTTTCAAATGCCTGTGAAAGCAATGCAGTCAAGTGACAAAGTACACAAAAATTAGTACTTTGAAAATTCTAATTTAAGGTCTAGAAGTATATACGAAGACACTATAGCAAACCTTAAGTCTTTGTAGTGGCACACTAAAAAATACAGAAACTCTTTATGTGCCTCGATTCAGTTTGGAATGGCAAATACTGTAATGCCATAATGATAGTTATTTGGGTGAAGGTGTTTGCTGTCAGGGTCCCTAAATGATATTTGGAAGTACATCTTTGTAATAATTTTGCACATCAGAGAGATTTGTAAACTCCCAAACTTGATTTAGATTGAAGATAAAGACAAAGCGTGGTAGATAAAAGGAGTAGCCAACACAAAATGAGAGAGACAGTATTTGAGGGCAACAGAGTGAGAAATGAATGAGAAACTCAAGTCAGTTGCTTTGTGGATTTCTTAAGCACTAATTTTATTTGGACATACTTAGAATTCCTTGTTTATGTTCTGAAGTCTTTTTTTTCTAATGCCTATTTAAATAATAATTGTTTGTATAACTGCATATCAAAACAATATAAATGTTTGTAACAGCCTGATTTATATTAAGAAATTTGGGAATAGGCTATCCAGTAACATTACAAAAATTTGAAGTATGATTCTCTCCTTTCTGTAAGGTTTTTTGCTTGAGCGAACAGTAATTTTTCTTAGTCATCACACAGTCATGTTCTCTTTGGTACTGATACTCTGAAATATCAAGAAATCTGCAGGTTTCCATTCCGGTTATCATGAATGCTAGGACAGAAAAAATGGGGAGGACACAATACTTTAAAAAATATGTAATTGTTTTGGCTGCTACTTGAATAAACTTGGAAACATGTTAGCCTTGCATCAGCAAAATGTGCTACTAAAATGACTTAATTATTTTTAAGACTATATGTATTTGACATTGATAATATGGGTGTCACATACATTAGATTCATTAGTCTACTAATTATATGATCCTATTTTATCTAAATTATAAACTCCTCTCAATCACTCTCTAATGAACAGAACAACCTTTGGGATTCTTGATGCTGTTATTACAGCAGTGTCAAGTCCTAGACTAAGGTTCTACAGTTTTCCTCTGCAGCTGAAGTCCCTTGATTTTAAGGATTTACAGTATTCAGAAGCAAGTGAATTCAAACATAAGTGTAATAGAGATTAATAAAAAGCCTGAATTTTGCAAAATGTTGAAAATATTTTTCTTTCTATGACAGTCAGCATAGACAGTGGGACTAAAGTTTGGTGGACAAGGTCCTGTTACAAACATACAGTTCAACTTTGCTATTTTTTAAGTTCTATGAGCTATATTACTTGCTAACTGCATCAGATAAATCTAAAATAGTCCAGCTATGTGGTAGTATCTATGTTTCATATTTAATAGCACAATAGATCTAGTTAATTTTAATCAAAAAGCATCATTTATTAAAACAAACATAACATAAAAATGTCTTCTCAATAAATTTGAGTGGTCATGTATTCAGAATAATGTATATAACATGATGGCTGTGTAGGCACCACATTTCCATATAAATAAATTTTTTGGTGTGACTGAAGATGTTTTTTATTTGTTTTCTACAAAATAATTTATTTCTTAGGCTTCCTCTTTACTCGAGAAGTGAGAAAACTTAGTGGAAATTCTAAGGCAGCTGAAACCTTTTAAAAATATATCATCAGAGGTTATTTCTAAAAATTAATCAGAAATTATAGGAAATACTAATTTTTATCTCTTTCCTTTGCAGCATGTGAATCATTCTCACTATGTCTCCTAAATCCACAAAGCCTAGTAACTATCTGGGGGTTTAGCCTGGGGTTTTACATACACTTCATTAAATCTGCATGCACAATTATAATATAGTGAGCCTTGAAATTTTAGGAGTCTTATCATGTAAATTCCTTTTAAAATATTTAAATAAGTGAGATTAGCTGAGGCTCTGTCCCCAAGCTGTTTTCACTAAACAGTTTCATATATGGCTTTTCTGGAATAGCAATACAGAATCTAATAGCAGTTGCCTCATTATGATTTTAAGTCATAAGCAGTCAGAATGCTTTGAACTATTTCCATTAGAGGAGAGAAATTATTTGATAGGTCTTGTTCATTTACAAAGAATTTACAAAATCTTCTTTCTATGAACACAGCAGGAATCAAGTAACTGGAGACAATTTGTTTTCTCACATTTCTCAGCACTTTCCCAGGATTCCTCTCCTCAGAGAGATTTCCACTCTTTCTTTTGCTTCAGGGACATTTTACTTTTATGTCTTTATGGCATTTTGACTGTTTCTCTGACTTTATTTGTCTTTTCCTAGGTGATTTGTACACAGATACACCCACATTCACTTACTAGCACCAAAGAAACTCCTTACTCTTCAGTGTCCAAGCAGCCTTATATTTCAGTGAGGTATCAATTTTTCTATGTTTCTTATTCAAAAAAGAAGTAGTAACAGCTTGCGACATCTATCCTGAATAAAGAGTGACTGTCAGCTTTATCATACTAATTCTCTCCCCCAAATAAAGCCTTATGTGTTGTCTGGGGATGAACTGTTTATGTAGTTCTTTTAAAAACTGTTGAGATAGATAATAAAATACCTTTCACACAGAATTCCTAGCAAAAATCAAATGTGTACCCAAAGGTCTTAAAGAAGTACAGTGCTTAAGTCATTTTGTTCCTCCACTGATGAGCTGTGTGAAGAATTTTAACCTGTACTCAAAGGCTATGTCATCTTTTGAAGGAGTTTTATTCATGTTCCTCCTAATAATTTTTTGTTCCCTGGACTGACAGGAAGGGTCTAACAGAAAAGGATCACCAATAATGCATTTTATTTGCCAACAGAACCCAGCAGAGTCTGTTTAGAATGTCGCAGTAAGAAAGACAATGGAGAGTGGACATAACAAAGTGCCTTCTATTTACAGGGATCATAACTGGTAATATACAGTGTCCTGGTTTCAGCTGGGATAGAGTTAACTGTCTTCCTAGTAGCTGGTACGGTGCTATGTTTTGAGTTCAGTATCAGAAGAATGTTGATAACACACTGATGTTTTCAGTTGTTGCTCAGTAGTGTTTAGTCTAAAGTCAAGGATTTTTCAGCTTCTCATGCCCAGCCAGCGAGAAAGCTGGAGGGGCACAAGAAGTTGGCACAGGACACAGCCAGGGCACCTGACCCAAACTGGCCAACGGTGTATTCCATACCATGTGATGTCCCATCTAGTATAGGAACAGGGAAGAGGGGGGCAGGGAATCGCCGCTCGGGGGACTGGCTGGGTGTCGGTCGGCGGGTGGTAAGCAATTGCACTGCGCATCATTTGTACATTCCGATCCTTTCATTATTACTGTTGTCATTTTATTAGTGTTATCATTATCATTATTAGTTTCTTCTTTTCTGTTCTATTAAATCGTTCTTATCTCAACCCACGGGTTTTGCTTCTTTTCCCGATTTTCTCCCCCATCCCACTGGGTGGGGGGGGAGTGAGTGAGCGGCTGTGTGGTGTTTAGTTGCTGGCTGGGGTTAAACCATGACATACAGTTTCAACACTGAGATGGACTGCAGTAAGCCTGAAGGATTTGTGATACTTTAACAAAAACATTGAATGATTCCAAGAGCTTGAGATGTCTAGCTTTGAACAAGTAATCATTGATTAACGAGGAAAAGTTACTTTGTCCCTGAAATATTCATACAAATTGCTACATATTGCGTCAGCATCTCTTGTCTAGAGCAGTGAAGTTCGCAACTGTTAAGAAGATCCCTTAACTGAGTAGATAACAAAGGGCAGAATAATTTATTTTTCATTCACGTTTTGTGTCCTAAGTAAATTTCAGATATAATCCAGTGAAGACCAGTGATTTACAAGAAGTTTTCTTCCTGAGAATATGAATCAGAAATAAAGAAAACAAACTTAATTAACAGAAATAAAGATGAAGGAAATTATTTGTATAATTTGTGAGTCACTATGCTGTACCAGCCATTGTGAAAACCATATCACATAGCATGCAATTAACAATCTTCTCTGTCTAGCCACCAAGATAGGCAGAGACGTAACAGGCTGACCAATTTATTATAACAGGTCTTTTTAGACTAGACTGACTGCAGAAAAGACTGATTGCAGAAAAAATTACAGAGGATGTTGCAGATGACATTAATATATAGATGCTACATAAGCTAGCATTTTCCCAAGTCTTTATTCATGCTGAATATTACATACGTCTCAGTATAGGGGACCCCATAGGCAGCCATGGAAAAGGATTGAGCAGGCTGTCAGAATTTTTCAGATAACACATGGATAGACCATGGCAGTTAATTTTGCCCAATTTTCAGGCTGCCAAAGGCATGTGTAAACTGGCTTGCAGTGACATTATTCATCCTCTTGCTGATCAAGAAAGAAACCACATTTTATTATTACACTATATAGGGACTCATTCCTAAATAGACTAGTTTTGGTGTGATCACAGCAGATCATTCCTGCTTGCTCACTGAAATAGTTGTAACTCTCCCTGTTTCTTCGTACCATATCTGAGATTATTACACTCATGAATCGAACCTCACTTCTTGTGCAGCTGAGAAATAAACATGCAGAACAGTATCTGTTGGAGCAGGACGTAGATCTACTGAGTCATGGCCCAGAATAGTATCAATCAGAACTTTCTTCCTTCTGTACACATTGAAGCCTTCCTCCCTCAGTTTTTGATCCACAAAATCTGCATAAACATGACTTTAGAGGTTTTACAGATCTGTAAAGAAAATCCAAGACCTTCAATATATGGTATTGTTTATATAATATATGGTACTCTTTCCACAGGTTCCTTATAGGTGTAACTTCTTGCCTTAGTATCTTACTGTCAGTTACCAAAATACTAGACATGCCAACTTGTGAATGATATCTAGAAAACTCATAGTAAGTGTCCCATGACTTTTTTACAAAAGCATCAATTTTGGATGAAGGTCAGCTGGAATTTTGCCTGCCTCACACTTCTTTTGTATTTTAAATTATTCTTCATGATGTTCAGTCTTAAATTATCATGTAGTTTACTCAGCACTTCTTGAAACTGCTATATTTCACACTAGTATCTCTAACATAGCAGGTGAACTGATCCCTGTTATGTTTTATATGAACACTACCTTTCCTTGCATTTCAAAATTATAAATTCCTTAGTTTCTAAAATAATAGCTCTGGGTTTCTTCTGCTAAGATATTATTATTATTTGTTTTTAAGTCTATTTTGAATTATGCTCTAGATAAATTAATCTGCATTCTAATCTTGTTTATATGAGTTCATATGCTCATGCCCTTTAGAAAGAGGACATTGTGCACACTTTCAAATGTGTGACGTGTGTGAGAAGGCACAGAAGCCAAGCAACAATGAGGTAAAATGAAGAGAATAGACTTCTTAGCATTGCAAGTACCATCTGTTCTGTAGAAACGCATCCTCTGTGTTGGCATTGCCACAGTGGTATGACATGTGTTATTACTTTTAATCATACTTTGTGCTGAAGAAAATTCTGGTTACATGACAGATTCAGAGGTTGCAGAGTCCCTCAGAGTTAGTGCCTAGAAATCCAAAACTGCTTAGATTGTTCAATATTTTTGTTTCTGAAATATAATGACCTGTGTAAAATTATGCCACTGGGGACCAAGCTACTAGGGCACATATTATTACATTTGTATATAAGATGAAGAAAGCACATAGTATTTCCATGGAAAAGATGACATTTTCATAATATTCTGGAAAATTGTATGCTGAAGAATTTGTCATCATTTTCATAGGGTAAAATTGTGGGGTATTACAGGATAATAGTAGACAGAAAAAATGACGGAAGGTTTTCTGTCCCGACTCAGACTTTTTTGCCAGATTTACTAATAACAACAATGCTTTGTTTCTCAAAACAAGGAAACAGTTCAAAGCCATTACGTAAACCAGTCCTTACTGAGACATCTGTTGTGAGGTCCTTGCATATGTAAGAAGGAAAAACTTACAGACCTAAACAATGTTCTTTATGCACCATAATAACTTTGTCTGTATAATACACGAAAACAGGTGTCTAATTCTTTCTTATTGCTAGCCACTGTCAGCTAATGTAGATGCAAGATGTTGTCCTTATGCATTAAATAGAGACACAGGCCATAACTAACACAGATTGTCTTTTTTACAGTTACTGAAGTATTAATAACCACCAGTCCTGGAATCACACATTCTAGTTCTGTTTGCAATGACAACCAAATGATGTCATATTTCTCTCTTGATTAGACCTCTCTTTTATATCATCAGTGACAGTGACCTTTCAAGCATAGACATGTGGGGATATGTAACTTCTGGTTATGTGTTGTCAGGAGGCTGTTGCTAATATCTGGAGCACAAGGTTTTCTGAAACAAGAGAAACAGCCTTTTGGTCTTCTGTTACATTCAAACAGCACGGCATCTAACTCATGTTATACAGTTATGATGGCCAAAACTACAGAAGCTTGGCAATTCGCTTAGGAACTTAAGTACTTTTTGGATGAAAACTGAATATCAGAGAACTATTTTATTTGATAAAACATTTAAATCAGTGCTGTTTTGAATATATTCCCAAAATATCTTTTCCATGGCTATTTTTCCACATAGTATTTGTTTGGTAAAATTCTGTTCAATATTTCTATTTAAATGTTTATTTTTTTAACATTCTAATTTGACTTGTCAAAAGTCTTCTCAGTAGATGCCTACGGTGTGTTCTTTAAAATTCTTCAGTGTCCTTTAGTATTCTAGACCATATAGAGTTAACCATAACATACAATTTTAGTTTTATAATATTGATTGCAAATGATTAATTAAAGAAAATTAGATTATGTAAGTTTTTGTAATCATTTTCACTTGTTACTACAAGAAGCTAATAAAACTACTCTGAATATATGCTTTCATAGTTTTCATCAGTCACCTGGGAAAGGACATTGTTGATTAACACTCGCATTTAGGATTTTGTCTTGCACTTTATTAAATCTGAAAAAAAAATGGTTTTGTAATATATTTATGTATTCTGTTCTAGCTCAGTCTTCAAAGGGGTGGATATTAGAAATGCTGTAGTTTGCATGCATATTAGAGAAGATGTCAATGAACTTGTACCACTAAAAAAGCTACATAACTTGTGCAAATCAAAATGTGTTCATCACAGTCACTTAATATAACTGCAGATATAGCATATGCCAAGACACATTAAACATGTATTACTTTGAAAAAAACCCCAATGTTCTGCATTCTTTTAATTCTGTTTTCATCATTCCCTTTGAAATCCCTGGACTTTTTATCCCGAAGAAAATAATAACATAACACACTATTATCTGTATGATTAGTCACATCATTCTAGTCTTTGGGAGGCAAAAGAGGGAAGTACTATAATCTACTGATTTTTAAACACCAAATATATTGATTTCTTTCACTTAGGAATCTCAAAGACTAACAACTAATACAGCAATATTAAATATCTATTAATAAATAAATAAATAAATAAATAAATAAACAAAATGTCATTTTGTATCATTGTATTTCCCAAATTATTTTCAACAGGTGCACTGAGTTATGAGTCCTATACAAATATCAGAAAATGGTAACAGAGAGGATGGTATATCACAATTTTGAGAAAAACATGAGCTAAGTCCTCCGTTGCAATACTAACTTTAATCCTAGACTGAACAGAAAATGAAAATGTTTCTAAACACAGAGATATTCAACTGGTTCAGGACCCTCTCATTTTTATTGTATGGCTTTCAAATAAGTTCTTATGAGGCTTAGTAGCCGCAGCTGAAATTTGCTGGAAAATAAGTTAAATATTGCAAGCTACAGACATATGTGAACACATCTGAACCTTTTTGATGGTGGTTAAATCACTGGACTTCAAGAAGTGACATATTTTGTTTTTAAATAAATTGCCTTTTACCTAGTTGTAGAGATTTATGCTTTTAGAGGTTACAGAAGCAGGTTCTAGACTCCCTTCTTATGTAAAATTTAAGTACTACATAACTCCAAAGTGTGAAGTCTGTTCTTTTGGTGGCAAAAAAGTTCTTTCTTAATGCTTCCAGAGTTCCCTCACCAGTTTACTCTGCCGTAACAATCTACTGATTAAGAAAAGCACACAGTCCATGAAACTCTAAGGGACGTTTACAGGAAAAAGATTCCTACATTTTGATTCCTACTCAAAATGAACGACTGCTCATCCTGGTTTCAGAAGTTCCAGAAACTGGCACTGGGAAATAGGACCTCTCATTCCTCATGGTGGCTTAATATCACGTCAGAAAGGAAGCACTTGATTAAACAATCCATACCTCTACACTTTCACTTGCTCCTTTAGCTGAACAGTTTGCACAGAGTGCAAATATTAGATGCCCAGCTTGACCTGCAACCTTCCCTGAAGTCAGGCCACCACATTATGTACTAGCTGTAGCTTTGATGTACTCCTCATAGGCTTTCCCAAAATGCATGTATTACAATTATTCAGTCCAGAGGCTGTACATCTCCCTGTGCTGTCTGTTTCCTCCAGCAGTGCTTGAAAATGTGCTATTATTGAAAGAGTTAAAAAAAATCCCCTTGGAAAAGCTAATTATTGCATGCAGATACTTCTTTGTGTGATCAAGGAGGGGACAATTTAATAGGCTCTGTAATACAACCAAGAACAAAATTGCTTTAAAGGAAGTCTCTTGTTGAGTGACAACTCTGTTGCCTGAGCCAATTAGGTCCCAATAAAGAGTGTTGAATTGGCTCCTGCTTTCTCATTAATTATGTTCTGTCACAGACATGGGGCTTGATTTAGCAATTTTGTATTACATTAAGATACTGAAAGGAATGGAACAAATGGCTCACTCTGATAATAGGCATTCTATACACGGTGTGACATTTACTATCCAGCTGTCCATAAGGCAGCCTAGCACTTCAGTTCAGGGGTTTATTTGTCATTGCTTCAAAGGGACACTCAGCTTTTCACAAAAAAGAAACAGAGAGGCTAATAGATAGGACAAAATGTACTGCTGATATGCTTTATTAGAGATAGGATGCTAGGGTTTTGCTAACAAGCTCATCCGTTGGGACTAAGCCGAGTTTGCTGTCAATCATCCTACACACAAAAGCACACTAGTTAACAAGGAGAAATGAATTACAGACACTTATTCCTGCCTGTGGGATCACAAATACACCAATCTGTGAAAGAGGCACAAACTCAGAAGACAAACTACATATTTGTCAATAACCTCCTAGAAAGAACCCTAGTAATTCTTTGAAGACCTTTGATTTAGCTTCCCTCTAAAATACATGTATAGGAAATGTTTTAGTTACCATGACATTTTTCCTTTGTTACTTGTACAATTTTTCATCACATTAAAAACACAAAACTGAGGAGGTCTGCAAATGTTGTGCTAGGTATATACACTGCTTTTTATACCAAGCCACAGGGGGCAGCTGCTGTTGTAATATTCATTAACAGCAACAGAAAATTAAATCTTACAAACTTTAGGTTCAGGATATCTTGCATCAATGTGTACAGCATAATCTATATGCCAATTTATGTCTTATATAATAATTAAAGTAGCAGGCTGTGCTTATTTTTTTACCCTCCATTGTATATTTTCAGGGGGAGTTTTGATCTGTTGCTTGTATTACACCTGCAGATTCAGATTCAATGTGTATAAGTAAATTTGTTTATATATGCAAGTGAATATTATTAATATATACATATATGTGCATGTGTGAATTTAGACATAACTATTTGACCCTGATTTCATCTTCTTGTCAAAGCACTGCCATTTATAATGTAACATGTCCAGTGTAACTGACTCCATATAGAAATAAGAATCCTTAGGAAACTGGGAATTTATTTTGCAGAATGTTAGTTTCATTTGAAAAACAATCCAAGAACAAAATCTAGATATGAAAGAGCAAAGAGGAAAAAAAAATTAATGTGAGTTATTGCAAAAAGAAAACTAAGGTTCATTTTCCAGACAGAAATGTGTAGTCAATACAGGCTTTACTGGTGTGTGTGTATAATCCTTGCCATCAAAGTCTTATCTAAACTTAAGCGATGATTTCCACAGTTTTCCACGTTTGGAGGATTTTCTGCAATAACATTTGTTGTTTCAGAGGTATGAAATAGTATTTCTGAGACTTTACTATTAGCCAGTGACATTACCTATTTGGGAATACCTTATTTTACCCTATTTTGATATAGATACCCTGCAGATCAAGTCCTTCATTACCTCTTCTGATGCACATGGATCACCCTGAGAGATTAGAAGGGGTGGGGTGGGATTGGGATGTTAATTCCAGAACACTGGGTAAAGTCCCAGGTGCTACAGATCTGCAAGCACAGGGAAAAGCTAGCAACATCTTCTCAGAACTGTCAGGGTTTGGTGCTCTTCCACCAAAATAAAAAAAGCTCCTTTAAGCTTCCTTCTTCCTTTGCACTTGCTAATGCTGCAGGCTGGGAGTGTGAAGGAGTTACCCTCTAAGAAACTGCCAGAAGTGAAGCTAAGATGTGCTGTTGGCTCTTGAATAATTGAGGAAAGAGTATACAGACTTCTCCCAGTGACCCACTCAGGCCTGGTTAGTGTATATGAGCTGCTTCATTGGCAATGCTGGCAGAGGAACGTAGGGAGGCTTTTCCATCTGAAAAAGTTGGATAAGAGACTTGAGACCCCTCATGTTAGTTAACTGAAAAAAAAAAACTAGTTCCCAATCCTTTAACAGAAGTATCAGTGTACTAGATATAGGAAGGAGGGTTTGTAGATAGGTAGGCAAGACAATATGCATTTCATGAGTTAGATAGAAAGTTCTCAGATGAGTTAAACTGCCAGCTAATTAAACCACTTCTTGCAAAGCGTAAGGTTCTTCCTAAATGTCTAAGGCTGTGAGTCTCTGCACAGCATCCATCCCCCCCAACAAACATCTTCCAAGGAACTCCCAACACTTTTTTACTTTTTGCTTCTCCTTTACAGCCCTTCAAAATAATCTGAGAAGTTAATATGATAATCACCCACTGCAATGGATAAATACAGGCTAAAGAAACAAACTCCTAACCAGTCAGTTCTCTAATGCTACTTCTGACCCATAAAGGGCAGTCCGAACCTGGTTTTGTTTTGTAGCATTGCTATTATTCTGTCTTGCTTTCCCACTCATTAATTAAGTGGTCTGCTATTTCTGTGATGATTTTACAACTTAGAAAGGAAAGAAAACATGCTACAAAAGATACTTCAGTATTACTGTTATCGACCTCACCATCCTTGTCTCCTGTTGTGTAGGTGGTGAGAATCATCTATCCCCATTATCTTGTCAGGTCTCGTGCTTGCCTTAATTTCAAAATGGCTGCATCTTTTCCAGGTTATAGATATTTTTATTCAAAATTTCCATTAATTCCTTTTATTGCTATAATTGTCTCCAAATTCCTTTTCTAAATAAAAATGAAGCATTAGAAATGTGTAACTTGGAAAAGGAACATATCCAGAGTCATAGTCAATTGAGATTCAATAGCTTCAAAAGCAGCTGTATTTGAAAAGCATTAGCCATGTACAGCTAGAGAGCTTCTGTGCAAAATAACTTGACCCAGACAGTAATATGGTTCATATTGAATTATTTTTTTAAACATTAACAAAAAATGAAGAGTTCTTACCTAGGTTTCCTAGATCCTGAAAAAGGTTTCCCTCTTCAAATACAGAATCACTTTGATATAAAAGTCCTAATTCTCCAGTCCAGTGAACACAGGATCTGAAGGGTTGGAGCGATCACATTGAAATTAACCTTTTTCTGAAACAGACTTACAGCACTAGGTCTAGATAGTACTAGTCTGGCATGGGTCACAAATTAGGCTTGAGATTGCTTTTTGTTGCACCCAGAGGTAATGAGCCCCTGAAGAGCACTTATAGTAGTAGTAGTGTCCTATCTATGCCCTCTCAGTGAAATATAATTGTGAGACAAACACCCTCTTCCAAGACGTGGTTGCAAATAAGAGTGAAATAAGCCAATTATTAGAAATCGCCACTGTCCAAGATTTCTCCACAACATACTGCTAAGAGATTTATTTATATGGAAGACGGCAAGTGGGCTATACTAGCTGATGACAAAATTGCTACTTATAGTTCCTGCTTTAGGAAGACAGTTTCCATATGTTCTGTGCATAGCGAATGGTGGAGAGATTCTTTCAGAGGGTAACTCAGAGGACTGTTAGGAATTCTCAAAGGGGTCAAGCTCTCTCCGTTGACTATGCAAGGAAATTGATGGAGAATGGCTTCCTGATTTAGAAGACTGCAAGTACAAAGTGTGGCCTTCTATTTATCTTCCAGGATAGATTTAATAATTTTAATGGTTTTCCAGGAAACATGACAGCAGAGTCTGGGTTTTTTTCATATAAGTTCTTACTCTGTAATCAAATGGATCTTTAAAAAGTTCTGTCTCTCTTCCTTGGAGAATGTACTTTAGATTGCTGTGGTATCATGAGAATCTTCAAAACAAATGTGCTTTTATCTGAGAAACTACTAGTTCATCTGGTATGTTTCAGCTGGATTTTTGCTGATTTTGTGGTGGTAGGTGCATTGATCTGTGGTCCTCATACAAATTATAGTTTTTAAATTGCTATGATAATAATTACAATGATGCCAAAAGAAGCGATATGGGTGCAGGAATTTGGGGGAAAAGCAGTGATTCTTTGAGTTTTGATGGAAATCTATTTTGAGGGAATCTATGTTTCTAGTCATCTGTACAACATAGGCTCACAGATAAAATTATTTAAAATCTGTTCCTCAAAAAGAGACTATGAAAAAGTTACACTGTGGTGCTAGGTTGGCAGACAAAACCTAAAAGGTGTTCATTACTGGAGATAAAGTTGCTGTGTGATGACAGATGTAAGGCTGACAGTATGTCCAAGCTGAAACTCTTAAGTATCCAAGAAAAACTATGGTTGCATCTTCGTACAGACTACTTGTATATAATTTGGGGATGTTCATTGTAACTGTGTCCTGGTTTCAGCTGGGATAGAGTTAATTGTCTTCCTAGTAGCTGGTACAGTGCTATGTTTTTGAGTTCGGTATGAGAAGAATGTTGATAACACACTGATGTTTTCAGCTGTTGCTAAGTAATGTTTAGTCTGAAGTCAAGGATTTTTCAGCTTCTCATGCCCAGCCAGCAAGAAGGCTGGAGGGGCACAAGAAGTTGGGAGGGGACACAGCCAGGGCAGCTGACCCAAACTGGCCAACGGGGTATTCCATACCATGTGGTGTCATGTCTAGTATATAAACTGGGAGGAGTGGGGGTGGGAGGATCGCCGCTCGGGACTAACTGGGTGTTGATCGGCGCATGGTGAGCAATTGCATTGTACGTCACTTGCACATTCCAATCCTTTTATTATTACTATTGTCATTTTATTAGTTATCATTATCATTATTAGTTTCTTCTTTTCTGTTCTATTAAACTGTTCTTAACTCAACCCACGAGTTTTACTTTTTTTCCCGATTCTCTTCCCCATCCCACGGGGTGGGGGGGAAGTGAGTGAGCAGCTGCATGGTAGTTAGTTGCTGGCTGGGGTTAAACCACAACAAACTGGTATGTTACTAATGAGGTGATTTACATAGTGGTATTCTCAGATACAGTCTTTTTTGTCTTGGAGGAAGATGGCTTTTTGGATGACAGTAAGTTTAAGGATGGTTTTGACAGTGCTAGTACTTTGTCAGTGAGAGTTCTGAGGCTAGATACTACAAGACTCCTTCAGGGACCACTCTTTGGGGAGCACATAAAAAATATCCAGGGAGTGGACAGAAGCAGGATAAGCTTCTGCGATTCTTCTTGGAACTGATGAACCACTTCTGCTAACATGAATATGCTGAATCAACTTCAACCAGGATAGCTCAAAGGCATGTTATTTAAATATATAACTAGAAATGAATTGCCACCAGTCTAGAATATATTCCTGATTGATTAATCACACTTCTGGTTAATTTTCTTTTTACATTTTTGGTTTGTGCTTCAATTCTTCTCTACTGTAGCTTAAAGAAAAAGTGATTTTACCAAGGAACTTTCTACTTGGTCTTTCATCTCAGGAAACAAAAATCCTATGCAACTCTCTAAGCTAATGCATGATCATGCAGACCACATCTGAAGGCCAAGTACTGCCAAGCTTAGAATATCCATTTCTGTGCCCTGACAAATGAAATCTTCCTTCTTCAAAATGAACCTCATTTATTTCAGTATTGCACACGGAAACAAATTCCTAATGATGATGAGCATTAAACAGTAATCTTTGAGTTTGCCTTAATATTCCCTCAATCCTTTCCTCTCACTTCAGTTTACAGTTATGAGTCCTCCTCAGCAGCTGTTGGTATTTTCCTTTGCATATTCACCTTGTTGGTTCAAAGTAATTTCATCATATTTTTTAAATTAAATGTATTTTTCATTTTAATTGGATGTAGATTCAGCATTTTTCTTCTTGTCTATAATGTCCATTTCTACTAATATATAAGCTTGCAAACTTTATCATCTTAAAACTTTATCTAAAAAAATAAATAAAATGAGTACCCAGTTTTACTTTTATTGCAATCAACCTGATGCATGATGTTGTCTTTCATCTGGAAATGCTGAAAGACACTCATAAAAAACAATTAGCATGCATCTTGGGAAGGAATCTGAAGAATCAGAGTAAGATCTCAGTTAGAAGTTTGTCTGTGAGGTTACCAAGACCATCTGCAGCACTGTCACTGAACACAAGGCACAAGACCAGGAAATCCAGTTATTTGCAAGATTAAATACTTAGGAAACTCTGATAAAAAACTAATTATCTTCTGTCTTCATAAGCCATAGTCACAAAAGATGACATGTTGGGAACAGTTTCATATCCACAGATGCCCAGTGACAGGTAGTATTCTGATCTAAAATAGCTTTCCAATTATACCACATTTTTTGACAAATACTGTTTTTTGCTTTACAGAAGTTCAGACAAATGTTCGATGTTCCTGATGCTTCTGAAGTCTAAAATCAGTTGAACTTTGACCTCACCAGTAGAATATTAAGTATCACTGACACATAAGTCAGTGTTCCATTGAGATATTTTAAATATAAATTTGTCCTTTTTCTTGGAAATAAATGATATTCAGCCTGATTGCAGGTTGTATCACTTTTGTGCACTGTTACAAACTTTCTTTTCAAAATCCAAAATGATTTTACATTTATTATATAACTATCTTTTCTTTCTTTTTTCCCTATGCTGGTTTCTGTGCTGGTTTTTCTGTGACTATTTCAGAACTCTGCTTAGATCAGGAAATTTTAGATGATGGCTAAAATCCTTTCATCCTTTTTCTCCAGAGACCTGGAAAATGTAATGTAACTATGATGTAGAGATAGTCTCTGAATGTTATTAAATGATCCCTGAAATCTCACAGGCCTTACTGCTTAACTGTTGAGCTTAGAGATTTTAGAGGAAAGGAAATATCTTGCAATCTCCACTGACTTCGAGGAGGACGTGGCCAAGCATTGTAAAAGGCATGCAAAAACTAATATATGAATGTAAATTTCTGAAATCAGTCAGGCCTGAGTTATGGACCATTGTCTGCTATTAATACACATGGAATCCAATGATTATCAAATGGTTGCAGCTGACCTGTTTTGGAGCAAGATTCTAATGACTAATTAAAGTATCCATGAAAAGTAAGTTAATTTTCCTGTTTAATTTTTTTTTTTTTAATTCAATACAAACATTGAGTCTGGGAAAATCAAATAGTTCTGTCTTGCTAGTTTTCCTATTTCAGATTTTAAACTCAGGCAATTCATTTTTAGTGGAAGTAGTAAGAATAAGATAGAATAAGGTATCTTTTCTTATACATCCAAGTAATTATGAAGTTATTAAGACACAAAACTTAAATTTGGCGCAAATGTTTAAGTAGACAGTGTTGGAATATTATACATGAGAAATGAAAGGTGTGCCCCAGTTGCAGCATAGCATTTCAGATATGGAATCTGTCTGACAGCATTCTTAGGTTGGCTTGGCCATATCATAGAATCTCAAGGAAAATAATGATGCATAGAAAATAGTAGCTAATTACAGTTTTTGTTTATGAACTGATTCCATGAAACACGTTAGGTTGTATATCTTCTCTACAACTACATTATGCTAATTAGCTAATAACACATCTTCCAAATTATTTTTAAATAGCTCTGTTTAGATTCTGACTCATACAAGTAGCAAGCTGTTACTTTTTTTGCATGAGCTACAGTGACTGATTAAAAATTATGTGCATGACTCAAAAAGAAAAGTTCAGGGTTTATATAATCATAAAAAATGCTTAGGCAGTCCAGCTGAAATAAAAAATGCAAAAGGGTTGCCATTATTACAGGAGTGAACAAAATTAGATTTATATTCTTTCTGTTTAAGTGTATGAAAACAGGTCCTACAGTTTTAACTTGATGCATACTAGAGAAAATTAATACACACTCTAAAATACATTTTCTTGTTTTATAGTTAGTATAATCTATAAAAGGGCAAAAAATAAAGACACATTTCTGTAACTGTTTTAAGCCAGAATCTTCACTTGGAATTTTCTGGTTTACTCCCCACCATGAATCAGTTACCCAAGAACTGTCTGAATGTGTTCAGATTGCCAGTGTAAGACTACAAAAAAACTTATGAAGTAGAGACGAAAGCAAAACATCTTGAAAAAAAAAGGTATGACATATAGAGCTTTAGCCACTTGAAACAGTTTGTTAGAAAATAGCCCACTTGTTTGAATCACTTAAGGAGGTATCAGAAGCAAATCAATAAAGAACTTTGTATATTAATTTTTTATTTAAAAGCATTCTTGTCACTATAGGTTATAAAACGAAAAAGAGAAAGAAGTCCCTACAGATTCAGCTTTTTCTAAACATTGCCCAAGAATATAAAATGTAGTAGGAGTAGAGATCTAGAAGAACTCAAAGTACTCAAAGAACTAGAAATAATGCCAATATCTTATGCATTATAACTGGTGCTTTAAATAATCAGTATTGAATTCCAGTCATTAATACTGATTTCCCTTTTAGTGTGACAGTGTGCTTATAAACACGTTTCTCAAAATCAACCTACATAGAAATTGGAATATTCTAACCTATAATAATCACATTATATCCTCATTTTGCAAATTTGTTTACTGAAGGATAAGTAAAGGGATCAAAAGTGCTTGCACAGTTAACAAGAAGGTTCACTTTCATTTTCTTCAGTCATCTAGGAGTGTTGTGAATCAATACTATTTTGGTAATCCTTCCGAGATCATAATTTTCATGTTTTACAGCATTTTGATTCCAAGGTAGTACCCACATCAGAAAAAATCAATATTTCTTCTTCTAAATAAACCTACATTTATAGATATTGCTGAGAAATTTGTGATTAAGAATTCTAATTTACCAATCCTAAGCATTTACATGATGTTATGGGCACATATGCAGCACTAATTATGCTACCTTTGTCTGCACAGAATTTTCCTTTAGAGCAGACTTGGCTGACAAACTCTTTCTGAATCTCATATGCTGGGTTAAGCTCAGAAATTCTATTGATCACTGGTTTACTCTTACTATCTCGATTGAGCAAATACAGGCAATGAACAGTTTTGATGCAATACTGTAGTATTACTTAGTAGAATGATCTCATCCTCATTCTGTGTTTTCTTCCTGTCTGCATGGAAAGGGCAAGACAGAAAAAGATAATAATGAATTACCCCTTCTATGAAGTGTCCTTCTAAACCTCTTGAAAGTGCTTAATTTTTTTTCCTTTTTCAAGAACTATTAAAAGTATTCTAAAACTGCAAGCAAAAATTCCATCAAAGAACTGACCATTTCATGGCTTTCTATTTCTGTAGTCTGCATCATATTTTAAATTCCAAGACAGTAGGAAATGTCTGGATAAGCTTTTAGCGAAAGTTAAAATATATATAATTTTTTTTTTAATCTGTACTTCGATACCCAATATTGAATTGAGTTTTTTCATGGTGAGCGCACTAATGATGACACTTCAGTTGACATTTAAAAATTAATTTAAATAGTCTGCTAATGCCCCTTTCCTCCACACATTTTAATTAATGACAGGTCCAGAGAAAATATGGAGAGCTAAGTGTCAGTGCCGGAATCCTAAAGTCCTTCTTCCCACACAAGAAAATCACTGGGCCAGAGAACCACATTCCTATTTCTATGTTCTTCTAGATCCATTGAATGTTGTATTCTTTCCTGTATGGCAGCACAACTTTAGGAAAGTTGGAACATATGCCCTAATAAATCTGATCAAAAGCTAAGCTATCTGTTGCAGAGCTTTTAACATTGGTGTACTTTCATATTTAGGAGCCAGTGGTACACTGTTTCCACATTAGATGTACAACTTCAGTTCATGTTCTGATATTCTGCTCTAGGTAGACAAATCTGCTCTGAGCATCTTAGCAGAACTTGTGGAAGCATATTTCTGGGAGAGTGCCAAAGATTTTCTGGCAGCTCAAGGAAATTATGGATAGATAGAGGAACTTACCATAATTCTTTGGAAAACTTCTAAGAAGTGAACAGATACTGACAACACATGCTAGACCTTTTCTCAAGAAGGAAACTAGATAAATGCTCTGATGTGAGCTCTTCCTCCAAACTCAGAGTCTGAAAAGCAGCAGTAACAACACAACTGCAGTATGTCAGCAGAGGCAATCCTGGCAATGAGTATAAGGCAGAGACGAAAGCTGTAGCTGATAGGAGCTATTGCCATAGCAGTTCCCCATCTGTGGTAGGCGCTATGCAGTACTTGACAATGATGTCACCTAAATGGAACATCTTTTTTAGACCTAAACATTGGTCACAGACTGGTGGATCAGAGTCAGATTTTCATTCTAGCATGTGTCTATCCTAGATACATACATTCAAACCGAAGGAAAAAAAGCTTGAATACCTTTTGGCTTAGTGACCTGTAACACTTCAGTGTATTGTAATCACAGCAGTAATACTGTTGTCTGCAAGTGTGACTGTCCAGCTACAAAAGATAGGTATTTCTGAAAATGTGAGAGCTATTGTTGATCATTCTGACATGCTTCACCTCCAATAAGCCTAAGGGAGCTTCCGCGTTCCTGAATGTGTAATAGCAGGAAGGGGTAGTAGTTGGTATTTACAGGTCTTTCTTTTGTCTAAGTCTGGCAAACTTCTAGTCTGCATTTATCTTCTTTCCAGGCAAAGGGTGTAATGCCAGAACTTTAAAGGCCACACACAACAGGAATTATTTTCTCAGTTTACTAATGCTCCAGTTCCCATGGGACTGCTGCTTACAATATTTCTCTACTTTGTCAGTTAGGCACTGTGGTCAAGTTACTAGCCCTATGGCTTACATAATATTGGTCTGTTGTAAACTAGGTACACTGTTGAAGCATTTTGTGATCTGCTAAGAGAAAAATAATAGTCAGGATCTAAGTAACAATTGCTTGTGTCTTGATAATTCTTATTGTTCAAAGGTTTCATTGTCTCCTTTCTGATAATGAATGTAAGCTTCATTGTTATCTTCTGAAGTTTGAATTAATTCCTTTTTTTGTCACTTTGCTTTTGCACATTTTACCAGTGACCATATGTGAGTAAGTTATTCTGTTGCAATGAATCCTTTTCTGTGGCTTCGATATTTTTGATTGTCAATGCAAAATAGACAGAAGAAAACAGACAGATTGCAGAAATAGGATTTTAGATGTCAGTGTAATTACTTAACCTCAAATCTGTAAATATCACATCATTTTCCATATATGTTCCATAAACACTTCCTTGTTCTCTCTAGTACTATACTGAAGTTTGGGTATTTACTACTGAAACAAGAAGAATCATTTTTGCTTTTCATACACTTTTGTAACAGAAAAGATCCACCGAAGGAGATCTCCAGAACTCTAGATTCCACTGAGCTTCAGCTACCCTGGGTAAGAATATTTTGCAGTCCATCCGTGAGCATAAATTATTAATATTTTAAGTAAAATAAACATTTCTCCAAAATTGTGAAATTACACATACAAACCAACACAGGTGAAATAACGTAAACACATGCTGCAACATCTCAGTCAATAGCTGAGAATTTGCAAAGTCAATAATTATGTGGACCTGCAGCATGAGCACTCTCTAGTGCAGTTTAAAGAGTGACAGACTGACCCATCCCTTCAAAGAACATGGCTGCCACTAGCATCCCTGACTCATGCATGTCTACACTCCCTGAGATAAATCAGTGTTGGTTATATAGGGTATCTTCCTCAGCATTTCATGAGGATGTTTTCTCTGCTTCATTCACCAGCTTAGAACAATCATATACCTCCATAGCTGGTGCTTCTGTGAAAAAGGTTGCTCAGAGATACTGTAGTATGTGCCAGTGAACCTTTTGGGCTCATACATGTTTCTCTTCTGCATCTTCACACAATTCTTCTGGTCATGAGGCTTCTAGACTGATGGCAACTACAGTGGCTGCTGCCCAGCCTCTAGAGATTTCCATTTCTGCTAAAGATAACGAGGAATGGTAAGCAGAGGGCATATGTTCCATACATTCATTGACTCACAGTTTTCCCTTTTCCCCAAATGATAAGTGATTCTGTCTCTTTTGGAGATAGTATTCCTCTCCCAGAAAACAGCTGTAGACATCCCACCTATCTAGATGGTGATGGTCCCCAAGGTTAGAAGTTTTGTTTTATTTTCAGGAAGTCTGTGATGTGAAGCTTCCACACATCAGAGCAATAGTATCAGAGGTGTCCGCTGAAGACTTCTACAGCCAGGCAGTCTTCTAGACAGCAATGTCACAACCACCTTAGAATTAGCTCCAGAAGAGATGGCATCTGCTTGTTTCTTGCTGATATTCCTCACTGATAGCAAATGCTGATAGCCTTTTTTTTTTTTTTGCAAAACAAGGACTTCTCTGCTCTGGATCTCATGGAGATAACTAGAACTTCCTTCTTCTATTTATGACAAACTTTACTAAACACTAGGGAGCTTGAAAATTTGATCTTGGAACAAGGGATGACTAGACCTACTCACATGTTAAGATCTAGCAAGACTGAAGGAATCCAAACTATTTGCTTCTTACGGTCTAATAAGTACCCTGTAGTGAAAATCATAGTGTATTGTTTAGAATATCATGTTCATGAAACGTACAGCTCTTAAGAGTGAACAAAAATTTGTAGAACAAGTTCGGGATAGATAGTGTTTGCATAGATTTCTCTATCATTAACTAGATGACTGTGAATACTTCATTCTGTTTTGAAGGAACTATATAGAGCTGTGTTTCCAATAACAAAGTGGGTTTTTTAACACTTTTAATGTCATAAAAGAAATTGCCTCCGTAAAACATGGACAGGAGACTCTGTGATCCAGAAAAGGTTTCATCAGAGCACTAAGAACTTTCCGTATTCATTTTAAAATAAAATATGTACTTATTTCAACTGCACTGTTTCACAGTATGATATATCAGCAGTAATAGTGTTGCCTACTATGTAACTTAAGTATTAAACATGTTTTATGCTCTAAAAATAACAAAAATTAGTTTTAAACCAAAAGTTTTAAACTTTCCGAAATAAAAATTTCTATGGTGAGAATTAGCTACTTCTTTCCTAGCCAGTTTTTGGTCCTGCTCAGTTGGTTAATTTTTTCCCTTCCCATCTCCCAGGCTTAATATTTTTGCCCTTTCAGTTCCAGTCTGAATTAAAAATTTCTATTTTCAGTCTCTGTGTACTGATGAACTTGAAAATATTTTTTTTCTTTTTTTTTTTTGCCTGGGAATTTGGCTAGCAGATGGAATTTTATTACATTTCCCAAATAATAGCTTTTACCTGATGTCAATAAGAAATTATATGCCATTATCAGCCACTGTAAAATGAGCAAGTGGAATTATTCTTCTAAGCAGTTTCCTTACCAGTAATATAAGTTGCAATTATTGGTTAAATGAATTTTCCCAATTTCAGCTGATCACAGTAAACATCTTTGTTTTAAACTCACATTGATGGTTAATTTTCATCAGTATATCAGTGTTAATTGAGCCAAAAATACATCTTTCAACTGGATATCAAAAGATAATCACCATTAGGGTGTCTGAAAACATGAAATATTGAAAACTAAGTAATTCTGTATGTCAGGAGCTGTGATTATTATATGAGAACCATACTGTTAGGGTGTCCTTTTTAAAAAACATGACATACCAAATTGCTGAAAACTGGTGTTTACCACTGTAGCATTTCATTCTTACTTGTCATGTTAAATCTTGTCACTTTTTGTTATGTTGTTTCTCATCATATTGCAGTTGGATGTGACACATTCAGTTACATGACGTGACTCATTGCAACCTGAGAAATCATAGACTGGTTGGAAAAAAAAGTTACTATAGAGGAAGAAGGTTTTCAGAAATCTTCGTGGAATATGTTAGTGACATTGCTTTTTTTCTCTCATAAATGAGTAATCTTTTACACACCTTGTACTTCATTCTGATCCCCTACTCTTGTCTATTTATTGTGAGAAGTTATTTGTGGTTTGCACCTTTAAAAAATCTACATAGAGATTGTATATAGTTATACCTTACAAATTTAAAATACATATAAAATGAACATTATCTTTTGACTTTATGGCCACAATATCATGTTATCCGAGTACCTTTCTATCATGGATGTAGGTTGACCTAGTTTTGCAGAATGTGATCTTAGATTCTTAGGAGCATAAGTTAGGTATACTTGAGTTACTGCTAGCAAATTTTTGTTGAAGCTGTTTCTGGAGTAAATTGTATGTACACTCAGAGAACCTGATAGGCGGACTGTAGCAATTAAGCTGACAGATCACAGAGTTAAAGAATCAGAATGGTTGAGGTTGAAAGGGACCTCTGGAGGTCATCTGGTCTAACTGCCCTGCCAAGCAGGGCCACCTAGAGCAGGTTGCCCAGGACCATAACCAAACAGCTTTTGAGTATCTCTGGGGATGGAGACGCCACAATGTCTAGGGGCAACCTGTGCCAGTGCTCAGTCACCCTCACAATAAAAGAAGTGTTTTGTTGTGTTCATATGGAACCTCCTGTGTTTCAGTTTGTGCCCATTGTCCTGTCACCAGGCACCACTGAAAAGAGTCTGGATCTGTCTTCTTTACACCCTCCCCTCAGGTATTTATATACATTGATTAGATCTCCCCAAGCCTTCTCTTCTCCAGGCTAAACTGTCCCAGCTCTCTCAGCCTCTCCTCATAGGAGATATGCTCCAGTCCCTTAACCATCTTAGTGGCCCTTCACTGGACTCTCTTCAGTAGCTCCATGTCTCTCTTGTACTGGGGAGTCCAGAACTGGACACAGTACTCCAGAGGACGCTTCAACAGTGTTGAATAAAGGAGAAGGATCACCTGCCTCGACCTGCTGGCAACACTCCTCCTCATGCAGTTCAGGATACCATTAACCATCTTTGCCTCAAGGGCACATTGCTGGTTCATGTTCAACTTGATGTCCACTGGGAGCCCAAAGTCCTTTTCTGCAAAGCTGTTTCCCAGTTGGGTGGGCCCCAGCATAATACTGGTGCATGAGGTTGTTCGTCCCCAGGTGCAGGACTTTGCACTTCCCTTTGTTGAACCGGACAACGTCAGTGAGTTCCTGTCAGCCCATTTCTTCAGCCTGTCGAGGTCCCTCTGAATGGCAGCATGACCCTCTGGTGTATTGACCACTCCTCCCAGTTTTGTGTCATCAGCAAACTTGCTGAGGGTACACTCTGCCCCATCATCCAGCTCATTAATGAAGATGTTGAAAAGAATCAGACCCAGTATTGACCCCTGAAGTACACCAGGAGTTACTGGCCTCCAACTAGAGTTTGTGCCTCTGACTGCCACTCTCTGGGCCCATCTGTTTAGGCAGTTTTTAGTCCACCTCACTGCCTGCTCATCCAGCACATATTTCATCAGCTTCTCTATGAGGATCTTATGGGAGACAGTGTTGAAAGCCTTACTGAAATCTATGTAGAACAATATCCATTGCTCTCACCTTATCTACCAAGCTAGTCATATGTAACTTCTTGAGTGCATGGAACTTTAAAGTTGCAAAACAATAAAAGTGATATGACTTACACCATTTCTTTCTCATCAGTAAGGGCCTACATAAGTTCACTGGAGCTTCTTCTGTGAAGCAAGCTGTATGATAACTTTTCCTCTGAGCCAAGCTACTCATGTAGAAAGCATCACTTATTTCAAAACTTTAAGGTCTGTGGTCCAAATCAGAACTTTTGAGGTTTTAATGTTACCACCGTAACATTGGCAGATAAGTCACAACATGGCTATGTTGAGCCCACGGAAGTATGCATGCTAGCATCTGAATCTTTTTATGAATGTCAGAAGAGCTCCCTACTTTTTTCATGAATCCCCTGATGTAGCACTCAAAATATAGCCTTAAAAATCTGAACTAGAACTAAAACACTGAAAGTTTCTGCTAAAATTATTAAATGCATTTACTTGCATTTCATTTGCCAAGAATATTGTAGAGAAATTTTTTTTCTGGTTTCCATGGGAACACTCTTGTAAATGTATAGAGATTCAAAATGTAAAGAGGCTGGTGAAAAACTTGTGAAAATAAAGTGAGTTTGCAGTTTTTCTTCCTTGATAAATGTATGGAGAATGAAAACCTTTGACAAGAAAAGAGTGAGAGCATATGATTTTCTAGACATATGGGAAACGTGTGCAAACTCAAGAGGCATGAATTATTCCTCTTGAGCAAAAAAAGGCTTAGCAGATGTTAGTGTGCAAGAACCGTGTAAATATTGTGGGGGCTTAAAGAAGGGTGAGTTTAAAAATTCATCAATAGGAATAAAGACACATGAAACTGCAAACTAAATATTTTTACAAAATTCACAGGTAGTAAGTATTTCACTAGTTACTTCCCTCTGTTTTGTTTGAGCACGTGCCAGTAATTTCCCATGAAAGGTACTGGTCAGCAGGAATATGGGATATACTCTAGAAAGTGTTGTCATTCTTGATCATTACAATTTACAAAGATTTTACTGTTTTAAGTACGTTAATCTGAGGATCAGACCCAGCTGTTCAGGGGACAGGGCAGGCTGTCAGCTGTAATTGCATCACATGACCAGAAGCACATATGCCCCATTGAGCATTGTTGGTGGAGAGATGGAAAATTAACCCTTCCAGCACATCCTTACCTGCCATCCATGAAACTTGACTAAAATTTGTCTAAGTAGTGAAGTAACCAGGAAGCATTTTGCTCAAAAGGCATGATATATACATTATAAATTAGACTATACAGGAGGGAGTAAAGATTGTTGTTAATCTAAATGAAGATAAAACCCAAATATTATTAAGTAATGCCAATACAGTATAACTCAAAAATATAAGGTGTCTGTCAATTAAAGTAATATGGGAATGCACTACATGCATTCATTAACAGAGTAAGAATGAGAAAAAGTAAATTAACTGTCAGTTTTCAGGCTTCCAGTAAACAACACTTCTCACAAGCAGATATTATAGACAGCCACTACATTGCCCTTAAAAGTGAAATATATTTTACACATATAAATAATAGCATTCTGCTAAATGTAATATGAAAATTCAACCTGGTATATCAGCATTAGATTGAGTGCTGTGCACAAAACTGACATGACTATAAAGACTCCCTAAGGTTAAATTGGGCTCCTGCACTGAAATTCTAATTAGAAATATGAGTGTTCCAACTCTGTGTAAGTGCATGTGTGTTTAATTATTTTCCCTTTTTACCTTACATCTTTCATTATTCCGTGGTCCTTTTCTTCCTCCTTTCTTGCTGTTTTCAAGCAACCCAATCTCCTCACTTAATCTAAGTGTAGGACCTTCCTTTAAGTTGGCATTAATTGACAAGCAGTGTTTAATTATTATTTTTCATCTCTGAAGAGACCTGATATTAACTCACCAAGGGCCCTAGACAGCATCTCAGCCCTTTGACTCATGTGGCACAGCTCTGCCATCTTCTGACATATCTATTCTCTTGTCAGCAAGACAGTCATTTTCCTTAGTGTAATACGAACAATATTTTGTCTATACTTTGTCTTTAGGAACTTCCTACCTACTTAATAGCACACACAACATTTTTAATGGAGGATAGAGTTACTCTGTATCTGAGAGATGTGTTTAAACTGGGTAGGACAGCTGGTTTCTTTATCACACTAAATGACACTTAAGAAACCTTAGTTTCACAAATACGAGTACAATACCTAACCTATCACAAGAACATTCTGTTTAGCATTATTTTCTACTACTACATCTCACTCTTAAAAGAGTATATTCATTTCTTAAATTATTAATGTCTAATATTAATTTGTTTCATTTTATTAAAGAAATAATCTGATTTTGTGTGGAGTGATTCCAGTGTAAATTCACTGTCTGTAATAAAATATTTTCTGTTCCAAAAGATGTGAATTGTGGTGGAGAAGATGCAGTGTATAAATTTGATTTTGATAAATCAAAATTCCTTATGAGAACTGCTTATAATTTACAATTTTCCTCTCATAGAATCAAATCTTATTAATTTTAAATCAGGAATCTCCCCAATATTCTTAACAAAATTCCAGCACACACACACAAAAAGTTTTCAAATATTTCTCAGCAGGTACAGATTTATTAGTGAAAATTGAATGATCAGTGTGAGTCATCTGGGCTCAGAATGAAATATTAAGAACTGGATTAGTTTTTGGATTGGTATTGAGATTCATGTTCATCTGCATTGAAAATACAGTGAAGTGCAAATATATTGAAGTGGAACAGATAAAAACATGTACATGGGTCCTGGAGTAACTAGTTTCCTTTCCTGGGCAAAACTAAATTCTAAGGTCTAAAAAGTCCATTTAATTGCTGAATTGTACTTTGTCAAACCTTTGCTTTCTGTAGCATTGATGCACCCTAAGCTTATTCAAAACTTTTCTCTACCTATAAGCTATTTTTTTAGAGCTACCATTTCTTAGGACAGACCTCCAAATAGAACACATGCACAGCCTTTCTCTATAGCTCTGTTTCTTGTCAGCCCCAATAAAAGAGGAAAAATGCAAGACAGCCTCACCAGCCGCAGAAAAGTCATAACCCCAGCTATCCTTTGGTAAAAGGTCCCTCACTGCTTGTTCTTAACCTGTTCCTGGTCTGTTCTGTAAGGGGAACCATGACATGGGTAAATAAGAATTTGAAAATATTTGGCAAACTTGTTTAAAAATACTAGACAATGCCATAATCAATGCATACTCTATTCTTAAACATTATTAGAAGGTAACATTAAGCTCCCTAAAACCACAATTAATCTCTGTAAAATATTTAGCTTGCAGAGTCTAATTAATACAGCATAGGACCCAACTAAACACTGTCCTGAAAAAGTCCACAGGTATTTCACCTCAAAAGCTGCAGATGGAATACCAAACAAACAGAATTTTCCTTAGGCCTACGTATGTGGAAGCTGGCTACTCCATAATGGCTGGAAGTACATCCAGAAGTGTCCTTCACAAATATCACTTCTGTTTAAAATGTTGTGGTGCATGAGTTTGATTTATATCAGTTTTTCTGAACATATGCAGCAGATCTATCCCCTCTTTTTTTTTATTTTCCAATTATGACCATGAACTCCATATTCAGTGGTCTTACATGCACCTTTATTGCTGAAATCAGGAATTTGCTTAGGTTTGGGTAACCCGCATGCAAGTTCTCTGTGATATATGTGATTATTTTTGAAAGATATAGAGCAGACTAGTGGTTGATAATAATTCTTAGAACTTGACCCTGGCTACATTACCATTTATTTTTAGAATCTGTGACCTTTTGGAATAATATTTTTATAAGTGCAAAGATCCTCTAGTGTGTGAATTAATGTACTGATGGAGCGGAGTTGATTGCACTCAGCCTTTAGCTTCATTCGCAGCAACGCATTAGTTGTGAATTAGTGTGCAATAATTCATACCCTGTTGTGTCTTAGGTCTAAATATAACATTTGTTCACGTTTAGAAATATAACATAATGGCACTAATATTTTCAAATCAAGAAGCCCCCCTTAGTATTTTCATTTCAAATATGTTGTTCTAGCTGCCATATGTTACAATAATAACAGTTTATTAAATAGTGACATAGACTTCAGCCTAGCTTCTATAGACATACACATTCCTTCTGTACGGATACTTTCTAAACCACAGATGTTGGGATCCAGCGACATGAAGGGGCATCCAAGAGTCTCTGGATTGAAACAATCATACTGTATGGGTCAGTCTACCTTTTATACTTTATTTTTGCTTTAATTATGATTCAAGGGACACTTCATAAAAATAAACCAAAATGTCCTGGTTTCAGCTGGGATAGAGTTAACTGTCTTCCTAGTAGCTGGTACGGTGCTATGTTTTGAGTTCAGTATGCAAAGAATGTTGATAACGCTGATGTTTTCAGTTGTTGCTAAGTAGTGTTTAGACTGAAGTCAAGGATTTTTCAGCTTCTCATGCCCAGCCAGAGAGAAAGCTGAAGGGGCACAAGAAGTTGGCACAGGACACAGCCAGGGCACCTGACCCAAACTGGCCAACGGGGTATTGCATACCGTGTGACGTCCGATCTAGTATAGGAACTGGAGGGAGCTGGGGCAGGGGATCGCTGCTCAGGGACTAGCTGGGTGTTGATTGGTGGGTGGTGAGCAATTATTATTGCTGTTGTCATTTTATTAGTGTTATCATTATCATTATTAGTTTCTTCTTTTCTGTTCTATTAAACTGTTCTTATCTCAACCCATGAGTTTTACTTCTTTTCCCTGATTTTCTCCCCCATCCCACTGGGGGGGGAGTGAGTGAGCGGCTGCGTGGTGCTTCGTTGCTGGCTGGGGTTAAACCACAACACAAAATTATTTGGAAAAAATATCTGCATTATTTTTTCAGGCAGAGAACACTATGAACAGGCAGGCTAAATATTAGTCACAAGGAGTCTTTAGACATCTAAACCTAACATTTACGTTTCTAGAATTCTCACATAATCCTCAAAGTCTTCATCATTAAAGTCCCCTAGACAAGCAAGCATGGGAAGAAGACACTCAGAGAGGATGTTCTCACAGGTCTGGCTAAAATTCAGGAGACAGGTGAAGTTTCTCATGTCATTGTGGTACTAGCTTCTCTCCTAATGAAGATTTCATCACTCACATGGAATTAATTAGAACTGGCAACACTGAACTGTGCAGAGTGTCATGGTGCCTAAGGCTGGACCAAAGGCCTCTATTGAATTTAGGTCTGACACACAGGCAGTCTTCAGTACTGTAGAAAATTGAATCCTGGTGTCTCAGAGACTGACAGCTGCCCTGTCCCTTGGACTCTTTCTTTGGTGTGTTTTTTTTAGTAAACTACAGTTCTGTTGAGACTGAAAAATTTAAGAAAATAGGAGCTGCTAAAGAACATACGTAGACAATGAAGAAAAGTCAGGAAATCAAAGAGAAATTCATGCACAGCATCTGGAAAATGTCTCAAAATCAAGCCTAGCAGTAATCAAGTGAAATGAACTATCTAATTTGGTTTCTAAAGCTATCCAGCAAGTAGGTTTAGCAGACAACAGGAGCTCATATGGTAAGTAGTACAGTAACTCTGATGACTCAGTGAAAGCATTTCCTAAAGTTTCTTATATTCAACATGTCAGTACAAGGTCCTTTTGGAAATGTTCTATAATGAGAAGTAATATTAGACCATTCTCTTTGTAGCGCCTGTTCAGTTCCAGTTCTAAGAATGTTCTTGCATCTACTGCTGAGCAACAGAACAGATGTAACAGACTAATCTGCCCTTACAGAAAAAGCTATGTAGGTACTTAATCCAAAATTCTGTGATGCCTCTTTTCAGTGTTTGTTCGTATGAATTTTCTCTTTCACATGTTTCATAACTATGTGGTCTGAATGACTGTCACAGTTCATTTTTTCTGCAGATTACTCTCTATAAGATGAGCAAAACTGGCTCAATAGCAAAACACAGTTGCCCTTGCTCTAGTAGTAGAAGCAAGTATTGTGGATTGGGCTGCACTACAAGAGAGCCATAGACTTTCTACACATGAATACACAAAAAAGTGGAAGTACTGCTATCATATAGGTGACCATAATTTGTGCTAATTTCAGCTAATCAGCATAGGGAACGAAGAGCAAAGAGGGTATTGTAGTATGCACTGTAGATTTCTAGAGTTGTTTTCTGGTAGCAAGATTGTGCTGATGGCTTCCCTGGTGTACCTGGTGTTCACTACTGGTGTTATCCATCCTAGCTAGGGTAAAGTGAGTGTAGTTGGGCCCATCCATTCAACCTTACAACTGCATTTTCTTCTGTAACTAGTCTCGCCAAAGCAGGTTGGTGCTCTAATAAAGTGACTGATCACATTGTGTATCGCAACGAATTTCACTGATGCTAGTTTAATTCATGGTATAGAAACAAGAACATTTGTTAGAATTCTGAACTCTGTGTTTCTCTTCTCTTCCCTCCCCTTCCCTTTGCTTTTAGTTTTCTCCTTTCCTTTCTCCCTTCTCCTTTACTCTTCCTTTTCTCCCTTCCATTTCCCCCTTCCCATTCCCTTCCCCTTTCAGTTTTTCCCTTAGAAGTACTATCCAAAGAATAATCTGAACTATGCATCTTGCTTTTTTTCTGTGAACATCTGCTGAACTGACTCTTGTCATAGCTCAAGGTAGAATTTATTAACACTGAGTTTAAAGAATACAAAGAGTTTTTGCAAATATATCACAGAGAAAGATGTATTGGGATATAAATCTATTACTAAATTAGGATTGGCTTGAAAATTTTCGTGCTTTTAAGTGCTCTGCTGGATTTGATTGCAAGATCTGTGACACCTAGAAGAGTCAGCAAGTCATTAAGATGCTGATGAAATGCAAGTGGTAAGAAAACTAGGCTGGCTAGACAAATGTGGTGGTACTAAGTAGCTAAGTGAATTTAGTTATTCAGTTATTTTTCACAAGTCCTGATGGCTTCATGATTTATACTCTTTCAGAGAAGTGACTAGAGTACATAGTAAGTTTGCAGATGACACCAGGTTGGGAGGGAGGGTTGATCTGCTTGAGGGTAGGGAGGCTCTACAGAGGGATCTGGACAGGCTGGATCGATGGGCCGAGGCCAACTGTATGAGGTTCAACAAGGCCAAGTGCTGGGTCCTGCACTTGGGTCACAACAACCCCATGCAATGGTACAGGCTTGGGGAAAAGCGGCTGGAAAGCTGCCCAGCAGAAAAAGACCTGAGGGTGTTGGTTGACAGCCAGCTGAATATGAGCTGGCAGTGTGCCCAGGTGGCCAAGAAGGCCAATGGCATCCTGGCTTGTATCAGAAATAGTGTGGCCAGCAGGACTAGGGAAGTGATCATCCCCCTGTACTCGGCACTGGTGAGGCCGCACCTCGAGTACTGTGTTCAGTTTTGGGCCTCTCACTACAGGAAAGACATTATGGTGCTGGAGCGTGTCCAGAGAAGGGCAACAAAGCTGGTGAAGGGCCTGGAGCACAAGTCTTATGAGGAGTGGCTGAGGGAACTGGGGTTGTTTAGTCTGGAGAAGAGGAGGCTGAGGGGAGACCTTATCTCTCTCTACAACTACCTGAAAGGAGGTTGTAGTGAGGTGGGTACTGGTCTCTTCTATCAAGTAACCAGTGATAGGATGAGAGGAAATGGCCTCAAGTTGCATCCGGGGAGGTTTAGATTGGGTATTAGAAAAAGTTTCTTTACTGAAAGGGTTGTCAGGCATTGGAACAGGCTGCCCAGGGAAGTGGTGGAGTCACCATCCCTGGAGGTGTTCAAAAAATGCGTAGACAAGGCATTTCAGGACATGGTTTAGTGGGCATGGTGGTGTTGGGTTGATGGTTGGACTCGATGATCTTAAAAGTCTTTTCCAACCTTAAACAATTCTATAGTACCAGAGCTGATTGAAAAAAAAATATCTTCAGAATGCATGAAAAGGAATATAGTTTTTGACCTCTGTTAACCCCCTTTGCTACTCCCTACTTTAGAGTGGTTTTGCTGGAAACACATTAATCCTGGCACTTATTGCCAAGAAATCTAATATCATGTTAATCTATAAGAAAAATCAAATATTTTGAGAAAAATCATTCAACTGCTAATTGAATAATGAGTAATAAAAAGAATTAATTTTCTCAAAGAAAATAATTTCAAATTTGATTGCTTTTTTAGTCAAATAACAAAACCAATAGATTAAGATATTGCAGTTGACTCTATATGTTACAACTGTCATTGAACCATTTTTTAGATACTCACAAAATTTTGCATGAAACATTATTAGGTAAATAATCCTTGTCAGAGAGCATTCTGCAACCAAAACAGGTGAAAAGAAATTGGGTTTAGGTCTCATATTACCTAGTGATGCTCCTGAAGGAAGGATCTGCAGCATGTCATTGTATGTACAGATGACGTTATGACTCCCAAGAGCATGGAATTTTTATAAATGTAATAGGAAACAAAAAAACAAAAGAAAACAAAAAAAAAGAGAACAATCTAGTATGTATAAAGCAGTTTATTCATCTGGAGAGATTACTTCAAAAAATATTGAATGTAAAGATCAAACGGTTCTAACAGAAAGTCTAGTGTGAATTTTCAGTCAATACTATTTTATCTGGTGCATGCAAAACCTAGGAGGCAATAGCACTAATTAAGAAGCTAAATTCAGTAATGACACGAGGCAGATTATAGAGTACATTCTGTGCAGGTATCAATTCTATATTTAGAGCAGAGGTAGTTGGGTGATAGGCGCACTCTAAATGCTAATAAGAAAGGAAAGACTAGATAAGAGGAACAGACCTATTTAATTGATTGCCATTATGGCAGATAACAGAAGGGTATTCATCTAATGGTTTTTCCCATATAACTCATATTATTCATGGAAATGCTTTGACATGTGAACTGAGAAACTGAGTATTGTTTTCCTCATCAGACAATATGCTAAGGACACAACCTTCTTTGCGTTATACAACAGGAATAGACCCACCCCAATTATCTTCGGGCCAGTTACACCATCCAAAAGTAGTGCATGGCTTTTCTCTGTTTCGCAGTATCTGGTGTGGGGTGTTCAAAATTCAATGAGAAGCTGTAGTAGAGCAGTGAGAAATGAGCTAAGGGAGGGCTGGAATAAGATTAACTGTTTTCAGACTGATTTGGGAACTCCTATGCATATAAATAATAATAATAACATTCAGGCTTTGAAGAATGAGGAAGGATCGCTATTATATGGCCTTGGAGGGAAAACAGAAGAATGGAGTTTACAGGAGCAAGTTAATTTTATAGGAATACTCATGCTTTATTACCCTTGAATTTTAAAACCAGTTCAACTATTCTAGTAACTTCAGGTTCAGAGTATTTGCTTTAATACTTTGTCTTGACTTTGTCTTTGAAGTCTACATCTTCTAAGGAAGTTGGCAGGCTAATATATCTTAATGAGTTTCCTTTACTACTGTTCAAAAAGCTCTTTAAAATAGTTTTTGCTTGGCTCCTAGATAATCTGCTGCTGCTATGTTTGTTGCTCTGCAAGCAGTAGGCCCACAGAGAGCTACCCTCAGGATCAGCATTATTCAAAAAATGTGTGCACATCCACAGTAGGCAGTGTTGTGAGGAAACAAAGAGGGAAGTTGTGATCTCCCTGAGATAATTGAAGGAGTCTGTGATTAGAACTGAGATGCAATTCCTTGCTCCAAAGCCTATATCCAGACCATGAGACTATTTCTTTTACATCTTTCTCTTTAACCTGTCAAACCGAGATACTTCTCATGGTAGTTGTTTTGATATTAAACTGACACATTCAGATATCACTTTCTATGTGTGAATTCTTACTCAGTGTTTTGTGGTAATAGTGACAACATCAATATTTAAAAATAAACAACTTGTTTAGGTTTATGTTTGTTAAATAAAGGCTTGTCCTAAAAAAAGCAGCTCTTAAAATTCATTAAATTCCATGAATGAATGTCTCATTAAGTACAAAATGTCATTTAAATTGGAAAATAATTACCTCCCACATTGTTACAGCTACTGCTACAAACCAAACGATTTCAACAAATCTTTTCTGAGTGCTCTCATCCAGCAAAAATATCTGGTTTTCTCTCACTGCATTGCTCATCACTGACAATTTCTTGCCCCATTCTAGCATGCATTGTGGCAGCCGAGGAATATTTAAGGTTGGAATACAGCCTTGAGCTTAATTTTGAAGTGGGCCTTTTTATGTGAGAGATGTTTAAAAAAAAAAAGCAAGCTAAATTGTAACTCCCAGCTGTACTGAGTCTGGTCAGGACAGAGTTATCTTCTTCATAGCAGCCTTTTTGGTGCTGTGTTTTGGTTTTGTGGCTAAAACAATGTTCATAACACACCAATGTTTTGGCTATTGCTGAACAGTGCAGCAATCTGCTTCCCTCAGTGAGTAGGATGATGGTGGGCAAGAAGTTGGGAGGAGAAACAGCTGGGACAGCTGACCCAAATTGGCCAAAGGGATATGTTCCATACCATATAACTTCATGATCAGCAATAAAAACTGGAGGTAGAGGAAGAAGGAGAGGCATTTTGTCTTCCAAGGAGGCCATTGCTCGGACACCAGCTGGGCGTTAGTCTGATTGTGGGAGGTGCTGAGTAATTGCCTTTGCATCAATTGATTTTTCTCTTTCTTTCACTTATTAAACTGTCTTTATCTCAACCCATGAGTTTTCTTACTTTTGCTCTTCCTATTCTCTCCCTTGTCCTGCTGGGGGTTGGAGTGAGTGAGCAGCTGTGTTGGTGCTCGGCTGCTGGCTGGGGTCAACCCAGCAAACCTGCTGACATTTCCTGGGGTTCATGCAGCAAGGGCTGTTTCAACCCATCAGGATGTCTTGGGTGAGAGCAGGTAGAACAGCCTTAAATCTCTGTCATTAGAAACAAACACATTGTGGTTGAGTATAACAGAGTTCTTAGACTTTCCAGTGTATGGTAACCAATGACAAACTTGGGGGTACAGCATGAAGATTTAGTGGATTTATACAAATAAGACCTTTCTTTTCTCTGATGTATAATTTTGCTTTTTATCCAAAGACTAAGGAGAATGTTCTTTAAATTGAAATGTGATTTGTATACTTAAGATCTTCTACTTCATGTGCAGTGAACTCCAGTTCACAAGGCTGTGTCTAGCTGAAATAGTACTGTAGGAAGAAAAGAAGGCAGTATTGGTCAAGAGCACTGTTAACCTCCTAATTTCATAAAAATAGGAAAGTAACTTTAGAATTAGAATTGCAAATATAGGGAAAAAAAATGGGTAAGTTGCTCAAACAAAGCTAGTTCTGCCCACAGCCATAGTGGTTACATGCCTAATTTGAAACCTCTGTATCATGAAGCCCTTAGGAGTATTTTCAAGATACAAAGGCTATCAGAAATGTTGGATTGGCACAGCTGCCGCCCCCAAAGTCAGTTAAGTGACAACAGCATAAAGTGAAAATAATGAATATGGGAGATTGCAAAGTAAATGAACCATTGTTAAGCACTAAGTAGATTTGAGTAGCCTTGAAGAGCACATATAAAGTTCACACATATTTCAAATTCATTAAAATTATCCACACCATTAATTATTATGCCAATTTATGAATGTATAGTCTAGAAAATGTTTATTTTTTAATATTTTCTTAGAGAATATTGCTTTTTTTTTTCAGCTTTTATTTTACTGATGATAGTGCTGAACCCCCTATAGGACATACTAGGGATATATTAATACTGGACGAATGTAGTGCTATATCTGTACACAGTAAATTCCAGGTACAAGGTGTTACCGTGCACAAATTATCAATGTGTTCCTTGAATTGCATCTCCTCTGTCTTTTATGTCTCTACTTTTATTGTTCTTTATCCTTAACTTTGAATGTAAAATAGCACTTCTAGGTTTTATGAGTGGCAGTTTCATGTATACCTCAGTATTTAGCTATTATTTTTCCGAAAGTACTTGGTACTATGCAGGTATGTGATTCTTGCTCCAATAAAATATTGTCTATTTTTTTACTCAGAAATATTCTATGTTTTTCTTCAGTTTTTCCAACCATCACTTTTTCTTTTTTCCTGAATGTAATTACTTTAAAATGGCTCCTCATTTCTCCTATGTTGTGCTGATTTCTAGTGGGTGGGTATGAGAGAGTCCTGAAAGGCTGACATTCATATCTATTACCATTCAATTACTTAAGATCTAAGTGTTGCTACCAGAGCACAAGATTACTGAGATTTGTCTTTTTTGTTTCTCTGAGGACTGGGGATAAGAGTATAGTATAGCAAAAAATAACCGGAAGAAAGAAATTCCTTCCCTGTTGAAAGTAATACATAGGTCAGTAAACATTTGCAAGCAAAAGCATCTCTCGAGGCTCAGTGGATGCCAATGAGCAGTTCAGTCATTTCTGCTGTATTGTTTTTTTACACAACCACAGTCCAAAGCAATTTCCGTTTGACTTAGGATCTGAGGTCACAGTTCTTTGCAGCATTGCCAGGTTTATTCAATGAGTGGGATGATTTCTGGCAGTTAAATTTAAACTCAAATGTCAATTAAAGGACACCAGAGGAAGTCTGTGCATGAACTAGATCCATATTTTACTGAGGATAAGACATGTAGGCCCACTTATATTGTGACTATCCAGTCTCATACAACACAGTGAATGTACTATTTATTGATAGACATTTGACTTTACTTGATAAGAAGTGACAATATACAAAAAAATTGTTATTTTTTCAGGATATATTCAAGTTCACTTTTTCATCATTATAAGCCATGATCAGAAAGGGTGTGATGAAATTACCAATTATCAAAAAACCTGTCAAATCTACATAGGGAATTAACTGCTTAAAAATAAATAGACTATTCAGAGTGATCCATCCAAAATGCTGTGCAAAACACAGATGTCACCGTTGTCATGGAATATAAATCTACCTGCTCTATTTCTTTTCATTGTGATAAGCTTACCATTTTTATCCCTCAAAAAGCAAACAAACAAAAAAAAAACCCTCTTGAGTGCTTCTAAAATTTGAGTGAACTTGTAAAAAGCACCTCTACTTCTCTAAGAAATAGTAAGATAATTCTGTTTAGAAATATTTTTATTGATATCATAATTCTGTAAGGATTGATTGATTTAATCTAATTAGCCTGAATTATTTTCAAAGAGATTGGTTTCTGGGAAAGGTCTTTTTAAAAAAAAAATAGCACCCATTTAGCTGATTCCACTTGAAATACGCTTCATAGTAATAAGCTTGTTTGGAAATGTTGAAATACTATGGTTTAAGAACCGAACCCAACCTTAATTGTCAAGTATGTGTATGTCCTGGTTTCAGCTGGGATAGAGTTAACTGTCTTCCTAGTAGCTGGTACGGTGCTATGTTTTGAGTTCAGTATCAGAAGAATGTTGATAACACACTGATGTTTTCAGTTGTTGCTAAGTAATGTTTAGTCTAAAGTCAAGGATTTTTCAGCTTCTCATGCCCAGCCAGCAAGAAGGCTGGAGGGGCACAAGAAGTTGGCACAGGACACAGCCAGGGCACCTGACCCAAACTGGCCAACGGGGTATTCCATACCACGTGACGTCATGTCTAGTATAGGAACTGGGAAGTGGGGGCAGGGAATCGCCCCTCGGGGACTAGCTGGGTGTCGATCGGTGGGTGGTGAGCAATTGCACTGCGCATCATTTGTATATTCCAATCCTTTTATTATTGCTGTTGTCATTTTATTAGTGTTATCATTATCATTATTAGTTTCTTCTTTTCTGTTCTATTAAACCATTCTTATCTCAACCCACGAGTTTTACTTCTTTTTCCTGATTTTCTCCCCCACCCCACTGGGTGGCGGGGGGGGTGGGGAGTGAGTGAGCGGCTGTGTGGTGCTTAGTTGCTGGCTGGGGTTAAACGACGACAGTGTATATGTTCTGTCTTGTAAGTTCAAACAGTTTGTTTCTCTGCTTTTGAACTTTTCTTAACGTCAAGAAATTTTTAATTCTTCATGCCTAATGAAAATTGGGAGAGAGAAAGAAGATCAGGCATGATAAGGCCCCCAGTATCTCAGTGGTTCTTCTTTCCTGCTTGTCATAAGATCATAAAACTGACTAGGACTAGGACAGTATCGAGAGATTGACTGGGAAAGCAGGCTACCAAAACAGCTGAAATAGTGTTCAGAGAACTGGTGAGACAGAACAGTAAGGCAGCCATCTAGAAATGTCAGAGTCCTGTGTGCACCAAAATACTCTGCAATCTCTTCCCTCTATCCCTTCCCAGCTCAGAGGTTTAATTGCCTGTGTTCAAGGTCATCTTTGATGCAGTGCAGCTATATGGTCTTGGATCAGGCTGCAGGGAAAAGAACAGTATGAGAAAGAGTTGTGAGAAGCCTCATCCTCCCACTTTGCTTGAGAGCTACATTTGAGCTGAGGCCTTCACGCTTGTACCTTTCAGCGCTGTGTTGCAGGTAAGCCTGCACCTGACTGGCTTGAGTTTCTGGCTTGATGTCAGACCTGCCTCATCATTATGGGCTTCTTTGACAGTCACCTAACCGTTGGCTGACTCTGGTTAACATCACCAGACCCCCTCTGCTCTTTTTGCTCCAGTACTGGGGGAGCTGCAGCCCTTGTGGGTGAAGTCACAGCCCTGTGTCTGCCTTGCTGTCAACCTCAGCTCGCCTTCCCTCACAGAGCAGCCTGCTCCTGCTGTTTCCTGACCTGAAAAAAAAACACGTTAGAAATGGGTTGTACGACTCTTACTTCCTTTAGCATCTAGAATATAAGAATAAGCTCCTGTAAGATGAGGTAATCATCTTCATTCTATCATGCACAGAGAGCACCTTTGCAAAAACCTTCATTTTCTTATAAAAAACTTTGTAGGCAGATTTTTACTCCTTTTATCCTGAAACTAAAGGCAGCAGAAAACAAGCAGATGGGAATCTTTATACCATTATCTTAAAGATCCAATTAAGAGAATATAAGAATTTCTTTCTCTGCTTGCGAACACAAGGGCAGAATCATTTAAAAGTGGAATTTTTTTCTTGTTTACATGATGGAAAAAGAGGGATTATAACATAAGGCACATCAAATACCACCATTGGCCAGGTGAGCATAGTGGGAAATACCATAGAACTCTCAGTTCAAACACCAGCCTGGCAATCAAGAGCCAAACAGTGAGTAGTGTGAATACTGATGGAAACGTTAGACCAGATTTTGATCAGCCAGTAGTACTAATAGGATACTCAGAGAACTGTTTCTTCAATTCAATTTGCTAAGACAGGGAAGCCCATCAGTTCAGATAGATTGTCATATATTACCTCTTCTCATTTTACATTTTTACCATTTTAGTGTATTAATTATAAATATAAAAGTATTTTTCCAGGTTTTATTTTGTTAAATACAAGTACATAATAAAAAGACACAGGATTTTTGTGAACTGTTGCTGGATGGTTAGGACTGGTTTTAACATGAAAAGATTATTTAATCTTGAAAGCTGAGGTCTTACTTTGTATTAGTGCTGCACTGATGCAACAAGAATGTCTTACAGTAACAGCCTTGGGCTACAACTTATACTGGGAAAATGGCAAATCTCAGGCAAATGAACTTAATCATAACTTGCATTTCTAGGGAAACATACCATTTCAAGATTTCTGTCTGTAAATATTAACTTAATTCCAATAATCAGTTAAGTATATTAGACACATTGAAGAATATACTTATATCCACGGAAGATAGGCAAAAGATGCATTATCAAGTTTATAATACCTTAGCTGAATCCATTAAAGATGCCAGGATGAGTGCCACAAGTAAGAAAAAGGGATTTTTGCAGAAATAGGTGCTTATAGACCAGTATCTGCAAGACTCCTTTAAGTTACCCTTTTTCTTAATATCATTTTGAAATTCAAGTTAGTAGAATAGAAGTTTTTGGTTAGAAGGTATGGATAACCTGACATTCAAGCAGATGTTAGCAGTGTTCATCAGCAGAAACTTGCTAATGACAAGTTTCCTTGTGGTTTTCATACCAAGTTGAAGGTTCCCTTTACTAAAATTTACAGGTGTAAAAGCACTACTTTTACTTTTCAGAAGTATTGGATGTAGACTTCATACCCTCCATATTTGCGTTACTAACATTCTTGTTTCATGAAAATTTCTGCAGCAACATGAAATTCTGTCTCAATGATGAGGCCTTTTCCTGTCAAGTCTCCCTGGGATCGAGTCTTTCACCAGTCCTGCCAAGACAGTGATGCAGGCAGTAGGTACAAGATGGACATGAAAATAATATAAAGCTCTACTTACCCACCACCACATCATGCATACTCCTTGACCCCACTGTGATCCAACGTTCAGACAAAACAGAACATGTAGCTGAAGCTGAACACAAGCAAGTCAAGGGTAATGCTATGGGCACACAATAAAGTCTCTGTAGAATTTGTAACTATATTTTTGTCTACTTCATCAGATTTAAGCCTGCAATTCAAGACTTTTTTATTAATATGTCTACATGTTTTGCAGACAGACCAAAGTTTTCTCTACTCTACTATCAGTCTGGATGGCTTAACATAGCACAGTGCTGAAGAAAATACACTTTGCTTTCAATCTGAGCTTATTGGGTTAAAAATACGCTGGAGCCAATATGGGTGTATGCCATTTGCTAGCAACAGGCCCACATCTGGCTAGAGCACTGTGGATGGAGTAAGCTCTGGTGTGTTTGCAAAAGATGCCCCCATATGTAAATAAACAGATACTGTTTATAGATTAGACTTTCTTCTGTGTTCAGTTGTTGAGGAGACTCTGTCCATTCAATGCAAATGGTGATCAGACTTCAGTTATATTTAGCATCGGTCTCCTTTCTCTAGATTCCATTAACACATTAGTTGCATGAAATTGTCAGTAGCCAGGAAAGTCCGTATCAGGGAGCGGCAAGAGTAGGCTGCCTTGCAAAGGCAGGGGAGCCAGAAGCTGAGCACAATAACAAGGCAGATAGAGGTGTCACTGACAAGGATCCCACAGCACCCAAACAAGGTAGCAGAGCAGGTCCGGTGAGAGTAATCAGTTGCAGCCAAGAGTCCGGATCACTAGTCAAATTCTTGGTGATGAGGCAGGTCCAAGGTCAAACTGGGAAGCTGAATCAACAAGTCAGGGATGTGATCAGGTCCAAAGACAGTGACATGAGTCAGACACAGGGTCAGTGTCTCCAGCCATGTCCGCAGAACTGAGAGCTCAAGCCAGGAAGTCAGACCACAGTCAGGGTTAGGGTCTGGATTAATGGAGTACCTGGCTAGGTATAGGCATGGTTGTAGCCCTACTGCAGTGTAGCTTAAGCAGGAACCAACAGTGAGAGCCTAAAATTAAAAGCAGAAGGCCCTGCTGAGGCTTCTTAGAAGTCTTTTGGGGACACCCTCAGCAGAGGCTCCTTTCAGCTGTTTCTTCATAACGTCTTTTATCAGCAAGCTGGCCTTGAGTGCAGGAAAATGAACCCCTCAAAGAGGAGGCATTCACTTAGGACCCTAATAGTCCAATTTGTATAAGACACTGCAATTCATTTTCAAAGTAATATGCACTTGCCTACATTTTTTGTATAAATTCCATGTTTTAAGATAACAGTCTTGCAATAAGCTTAATAACTTGGGCGTCAGATGAGCAAGATCTCACTTTAAGATCTACGTGGAGACCATAGCTAACATGAGTAAAGCTCACTTCTGCAGAATTTTTCTCAGAAAGGTTACAAGACTGTGAAAACAAAAGTTACATTTTAATCTGGGTTGTTATTTCCTTAGAAAAGGCATTTTTAAGGAATTACTTTTTTGGTCTTCCTTTTGTAATAGAGGTATAATTAATCTGCCAAACAGCAGAGTGAGAAAAAAAAGCTACTCTCTGCATTTTTTGTTCATTTAAAAATTTCTTTTTACGAGTTTTTCTCATTTTCTGGTAGTCTTTAGAATTGTCCCTCTGCCTTCTTTGTCTTCTTGATGAGTATATACTTGTGTACTTAACTTTGATTTAATTATTTTTTTGCCGTATGCATTTGGGCCTTCTGAGCAAATTTGTGCTGGTGTGTACTTACTTTAAGTGTTGGTATTACATCAGATACCAATTCCCTCAAAACAGACTGATGGTCCATCTGGTTTAGTATCCTGTTTCCTGTAATGGCTAGTAACAGATGCTTGGCAGGAGATTGCAAGAAATCCCATACAGCCCAATTTTGATACATTTATTCATTAGGGTATTATTTTCTGAGTTAAAGGTGGACTTTGTAGAGTTAATATGCCTTTATTTTTAAAAAGGTATCTTACCACATAACTGATAGCTCTTTATTCAAATATATCTTCAGTCATTTCAAACTCATGATCAGTCCTTTTATGAATCATACTAAGTGATCACAGTCATCACGTAATTCACAAAACATAATTGGTTTGTTCAGTCAAAATTAAAAGTGTGAATATTCAATCTACTGGATTTCAAATTATTTATCCAGGTCATTAGTGGATCAAATACCTGTTTACAGCATAACTTTTAGAAAGAATAATCATACAAACTGTCAGAGAATACATTCAAGATAAAACAACCATATTTGTGCAAATTAAAGGATAACTAACATCTGGAGCACCTGGAATTTATTGAAATCAAAGATCTGTTATTCAGAAACTATTTGTGATATATTTCCTCTATATACAACCAGTAATAGCACTAATATCACTGGAATATGTAGATGAGTAATTTTCTCCATTATAATTTTTAAGCACTGATAAATTATCACATTCTAGTCATTGTGTTAACAATACAAGTAAGCAGTTAGTATTGCATATAATATTTCAGTTGCCTTATAATTGCTTCTAGGTAGAGATTTTTCTTTCTTTTCACATCCCTATGCTATACACAAATCTCCAGGTCAGTGCATCTGCAGTAGTGTACACATTATAAAAGCCAAGTAATGTGAATGCTGAACAGACAGTTTTGTGCAGATCATTGCTATTTCTTGCCCCTGTCTGCAGCTCTGTTTCAAAGCAAGAAGAGCTAAGACTAATCTCTTTTGTTGGCATTTCTTTTGTTTTTGTGATTATATTAGAGTTAGAGCTTTTAATTATTTTGTGGTACTTGAAGCGTTCCATGTCATGGAAAGTTCCCAAAAGTAGGTCAGGTATCACATGTGTTGCCAGCTTAAAAAAGAGCACAAAGATGAGTTGCAATAGATGTTCAGGAAATTAATCTGGAAGCAGCCACAGAGTGTGTAGTTTTCTTGGCACTCTAAAATTCTCTAAAACACAGAGACTTTTAAAAAAAGACCTTTTTAGTACTGATGCTTGCCAATCTTACTTAATCTAGTAGTACACAAACAACAGAATATGTTTACTATTGTACAAAACATGTATTTTAAGTTGAAATAGAACCCTACTATTTAAGGCAACTTTCCATCATAGTTTGTCTTGTAAATGAATACTCCTTTGTGTTAAACTCTAAAAAATATTTTAAAATGTGTGAAGATTCAAACTCAGGCAGTCAAAACTTTCAATATGGCTGATTTAAAGGTGCCTGCAGAAACTTAATTCTTCACCATCATTCCCCTCGCATGCTATTGTAATACGTTGCTTAATTAAAGCATCACAAACACTGGTTTCACAGGACCCTTGTCACATTCCCTGTACAGGATGGACAATACTTTCTTAATGAGCATTTATTCAGAGTTTCATTTTCAGCTCATTGTTCAATGTGTGGTCCTATGCCTTTTTTACTGTGTGTTATTCAAACTTTACATAGAAGACAGAATTCTTTAACGTCTTTTCTGTGACATTCATTACTGTGCTGTTTGGCTGTTTCATGCAACACTTAATTTATTTTCATTTGGTCCTTATGACAATGAGGATGAACTCCTCATTTTACAGGTGGGAAATTGAGACAGTGTCCTGGTTTCAGCTGGCATAGAGTTAACTGTCTTCCTAGTATCTGGTACAGTGCTATGTTTTGAGTTCAGTATCAGAAGAATGTTGATAACACACTGATGTTTTCAGTTGTTGCTAAGTAGTGTTTAGTCTAAAGTCAAGGATTTTTCGGCTTCTCATGCCCAGCCAGCAAGAAAGCTGGAGGGGCACAAGAAGTTGGCACAGGACACAGCCAGGGCACCTGACCCAAACTGGCCAACGGGGTATTGCATACCGTGTGACGTCCGATCTAGTATAGGAACTGGAGGGAGCTGGGGCGGGGGGAATTGCCGCTCTGGGACTGGCTGGGTGTCGATCGGTGGGTGGTGAGCAATTGCACTGCGCATCATTTGTACTTTCCAATCCTTTCATTATTACTGTTGTCATTTTATTAGTGTTATCATTATCATTATTAGTTTCTTCTTTTCTGTTCTATTAAACCGTTCTTATCTCAACCCACGGGTTGTGCTTCTTTTCCCGATTTTCTCCCCCATCCCACTGGGTGGGGGGGGAGTGAGTGAGCAGCTGTGTGGTGTTTAGTTGCTGGCTGGGGTTAAACCATGACAGACAGACAGACAGTAAAGGGAAATGTATCTTTTAAACTGAGTCGCAGATCTGAGAAACCCATCTTCAATTCTCACATATGGAATAACTTATATGTTTATAGCACAACTACTTTTATTGCAAATGTGAGTGCTTACCACTCAAGCAAATCAGACTTCCGCAAATCAAGCTGAATCTCTAATTTGAGGTCCCCTGCAAAGTTCTTGGCTGCTTAAGCCATGGAAGTAACTGAAATACTGTCATACTCCGTAAGGACTGACGGCACGCAAGACATAGTTAACTTGTGAATTTCATCAGTATTTCATAGCAGAATAATATTGGATGTCATTGCACACTCCGAAAATGGTATTTGCTTTATATTTCTGCCCATATCCTCCAGACCTTACTCCTTCCCTGCTCTCCAGTTCCTATATTATATTATGCTGTTATAATATTATATACTGTACTTTGTTATATTATTCTTTCTTCTCAGTTTTTGTTCACTGTCTGAATTGTATAATTTTTAGCCATCTTTATCTTTTCTAACCTCAGTTTCTTTGTCACTTTCACTTCCCTTAACTTCTTTAAGACTCTTTAGCACCAGCTCCCCAGGCCTCTTATCAAGTACTTTGTCTGACCTTTATCTCTACATCTTTCTTATCCATGTAGTTCAGGTAATTCACTGAAGCACAAATAAAATAATGTCTATATTGTACCAGAGCTTAACCCCATTCCTCCATTAAGCAATTAGTAATAGCAATCGCAGCAAAAGTTCTACAACGTGTTCCCAATATGGTGCGTGTTCAGTGAACATCAAATGTGAAATATTAGAAATTTAGTTCTAATAACATTCCAGTCAACATGCAAGTTTATTTAGGTCTTATATAACAGTGTCACATTCGGGCAGATTTTTGTAGGGGCAGCAGAAGGAGCATTACTCAACAAATGCCATGACCTAAATGAAGAGTTCTAAAATGCAACAGCTACATATAACAGATGTGGATTTTTCTTTAACCTTTTTCTCACAAGAAGCTCTACTGTTCTGGCTGAAACTTAAAAATAAAACAAAACAAAATATCCCAAGACAAACAACATTCATGTAAAATTTTAGCTTAAATACATAAACAGTTTCAGAGTGATTAGGCATGGAGAAATGGTATTATAATGTGAAGTTTTAGGGAATTTAATCAACAGGCCAGCCTGCCACTTAGAATTCAATGTTACAGGAATTCATAGAAACCTATAATATACCTGAAATCTGGACAATAATTGAAAAACCCAGAAACTAAATAAAAAGATAACTGATATGATCATAAATAAAGACTAGGAATAAAAGAAATAATAAAGAAATAAATCACTGTTTTGTGTTTTGAAGGTAAAATAAACCAGGATCATGAATACTAAATTCTATACATATCCAGTGGTATGTAGAGAGCCAGAAAAGCCATTGTTCTCTGAAAAGAAAAACAGAATAATTAAATAATTAAATAATTTTGCTTGTAAGGGATATCTGGAAGTCATCTAGGTCAACCCCATGCTCCAGACATGGTCTGCTTTGGGTAACTTGTTCAAATGTTTGATCATCTCTCCAAGCTGAACAACACATTTCTCTCAGCCTCTACTCATCAATCAAGTACTGCATAGCCTGTCACCTTGTTGGCCATCCATTGGACTCATTTCAGTATGCCACTCTATTTCTTGTACTGGAGAATCCAAAACTGGAAACAACATTCCAGATGCAGTTGCGTAAATACTGAATAGAGAGGAATAATTATTTCATTCCACCTGCTTGGGACATTCCTGATGATGCGGCCCAGTCCATGGTTGACCTTCTTTGCTATAAGGCACACTAACGAATTGCATTCAATTTGTTGTCTACCATGACCCACAGATCTTTTTCTGTAAAGATACTTTTCATCCATTCAGCCCCAGCCTGTATAGTTGCATGGCACTATTTCATCTCAGACACTAGTCTTTGCACGTGCCTGTGTTAAACTTCAAGAGTTTCCTGTCAGACCGTTTCTCTAGCCTATCAAAGGCTCTCTGAATAGCAGACTCCTTTCGAACATATCTATTGCTCCTCCCAAGCTTGCTGTGTTCCTTGCTTGTTCTATCTTCTTACCCAGACCATTAATAAAGACATTAAACAGTATTTTCCCTGACATTGATCCTTGAGGAATACCACTATTAACCAACCACCAGTTGGGCTGCTTCCTGACAATCACAGCCCTTTAAGACTGAAGGTCCAACCATTTTTCCAGTCTGAGACATCACACTTCTATGTGTTGCTGACATATGAGGTAATGGAGAAAAGAAGCAGAAATATGAGGGATTAGAAGTTAAAACCTGGTCCGAGATCAGCTAATGAGCCAATCCCTTACAGCCAAGGAGCCTGACAAAAAATAATTGTTAGTTTAATGGAGAATTTAAAAGAAATTATGTACTTCACTGTGTTCGTTAGCCTTCAGACTGGGCTTTGCTGTTGTGTTTGTATCATTCACCAGCAATCCTCTTGTCAAGGAGTAGTAAATTCATGTCAGTGTTTCCCTTGGACTTGGCTTTTGACAGACATCTTCACTTATTTTTGAAGAACCACATGACTGAGGAATCTCCAGTTTCTTAATCTCTTGTTAAAGACTTGTATCTCATGCCCATTGGACATCCTTGCACAGCATAATACTGGAATTAGTTATTTGAACAGCCAGTTTATGAACAAATTTGCTACACAATTCACAGCCTTGGTAATACAGAAGGCTTCATTAATCCAAAGCAGAACAAAACATCTCAACCCTCGATTGCACTTCCTGGCCAGATGATACTTGTTACATACATGATGATACCATAACTCTGATTGGAACTAGCTCATACCGCTATTCTTACACCCAGAAGGTGGTACAATTGCTACCATACAGAAGACTCCACCTACCATCAGAGCAGGCACTGATCATTTTCCACCCAGTTCTTCCTTTGGTGTGCAGGTAAATTAAAGTGCTTGTAGGTGTTGTATATGTAAGGAATTACGGTAGTAAGGTATGGTATGGCAACATTCTACCTGTTAGTAAAGAAGGTTACTGGGTGGGACCCACATCTTGCTTTCCTCTCTTATTTTTCTTAAATCTATTAATTAGGTTTAACAGAGATGTCATAAAAATCAGATGTTGAACAATAACTATCATTAATTCACTTTAAATTGTAGAAAATATTACACATATCTCTGGGAAAATTTTCTCAGCTATTTTTTAATCTATGTGTTGATTTAGTCTTTGCAGGCTTATGGAAAGGCCATGTACTTCTCTGTCAGTAAATGCAGGCTAGACTGAACCATCAGAACTTTTCTGGAAAAGACATGATTATGGAATCACAAAGCTAACCTAGAATCCCAAAACTCTGAGCTAATATCCTTGTTCCAGTATGGATTCATTCTGCGATCTTGGAGAGACAGGGTTTTTCTGAAGATGAATAGACTTGTTCTAAAGTGAAGTTAGGAATTTATGACGCAATAGAACCTCTTCATTTATCAGTCAGTCCAACTCTGCACATCTTGCTACTGTTCCATACTGGGTATTCATGAAAAAAGATAAGATGAAAGTGATAATAGTAATTTTAATGGCCTGTAAGCCTTCAGAATAAATTTTGAAGAAAATAATAATTGAAGTCATGAAAGTAAATAATAAATGAAAGACTGTAATTGTGTTTTCCCATTGGGAGATTGCACCAGAGTAATCTGAAACCTTTCTTTGACAAGATAATTGAAATTTTGTATAAGGGAATTGTAGTTTGACTTTTCTATAGGACTTCATTAAAGTCTTTGGTATTGTGCCTCTAGGGAAGTTACTAGTGAAACTGAAGGTAGGGATTCGTGCAAGAATTGTATGGTAGATGGTGGAAGGGCCACACAGCACCAGATCCCTCAGATCCTTGGATGGCATCCTTCTGGCACTATGTACTTGTCTGATTTGCTTAAATGTCCCTAACTCCTTCCTTCTCTGCTGTGGACAATGCTTTGCTCCTGCAGACTGCCAATAGGCTTAGTGGCCTGTGAGGGCTGAGAGCAGACTCCAAAAATAAACTAGAAAATTCTACTGTAGTAATCTCTTATGAGTTCTGTTTGAAGAAACACATTTTTAAGATGGAATTAGAATTATTTTATGGAGAAACCACAGATCATGTATTACACTGAATAGAAAAATCATCTACAACTTTCTGTGTATGCACTGTAAATCAGCAAGTAGGCTGTTGGTTCTTTTTTATCTACTGTTACAGCATAAAAGAATAAGTATAAAGAGTAATTTCTCTGTGTACTATATTTATATGCATTTATATGCACTTATTCATTATAATTGTCAAGGATTTTAAAACATTAAATAATCCTTGCATACCTACATGATAAAACAGTGCAATCTTCATATTTCTGTCAGAATTTGGTCAGTGTGCTTTGTCTTACTACCTACAACCTCTATTTAAAACATGGGTTCTAACATGAGATTATACAAGCAAAGTAAATTTTCTTTCTAACTGCATCTTGCAACACAAAAAATGAAGGATGCTCTTCTGATACTGTGGTTTGATTCTGCTTTTAGATTTGATACTAGTTTTATAGAGTGAAAATGAAATTCATCATTTGTAAAGTAATTACAGTCTGTCACCCACTGACCCAACTACAAAAACATTGGTAGACAGATATTGAGGTCATGTCACTAGTCATTCTGAGCAATATTTCCAAGAAAGCCATTTTTCCGGCTGCTAAAATCTGCAAATTAACAGGTGGGTGGCATGCAGTCAGTGTGACAGCATTGAGTGTCATTTTATTTTCCATCATTACCTTAGTGGGAATAAAAATGTTTTCTTAACAGTTTATCTACCAGAAAATATTTTGGAGGCTGCTTCTAAGCTCAGTGTTAAAAGTAGATTTCTATGCTCCCATTTACACAGTTCTGAAAATAATCAGTTAATTCCTCCAACTTGTATTTAACTCTATTGTCAAACTGTGCTACCATTACTACTCACTAGTCTGTAGTTCCAAATGAGATTTGGAAGATATTTTCAGGATATTTAAAGTTTATCAATCTCTTTTTATATGGATGGCAGGCTTTTTTTTCCTGCTGAGTTGAGAATTTCTTTTTTTATTCCTGTGTTAGATTCTTGTGTATGGCGACTGACTAGCATATTAAGATGCCCTGTTGTTACCCAAGAAGGAAAACAATCCTTTGGTCGTGTTAGGTTGAGGATCAAAGTTCTACCCAGTACAAATTCATTTTAAGGAGGAGCTGTAAAGTTAATAGATTTGTGGAGATTCAATGAATATTCAATGAATATAATAAAAAAAACAGCAACAAAAATATTAGTGCTAAAAACTATGATCAACAAAGGAAAGACTCAGCTATAAAATGGAGGAACATGAAAACCAGAAATAGTTATCTAGGCACAGAAATATTTCCATAAGTTAGTACAGAACATTCTCAGAAAATTTAACATCAACTATTCCCTTACTTAAAAAAATTTTAAGCACACTGAACATAAAATGTCCATATTTACTCAGGCAGAAAATGAGAGAGTGAAACATTTGGCATACATAAAACAGATTTATTGTCATCAAAAGACAAAGACATGAAAAGCAGGATGAAGATCTCATTGGGCTGACTGAGTAAGGGTCAGTCATAAATACCAATATAGAGAAAATATCTTGTGAAAATATCTTTTGTCAACAAAGTCAAAAAAACCCTAAACAAACAGGATAAAAAATACATACTCATTGATTAAGAAACATTTTTCTAACAGAAAACATATAAAAATTAAAAAAAAATAGTGAAAGGTATGTATAAAAGTATGAATTCTGCTCTGCAAATACAATAATTTTGCTTGGTTTTTAAGAATATGCATACCTTGTAAACTTCCTGTGGGAAATTCCTAGTAGGATAATCCAAATTACATATATCAGACACTTAAAATACATCATTTTACTTGATTTACTTTCAGCAAATCATCAAACTGTTCAGCCATCATGTCACCTGGGAGTTGTAGTTCACCACCTCCATTCTTTCTGGCTGACATGCTTGACAGAGAGCAAAGTATTCTGAAGTTCCATTTAGATTCCTGCCAAGTTAATTTGTTTGATGAATCCTAGGAGTAGCATCACCTTGTGTGCATCATGAGACATGCCATCAGACCTGTAACACTTATGAATTGTTGTACTTATACTGAATTAATTTGAAATGAAGCTCTCCAGGTCAGTTTCAAAAAGCTTGTTCTCTATAATATTTTTACATTTCCATAACAAACCTGTTTGGATTTTGCATAAAATACTCCAACAGAAACTTCTGATATTTCCATCTAAATAATTTTCACAATTTGTGGTCCTTGACATATCACGAAATCTGGTTCTTCAAGCTTATATGTGTGTGTGAGGGAGACATAATCTGTATTTTAGTCCACTGGTTAGAAAATTTAATTCAAAACAATATGAAGCAAAACAACATTTCAGAAATATAAAGTATCAATAATCAATGGATTTACTTGGTAATGAATCTGTCTGCTTATTCCAATAGTAATTAATTACTTCACAGTATGGAGGTTGCTGTGATAAAATAACAAAGTTAGTGCTGGGCTTTAGTGGTCAGTCTTCTTAGACTTCTGTAGTAAATTACCATCTCTTTGACAGATATATCCTATCTACAATATGTTCAATGACAGTGTCCATTTTTCTGTAACACCTAAGGTACCAGGAATGTCTGTAAAAAGTTGCAGAAACATGGATTATAATGGATCAAATTGTGACACCCCCTCGTTCTCTGGTGAACTGAATATATGGAAGTTGTTCTTCAAATAGCCAAGAAGATTTCATCACACATGTTATGAACATATTCTAAATGAAAATGCTGCAAGCACCTCTCAGAAAGTAATGTCTGTCGTGCTAAAATACACTAAAGTGCCTATTAGTACACTAAAGCTACTATTATATCAAAATACCACTGGCATTAAATCAAACTTGCATCTGTTTGTAGGTAGGGTTAAATACAGGTGCTGTTTCCTACAGATATCAATGGTTTGATGCCTGCTACTATGCGTTGTTGTAGGTGCTTTCTCAATCTAGACCCAGTCTTTGATATTGTAAAAGAAGCTTGTTTGGACTAGATAAACATAATTCTTTGTCCTGAACCATACACATATTCTTAAATATATCACCTGTACGACTAAAATACATGCTTTCTTATATATCGTTAGCAGAGGAAATAAGTTCATTTTGTGGTACACTGAAATAATTGAAGTCCAATTAATATTTCGAATTTTCCAAAGGGACTTTGTAAGCCAAAGGTGTGTAATGGTTGCAAAGTAGGACAGAATCTACAACTTCACATAAAGCACCTTTACCATCCTTCATGGTACCAAATACATTCTTACACCAAGGAAAGTGAGAGAAACATTAGACTTCACCTTGGTCTTAAAGTATATGAAAATCTTTCATTTAAAGACAAGCATATTCTTAAACGTGGTCTCTCCTATAATTTTTTAACTCTGGTAATTCACTTACACATCATGTGTTTGTATCATTATTCAAATTTCTCTCCTGCATTCCATTCATAACATCTGTTAATAATTATCTGTACACCTGTATAAATAATCAGCACCTGCATATGTGAAGAGAGATCTCATCACATATTGCTAACAGCAATAACTCTGCCCTTTTTAGATGTAGAACTGTGTTTCTTAATGCCCATGTTCTAACTTAATACTTTATTGATCTGGTTTCAAACCCAACATAACAGCAAAGTTTTACTTTTCAATTAATTAGCTGAAATGACAGTAACCATTAATATTTACTATTTCTAATTATTTTCTGTATTTACTATATTTTAAATGTTGAGGGGAGGGCAGTTTACCATATATTATTCCAGGAACTGCAGACAAGAATAACAGAAGTATTGCAAATGTAGACGACAGTAACAGGCTTGACTCCTCACAAAATATTTTTTCACCAGTTAATAGCTGATTTAAATTTATGTGAGTAATATGTTACTATTAAGTTTTAATTGAACTAATTGCTCTTTGCAGTAAATTTCTTCTTTAAAGAATAGATCTAAGGCTAACTCAACTTCCTCGTTCTGGCAAGCGTTATGCTTTTACATTTTTTTATGGTAGGAAAGATTAGAAATCTCAGTTGAACACAGGGCCTTGTTGGCTTAGCCACAGAACTAACATTTAGCAAGCCCCAATCCCAAAGAGCTTCCAGTCTAAACAAGCGAGGTAGCCCACACAAGGGAGAATTCACAAGAGATGCAAAGTGACTTGGGATGACATCGAGCAGATCAATGGCAGAGATGGGAGCAAAATCCAGGCTTCCTGAGCCTCATTTGATCTGTTGGGTAACACTGCTGGGTAACAATTCCTCAGGATTTAGCAGTATTTGGTATTGATTTAGTAAGTGACTATTCAACTCAAACTCTGGTGCTCGGTATTTCTTTCAGACAAAATGCAGTTTAGAGATCAGCTGTACTCAGTATGTCAGTTTAATCTGTTACCACACAGCAGAACAGGGGGTTCTGTGTCCCAGCTCCTGCACTCTGAAGTTGTCCATTTAAAGATACTTTTTTCCACTACTGCAATTATTGCTTTAATCTGTAGCTATCAAGACTTTCAGCGATACTTATTTTGGAGTCATGGAGTATGACAAGCCGTTAAGGAGAAATCCCATTTCCAGAAGTTAAAAGTAATTAATTTCCCCAGTCAAAAATTAGGCAAAAGCAAGTATTTCTTCACCACAGTAGGGAAAGAAACCCTAAACAGAATAGTTTCTGCTGTTGCCTTTCTCCACTATGCAAGCCTAAAGAGGCTGCAAGCCAACACAGCGTAGTATTTAAGCTTGAGTCTTTCTGCAGGTAAATTGCTCCAGCATTTTCTCAAAGCAGTCTCTGAGGTCCACTGTGCTATATACAAAAATATAGATGCAGTAGGAACTTCCTATTTTAACAACAAGAAAGCAGCTAAATACTGAACACAGTAACCTCAAAAACACTGTCAAGTTTCTGGGAAAATTGTAAAGACGACCTTGAAATACTAATGTAGGAAACTACTTCGGAGGAAGTGCTTTGCTCTCCCTTTGTCATTAAGACAGTGGCTATGAAATCAAAGGAAAAAGGTCCTTTATGAAACTGGTATCCTGTTTAATGGTAGTGTGGTGGGAGAAGTGTGGTCTGAATTTCAGTAAAGGAGCTTTACATGATGTGTCCCTGTTGCCTACAGATAACATGAGGTTCTATTCCTTAAAACATTTATCAGCATTTTTATTACACCAAAATGAGTGAAGTTTGGTTACCCCTGAAAAGTGTAACAGTCTATTTCAAGCAAAATCAAAATATCACAGAAGGAAAATAACACTCCTAACCAAGGAGATCTGACACAAAAGACCAAGCTGAGTGCAGGTATAGATACCAGCATGAGATTTTAATCCAATTAGGGATTGATGAGAATGAGCGTGTCATACAGACAGCTCTAAAAGCATCTAAAATCAGGGGGTTTTGTACACATAACAATGAAAGCAAAAGAAATATCAGTATAGGCCTCAGCACGCCCCTGGGTGACCAAAATTCAGGGAGTTTGAGGGGATTACATCTTTCTCCATACCAGTTTATTTTATAGCACTTAATGAAACATTTCTGGGTTTTTTCAAGAAAACATGAGGCCTAATCAGTATTCTGTGTGACCATCATTTTCTAACAAACTGCATGGAAACCATCTTCATTAGGCAGACGTAAAGCATAATTGTTTGTTATTTGCTGACATGGGCTGAATTTCAATCTGAGACTGACAGTTCTGGAAGAAGCAATCCATGCCTAGGTTTCCTGGGTTTTGCTGCCTTAAAAGTGGTTAGCTATCTTTTGCTTTTGGGACAACTATGGGAGGGGAGGCTGTTCTGCTTTTTGGATCTTTTTTCTGAAAGCAAATGAAAAAAAAAGCTGGATTACTTGCTATACAGGAGGAAGTTTTGACCTTTATAGTTTAGACTTAACATTTCTATAATGCTTCAAGTTTTTTACTTAAAAAACTTTGTCATTTTACTTTTTACTGTTGCTAAAGCATTAATATTTTGGGAGGAAGTCTACAGCCTTCATGCAAATTCAACAACACTTGCTTCAGCAAGTGTTCTTGGTGGTGCTACCCATGTGGGTGAATGGTATGCAATGTTACAATATGCACACAATGATATGCATTGTGAAAGGACCTTTTTAGACTTCTTCACTTCATACTTTTTGGTTATGCGGAAGGAAACCTGGAATGAAAGAGGAAACATGGAGAGGAAATTGGATTAAACAACAATTTTGAGATCTGAAGCTGTGAACACGTTTTAAACACAGAATGAGTTATCTATATGTATGTTTGGTTTATTTATTTTCTTAATTGAATATCAGGCTGAAAGAGGCAACACTTTATGGCATAGTTTACTTTAACATATTTGACTATGATTATACTGATACAGTTGGCTGTTAATTTAATTTTTGGTTTATAGAAGTACAGTTACCATAGAGATGTTATTCAGAATGAGATTCACTGTGAGAGATTCACAAATAGTTTTAATTTTCCATCAATTTGAGGTCACATTAATATTTCATCAATGAACAGTCTGCACAGTAGAGAATCGTGACTTAACTGGTCATCAGTGATGAAGTGATAATATTTTCTTCACAATCTGAAAAAGTGCTATTTAAAAGATAACATCAAATGTTAAAGACAGGGACTATTTCTGTCAAAAAGAAAATGTTTTCTTGTTTGTATTTTCTTCATCCCTTGCAGGAAGAAGAAAGCTTTTGTATCAGTAGAAGTGGATAATTGTTATTCAAGAGTATAATTATTAATATGGGCTTCCTACACACAGTTCAGCCAAAGAGTTTCAGTTCAGATTCAGATTATTTAATTAACACTCAGTGATAGTGGGGTACAGTTGTGATGCCCTATGTATAGCCTTGCTATCTTACATATTTTTGAATAATGAATGTATAACGATGATATGCAAATTTTGACTTTTTAATAACTGCTATGATGATGTGTCACCTAATTTGGACCACTTCTGTGTACCAATTTCTAGTAATGAAAAATTGCACTTTGGTTCAATCTGTGGTCTTATCAGAATATAAGGTAAAAGGCTAGTAGTACAATAGTCCACTGCAGTTCATAGACCTTATAGCTGAGATCCTTATGCATGACTGCCTGGAAATGAACCATAAATAACCATGGCTTGGTGAGCTAAAAGCAGCACTATGCAATATCAAGCAAAATCCTACATCTGAATCTCTTGTCTCATCACTCATTACTAGTGTAGACAAAGAACTGGACATGCAGAGCAGAGGGAGATGCTAGTTTTTCTGCATGTTAAAGTAATTTTATATCTGGCAATTTACTGCTGGTCAAGAGATGATTTTGAGATATTAACTCAAAACTTGCTTGGAAGATATGGGACAGAGCCCAGCAGTCTTCAATATTATAGAAGGAATAATGAAATACAGTATTAAGTACGTTTAGCATTTTGTGGTTTAACCCCAGCCAGCAACTAAGCATCACGCAGCCACTCACTCACTCCCCCCCCACCCAGTGGGATGGGGGAGAAAATCGGGAAAAGAAGCAAAACCCGTGGGTTGAGATAAGAACGGTTTAATAGAACAGAAAAGAAGAAACTAATAATGATAATGATAACACTAATAAAATGACAACAGTAATAATAAAAGGATTGGAATGTACAAATGATGCGCAGTGCAATTGCTCACCACCCACCGATCGACACCCAGCTAGTCCCCGAGCGGCGATTCCCTGCCCCCACTTCCCAGTTCCTATACTAGACATGACGTCACGTGGTATGGAATACCCCGTTGGCCAGTTTGGGTCAGGTGCCCTGGCTGTGTCCTGTGCCCCTCCAGCTTTCTCGCTGGCTGGGCATGAGAAGCTGAAAAATCCTTGACTTTAGACTAAACACTACTTAGCAACAACTGAAAACATCAGTGTGTTATCAACATTCTTTGCATACTGAACTCAAAACATAGCACCGTACCAGCTACTAGGAAGACAGTTAACTCTATCCCAGCTGAAACTAGGACAAGCATTTTGTACTAAGGTCTTTCTTTTATGGATTTACTATCCTGGGGTTGTAGCTAATCTTACCAAAAATAGTTTGAGAGACTGTAATTAATTATTTGTGTACAATTCAATTAAGCATTTGTGATTATATGAATTTGTAATGCTGTGTAATGTTTTGAATATTTATTGCATGTTGTTATACCCTCTAGGACTTTTTGCAGAAGACATTTCATTTGAAGTGTTATTTCCTGAAGGAACAAGCAGAAGTACAGTTCTTCTCTATTACTTCAACATGTAATAGTACCCCTCTCTGCTACATAGTCAAAGATGTTATCTAGCTAACCTTTTGTCCAATTAAAATCAAACATATCAGGCATGAATGTAGTAGCCCAAGCTAGTGACGGTCTAGCTACTTACTTGCTTCATACTTAAAATGTTTCCTTTAACTCACAATCAGTATTGTACAGCCTTAAAATTGCAGGTAGGGAATATGATTGTATATTGATCAAATCTGATCCTGGACCCAAAAGAATAGACTTCTAGGTCACATTTGCCTCAGAGAGATTGTAAAATAGTGTTATTTATATTAATTTAGCTTACCATATACAAATCATTCTTCATTATGGGGAAATATTTAACCTTTAAACTCTTGGGCAAACTGCAGTCTCTTAACTGTCCATCAATGCATCTTCATCAAATCTACCAAAATATCCTAAAGGATTGATCTGTCATGGAATGATTGCACAGAAAAAAAAAAAATTGAAGCTGTAGAAATCTTCCACTGAAATAGAAGATAAATTTCTTTTACACTACCTTCTCTAACTTAAGTGCACAGCAGCATGGAAATTTGTGAAAGAAAGCAAATACATCCAACAAAAAGATCCATCCAAAAATATCCTAGCAAAACAACACCAAAAAGTATCCAACCAGCCTAACAAGAATGAGGCACCAATTGTATATGCCTCCTCTTCTGGGGAAATGAAATGCAAATAATCTGTAATGGATGTTATTCAAGTTGCTTAGTACACTGCTGTGAGCTGCTCAGATATGAATATGATAAGTACAGTGTGCAAATATATACAGAACAGAGTAAAAATATTTATGAAATGAGCTAAAGCACCCAGTAAGATGAACAGTACTGACACCTCAAGAAAATCAAATGTCTGTTACAACATTCTAAATTATTTTTGTACATGAAAAGAATTGGTTTTGTCATTTCTATAATAATGCACAAAACATCACACAGAATACACAAAAGTAAGTCCCTAATACAACAGTAGGAATGCTTTTTCTTTTGGGGGGATGTAGGATTAGTTACAGTAAGCACCACGAAGGAAATCTTTCTCAAAAACTGAAATTATGTAACTTGCTTGAATCTTGAATTGGTTTGAATAAATACCTGCCTTCCCTTCTGTTCTCAGAAAATTCCTTCATTTTCTTGAGTTCCCTTGTGGTGTGAGAAGTACCGTTCAAGTTATCTGTCATCCTCAAATCTCTCATCATGGGTCTTCCACAGGGCCAGATACACTCAGTGCCTTCTGAGGTATCAGACTGCCTAGGACTGAATCTTGTATGCCTCTGAGTAAAGCAAGCTGAAAAGCATTAGCTTCTGGCAGTTACCATCAGCAATTTCTCTTTTTTATTCTACAAGAGTAAAATAATGGATAAAGTAATTGTTTAACCCAGCTTTTGGCTCTCTCCTAACTCCATAATTGGCATGCTGTCAAGCACATGAAAATCCAAAAAGGCAGCCATAGACGCCATTACTGGTTGTTGGTCACTGAGGCCTAGCAGTATACTTAGAGGAGGCAGTGAGGGTTTTTTTATTTCCCAGATGAAGACACTAGCCTTAGGCTAAAGATTGGTTTGGTCTTTGTAATGGCTATTAAAAACGTTCCATCCTGTTTGCTGACTAAGATTTTATTTATCCTAATAAAATTGGTTCTACATCACAGACATGTGCTAAGAGAAGATGGTAGAATTGACCTTTCTGGCATTTTCTTTGCTATGAATTTTTTTTTTTTTATACCAACATCATTTCCATGCCACACCGCACCCCACCCCCAAAATTATTATCTCTTAAATGTTGACATCAACAGCAAGAGCTAGAGAAATTTACATTCATTTGCATAACTGAAAATGTGTATGCCCTCCTGTAAGGAGAGGTGAGGTGGCTTCTTCCTTTCATTATCAGTACTTTGGTCTATCACTTTCACAGCATCACTCCTTCAGCCCTTTCTCCTTTAGTTTACTCTGTTACCCTCAAGTATTTGCAACAAAGCTATTCAGAGTAATTTTTAGGTGCCTAGCTCTTGCTAACTTCAGGGTTGAATACTGTTGGAATTATGTGTCTTCCTAAGCATCAGGGGAGAAACTTCTTTCTTGAAGACACATTAATTAAATAAAAACTGTTGTTATACTTCATATTTTATTCTAACAAACATACTACTTTTCTCTTTCTTTCCTAAACCATACCAGTTGTCTCATCAGAAATACTAACCAGCGGGGAATGGTTGAGAACAGTATTATGTGATACAGCAAGCTAAAAAAGCATTGTGTGTCATTTTCCCATGAGTACAAATACATTAGAGGTTTCCTCTGAAAAGTCAAAGATAGTAGCTTTTAAATTATAATTTTAGCAAATTTCACTATGCAAAAAAAGTTAATTTTTCTACCCTTTTAATGCCTATTCTGAGTAGAAGTGTTTGCATATCAGATGTTTTAAGTGAAAAATGTCTGTTCTTAAGGTTGGTGCAAGGACCACCAAGAGTCATTAGAGCTACAAACTTGACTACACAAAGCTACAAAATGGCAAGGAACTTTTTCAACTCACACAATGCAGTTCTCCAGTAAGGAGTTGTCTACTCACCATCTTGACTTACACAACATTGCATCAAGAGTACGTGCTATGTTTATTCATCAATAGGAAATGGCTTGGGAAGGGTAAGGAAAGGGAAAGAAGGGATATTTTCCAGTTTTGAACTCATCCTGGTCTTCCTTTAATCTTGCTCAAAGCCAGTGTTACCTTTTGAAGTGTCAATCCTGACTGTCATTTTACATATGGAGGACAGAATCTGGGATTCAGCAGGCAAGTAGCTTCACCATTGTTCAAGCCCTTCTCATCTTGACTCAATAACCCATACAATTTGTATTTCACACCCATAGTGCAAACACTATGATGGCTGACTTGATGTCAGTCTGGATGACTGTAGAATACACATGGGTGTACATCACAGAAAGTGGGAATAATACTATCAGGTTAGAATTGTGCAGTCAAATTCTAGCCCAGTGATTCTTTAGTTCAGTTAAATATTGTTGGGGTTTTTTTATTATCTTATGACTCTCAGGTATAATTTACTGAAAGAGGAAGCTAATAATGTGGCTTCCATAGGTAGCATTTTACCCCTTTAACCTTAAAAGGCTATATAAATTTGTAACTGAGCAGGTCTTTGCTAATATTTTTTTCTTGTTTGTAAGAGTTTGCGTGCTGTTTTTATAATGTTTTCATTGATGTCAAGACCTTGGTATAAAAACAAGACTAGCACTGTACTAATTTACCCCATGGTCTCCTGTGTCTTCCTTTGCCTCTCTCCTTGAGCAACTGGCATAGCTGCAGGACTGTTTACTCCATGGCTTATTTCCCCTTTATCTTTGATGTCCCAGGATGTCAAAGGCTGTGAATTTAATATTGATTTTATAAAGTACTTTTACTGTAACATGTCAGTTAGGATTAGCCTCAACCTCGAGGAAGCTCAGGCACTGAGCTGGATTTGCACGCAATGTGGCTCTCCAGCTCTCAGACTCTTTTCCCAAGCGAATGCTTTATTTATAAGAGTGACAGTGTGCTGTGAAAGCAGGGATAGCACACAGCCCCCAGCTATCTCTGTGTCTTGTATACACAACGTCAGTGCCCTGTGTATACATTAGGCTTGAAAATGTAAGTGGATCAGAGAGACATATCATTTGCTGGTATGTAAACAGACAGATGAGTTTATAGATCGCATTAAACCCCAGTGGCTGTAACTAGTGGAAGAATCTTCCTGGAGTCCCATCCCCCATCTCACTCCTCCTTGTTCCTTCTTATACCATCAACACCAACACCACGAGCTGGACTCACCTCCTTTAGGGAGCAAATAAAGGCATCTTTCCAAAGGAGGAATCAAAGTTAGAGAATATTCTTGCCTTGATCTTGTACTCTTAAACTTTTATTGCTCCTTTGAAATGGGAGGTGCTGCTGATGGAATGTATTAATCCACAAATTAATTTGCAAAGTCTTTTCATAACTCAGTATTGATCCTTCACTCAATCCCAACAAAGGTGAAAAGTTTGTCTTGATCTCTCCCTTTTTTCTCTCTTTTTTTCTCCTTTTACTTCATACTTTGGAGAAAAAAAAAAATGCATTTGCCATATTTTGTGTCTGAAACAGTGAGATAAGGTTTTTCCAAAGACTGATAATGCTGAAGCTTGGAATTACATTCTCAGGGGAGCAGTCACCAGTTTTCCTGTGTGTTGAGCAAATCATGCAAACTGATTACACATTGTTAATGAAAGATTAACTATTTAATGCATTAGCTTTTTGTGAGCACATAGAACAGCTGTGCACTTGGGCTATGTCTGTCCCATTCATAGCATGTTTGATTTCTTATAGCTCCCCAGTTGCTCTGAGCTTGCCTTCCTCCTCAGCTGGGACTTGAGTTAGCTTAGGTCTTCTGAGCATGTTGAAAATATTTCTTGTTTGGTTCATTAACTATTCCATAAGCCTTGACTTTGAAGCCTATGTACACTTATGGCAATGCATAAATAATAAAGAAGTTATTATTCTTTATATAGAGCATATATTGCTGATTATAAAACATCATTCATGTAGCTGCATTATCATTTTTTTAATGTATTATGTTGCTGTGCCTACATATATATGACAGTTCGCATTGTTGTTTTAAGCCATTTTCATAACACATAAGCCATTCCAGTGTAAAACCTGCAGGAGTTCATAAAGAATTTTGCTGAGATTTAGTAATTGAAGAAGGAAGAAGGAATGGTAAAATTTATCTTATTTTCCTGTTTCATATAATGTGACAAATAAAGAAACTACAGAGCAACATTTGTGATTTCAGTTGTTGCAGTAAACAAATTGGGAGCATAAAACTGAAAGCGACTTTCATGGGTGTACAGATGGGTACGTATATACCCTTCCTGTTTATACTGGAAATGAGACAGCATTTTTGGTGAAATCTAGCAAGCATGACCTTAGGTGATAAAGACAAGGTCACAAAAATTTTTGCATAAATCTGCATAAACTGATAACAGACTCAAAATCTGCAAATCAAACTCCAGAAATAGTATTTCAAAACTTAAACTCAGTAAGATTTTCGTTCAGTGTCCACTCTCCCACTTCTTACCCATGAGGGAGACAGTGAGTGGAAATAACCCCAGACAATCTTTTATATATTTCTCTCCAGGATAAAAAGACAAAAGTATTCCCAATGTTATGTTAAAGTGAAAATTTCCATGCTGGATATCAGTGCATAGAATTTTAGACATATGTCAACTAAATAATCAAATTAAGTCTCTAAAGCATTTTGAGTGCAGCCTGTCACTACTGCCAATGTTACAGTAAGCCCATAAATATTTGATATACCTGAGAACACTACCTCTTCTGTTTCCTTTGCATTAGGTACACTATGTATCATCTCTGGTTTTTGTAGAACTCAAACATTACTTTATGTCTGTCTACATAATATGATGTGCTAATTTTTTCAGACAATGTATTTAGTAAGAAAATTACCTTCAGAGATTTCCAACTATATTTAATAGAGTATGTGCTGAGTAAACAAGGATAACGTCAATCTGTAGGAAAAATTTCAGCTGGCTAAATTTTCATTCAGTTTTTATGGAATTCATGCATACAAGCTATGTTGAAATATCCATCAGGATTTACTTCAAAACTCAAAAAAAACAATGACGTTCCAAACCTTGTAATTAATTTTTGTATTACTAAAATTAAAGCAAATGTTTAGTACATGGTAATACAAATTCAGTCTGCTTTACTTGACAGTTTTGTAACCAAATAAACATCCAAATGATAAAACTGTTCAAAATGTACACTTATATTTTTCAGACTTTGCACACACCCCATCATATTAAAGTTCTGTGGCATCCAAGTTTTCCCTGAGCAGTGTGTTAACTGCAACACATCAGAAAAGCTGGACTTAGGAGAATGCTTCACTCCACAAAAATAATCCATGCATATGTGCAAATCCATTCACAGGATATTTTTAATGACTATTATTCATATATATATATTATTTCATGGAAGCATATACTCAAGGGATTTTTAACAGACCTGTTTTTACGGGTGGTTGTGGATGTCTTCTTTTCTTTTGCATTCTAAAAAAACACACAGAAACCAAGAAATCCTTTACACATTGCAGCCCGAGCTGTAAGCTGTGAGTTAGGGATTTCTGTCACAGACCAACCAAAGACAGACAAAACTGTTAGCGGACTTCTAAGGCTTTATGTGCAAAGTTTCAAAAAAAAAAGTTAAATTCATTTCATAGCACATTTCTAAAGTATGGAAATGTTACTGCTGCTTCTTCATACAGCAGCAGGAGGCACAGAAAGTTTAATACTTCCTAATATCATGCAAAGACTCTGTGATGCGGTCAAGAATTGAATGAAGGTCTCCTGAATCCCTGTTCACAGTAAACTGGTTTGCTTTCATCCAATAATCCCTGACTGCCAGAGGCTGTTGCAGGGTGGCCTAAATTAAAGGAACCCTGAGGCAGTGTTAATTTGTGCCATAAGGTCAAAGCAGTCTCTATTAACCCGAGGGCTTTGTTAGTACAATGGTGACATAGGCACTTTTGTTGTTTTTTTCCTGTTGCTCAACTGAGCACAGCCTAGCCAGTCCTAAACGCTGGACATTGAGGTGTTCAAATTTATTTGCCATTAGAAAGTCTTGAACAACAATTTATGCTAACAAAGCTCAGGCTAAGGTTGTTAATGAATTGTTTATATTTTGTTGTGTGTGGTAAGAATACTGTAAAAATAGCTTGTTTCTACCCTGTCATTGAATATCTACATTTTTAAAATAAAGTTAAGCAAACTACTGACTATTCACCATTTTTTCTTTGTTATTTTCTCTGAAGAATAGTACTTCCACAATGCTGGTAGGAATGTGAATGCTTGTAAACAGCAAATAATGAGGTGTATAAGGACAGTTAATTTGAATAGCTGTTCAAAATTTGAACAAATTTGAACAAATGCTTATGAACAGTCTTTAGAAATATTTGACCAGCTCCTCCTATATATACTGCAATAATACACACATGGATGCATTTCAGTATATATAACATCAGGTTTTGTATATTTATGCATTTTCTCATTAAACCATGAAGGCAATTTGACCCATCTGCCATGCTATTGTCTTTAGTCTTTAGCAAAGATAAATTTAAACACAATGATTACCTCAAAAGTACTGTAACTGTACAGTTCAGCTGCAATGCTGTCTTCATCGTTTGAGGCCAAGTCTTGAGTGTCAGCTCTGACTTCAGCATTCTTACTGCTTAAAAAGGCATTGGTGGATGGATGAGAAGGAAGGCTAGGACCTGGCAGGAAAAAAACTATCTATCTCTGTTCTTCACAAAGAGAAACCAAACATTTTTCCTAATGTTTCAGTGAATTAAATTTGGAAATGTGGCTGTAAAGGCATTGTCATGTTTTGTAAGTCTAGTGTATTAACAACAAGCTACAAAACCCAACATCTTATATGTATCAGCTACATGTTTGCATGTTGGCTGTCTCAATTTCAAGAATGACTCCTAAGGTTCCATCCCACTTTCATCCCAAGTCTGTTGGGAAATTGTTGTCAGTTTATGGAGGTTCTGCTTTGTGTGTTCATAGTTGCTATTCTTGCTCTCAGAGCATCTATGGGTTTAACTTTTCCCCTCTGCTTCTCAGAGCCACCCAGACAAACTACCATTTTTCTTTCTTCATCATATTTCTGTTTCCGTGGATTTTAAATTCTTTATTTATTCTTTTATTTTTATGTATTTTCCATTTGTAATTTCATGTTTCAATTTTGCAATTTAATGTGTACATCTGTTCTCAGTGGGAATTTGCCTTGCTTGCTAGTAAGAAGATACAACAATATTTCAATGTATTTTAACTGCATCTGCATTTAAGGTTTTGCACAGAACATCTTGCTAGAACTGACGCTTTAGTCAGGACAGAACATGCGGGCCAAGGACTCATCTCAGGCCACAGTGGAGTAAACAGCTGTGTTCTTCCCATAATGATTGTTGGTGGAAGGGAATCTGGTACAGATACCTCAAAAGTGAGGACACCTATTTTAATATAGTAAGGAATGTTTTGATAAATTGGGTTACATTTGAAGTTCAACCATACAAGCTGTGCATCCTCTGTCGGTAGAGAAACAGCTGTACTGAACTGCAACCACAGTCAACAGGTTTCGACTGGCCAGCAACTTTGGGGAATCCCCTTTCAGCACAAAGCCAGATATCAAAATACTGGTTATATGTGCCCTTTGCTGCCTAAGAGTCTGCATAAATTTATAACAGGAATTTGTTAATACTGTTTTTATAAAAGCAGAGGACAGAGGATGCTTTTGGTTCTTTTCAATGATCATTCCCCCATTTCTAGATCATTCCACCCATTGCTACCACCACATCTTCTTATTTTGTCCCATAGACGTCCCTTCTTCCTAAATGCAGTAGCAGTGAGAGGCTTTAAATTTGTATGTCCCCATTGGGGCCCACTTCAGAGGGATTCTCAGGATGTCCTGCCTTTCCAAGGACAGGAAAGAAACATTTTTTCATGGAAGACTAAAATTCAGGCTAAAATCCAGGCTAAAATCTGAATAAGACGTAAGATAGGAATGATATCAAAACACCCCTGAAAATGTAGACAGGGCATTATTTTCAGATCCCATTGATTCCCTCAAGTGTTTTCTAGCCAAGTCTTGTTTGGCTACTCCAGTCTTCTTGGCTTTGTACACTATGCTAAAATTAGCTACATCCTTGAAAGTCTTATTAAATGTCATTGGATATATTCAAGCATTTACATGTTTTGGTGTTTTGCCTTGTTTTGAGCAGTATAACTTAATCAGCAGTCATGTAGCAACATCCAAGACAAGTACAATAATAGCCTTGTGTTCTATTTTTCATTAATTGAGATGGAGCTTGTACTGCCTCCCATTGCACTTGTAGTCATTTCTCTTTTTTTTTTAATAAACAAGCACAGAAATATATTTTTAATTAGCAATGAAATAATGTATATAATAACATCAAGCTGCTTTCATCAAATCCCACACAATGATGATAAACGTTGATACTGTACTCAATTTAGAGTCTCTCCTATTTATGTCATGTTACATTTTTCAGGACTTGGAAGGCTAAACCCATGATTTGTCTTAAACAGATGCAAATTAGGATTATAGCCAAAATATATTCCGAACAAGGAAACGTATTACTGAATGTTGTGATAATGGCTTCTTTAATACCTTGAAAAATAAATACAATATGCTACTTTGATTTTCAGAAATCAGTTGCAAAGTGTTGTATACTAACCAGAATTTTCAGTGTTAAGGCCTTTACTTTTTTCCAAGAAAACTCATCATTTGCGGTTCAGAAATCCAATCGGTTATTTCACAATCTCTGTCCAGGCTTCAGTTGAATAAGTATTTCAATAGCAACCCTTGGAATTACCAAGAAAGAAATATTATTCAGCTTTTTCATACGTATCCGTAACTTCTCACAGTCCATCCATTTATATCAGTCTCTTTTACCCTAAAATAAGGCTGAATTATAAAAGCTCATTTTGAATATACTGACTTGGTAGATGTGTGACATGTTTTAGTTACAGCTGGTTTTTAAAGATTTTTGAGGGTCACTCTACATTTTTTTACTGTTTATTCCAATTTCTACTGTACAGGTATTCCTTCTTGGTAGGTATGTTTCTCAAGAGCAGAGAACTGCACTCCTTTTTTGTAATCATTGTACATCATAGGCTTTCAGGACCAAATCACTAGGCAATTGTGTCTGGGATTGTTACCAGTGAGAGCTCAGTAAGTCTTTATGGCAAACAGGATTGGCAAGAATACTGTAAAAATAGCCTTTACAATGGCTCTCCGCCTTTGAACGATATTGGGTGTAGCAGTGTGGCAAGCTATGTCAGCCTTTGGAAGCTGTCTCCAGAAGAGTTGTGTTTTATTTCAGTCTTTTCTCACGGAGAGGCAAGCTCCTTAGTCTGGGGAAATTGTAGCTGGGGAAGTGATCCCTGTTAAAGACAATGGCAAAATTCTCAATTATTTCATTAGCAGCCAAGCCTGGCAATGAAGTGCTGACAGATAAATCTATAAGATAGTTTATTCAAGTACTTACAGTTCAGTAGTTAAACATGCTTATATGAAACTTTTTGCACTACTTTTTAAATACCAGATAACTATGTTATTTATAAAACACTTTACCTAAGAGTTCCTGCTCTAAAGAAAATGCTTATAGCTGTTGAAAGACTGACTTTGTCTTTGCAAACTATCGGCTTTTGTTTCTCAGGCTGGCATTTCTTCTTCTAATGCTCATTAAAAAGGATTCTCAGTTTCAATCACTGATGTATTTAAAACCATTTTAATGAAAAAAAAATGTAATCCTATATAATAATACTGTAAGTGTTCTCTGTCTCTCCAGAGGTAAAACAGCATAAAATTTTAATGCAAGCCTCTGCCTAGCTATATTAAAAGTTTTTGGCCAGCTTTAAATCTGATTAATGTAACAGTTACAGATAACAGTGAAATCATGTATGATTGTAGATAGTCATAGCAACTCAGTATTAATATTCACAGTCCACACTGTAGTAACATAGCTGTGATACTTAAATGGACAGACACAACAATTCATTGTAATAAAGAATTTAATCTTTTTATTGGAATAATAATAGGCTTATCAATTCTCTGCTGTTAATTATACTTCATGTTAATAAGATCATATACAAATACCCTTTCAAGCAGTGCATTGTAAATATACCAAGCTACAGTTCCATTTAGAGATGCACAACATGCCAAAAGTAGTTGGCATCAGTATTTCCAGAAACGGACACAGAAAAAAAAAAAAAAGAAAAAAAATCCTGTGAAGAACACAGCTGTCAGCAAAGGGGGAAAATCTCTATATGGTAGTGTTTAGAAATAATTGGAAGAGGCTTGTTTTGGTTTTTTATATAATAGTAGTTTTCAGAGTGCTGAAGTATTTTATTTAATGATGATAAGGAGGGTAATAATACTGATATACCAAGAAGTAGCTGGGCTGACAGAAGTTGTGCAGGCCTTTGTCAAAGTACCAATTCGTTATTCCTCTTCTTCCTGACACAAGTGCCTTTTGATATTCAGCAGAGCAAATAAAAATTCTCTATTGTGCCAATTCACTCCTTCAGATCTCTGCCATTAATCACACTTTATGCACAAATGGCAAGATATTTTTACGTATTAGAATAATTTAGAGAGGTGGTAAATATGTAGTTTTTTCCAAAAACATAAGCAGAAGACTTACAGATGAAATGCAGAGAGCTGACTTGAAGCTCATTCCTGTGTCCCCATTTCAGAAAAGCTGACTAGTCTGTTTACTGTCTGAAGGACTGGACTTAATATGAGCAGGAAATATGCAGGAAGGAAGACTTGGAAAAAACTGATTCAAGTAGGGAAATAAAGCAAATGTGTAATGTAATTATCAATACCAGACTCAGAGAAGGATTTGTACTAATTTCATACACGTTTTAACTTTTGAGTAATTTCTTCTCTCAACATTTATTTATATGTTTTACATAAAATTTGGACACTAATCAAAGCCTTTATCTTAATTCCTCTAAGGATCAAAACTTTACATTTGAAAGAAAAGACTGATAATTTATTGTAAAAGAAAATGTGTCATAATATAAGTGAAAATGAAGCAGGACAAAGATGAGCTTAAGCAGCTGATATTTTGTACTGTAACTGCACAAGGTGAAATTGTCTTTGCTGTTTGGTAATATTCTTATAATTATCAGTTTTCAATATTATCTTAAGTTCAGGTATAGTTATGAGAAAGTCTCAAACCTATTAAAAGTTAAATACTTTCATTAAAATATAGTTAAGTAGTTCATATGCTGTAAAATACTATGATTATGCAAATAAATGACATGGATGAAATACAAGTTTGGAAAATGCTACTGCATACAGGATCTGCAAGTTGTAGATATAAACAAAACGTTTATTACAACACTGGTAATTCATGCAATTCTGTGAGCAGAAATGATAGATCTGGAATAGAAATGGAATGGAATAGAAAACGACATTATGTTTCTTAGTAGTATGTTTCTTACCTTTCTTATCACCGTAACTGTAGGAGAAAACCAGAACCACCACTTTACTTCTGTACAAAACACAGGTAGAAGAAGGGCTGACATTGAGCCACCAGAGTGTATGATAGTGTGGAGAAGTGAGTGGTGGCAGAAAGGCTGGCTAAAGCTAAAACTCAAGTCCAAGCTAGACTTGTGAAAATTTCAGATTTAAGGTTCCAGCTCAGCTGATCTCTGTCTTTGCAGTGCATCTGAAATACAGCATCACAGAGTCGGAACTCAGATAAATTTCAATTAAGTACAAATATGAATGATCCACATCTTTTTTACCAAGTGGGTATTGAGTGTTACTACATAACACTGAATTTTCAGAAGAGCATGGAATAGTTGCTTTTGGTGGTGATCTCTGAACCTCACAATGGAGGGGTGGCTGAGATATACTCTTTCTTTTTATACTACAATAATTTGTAAATGACTGGTGAGGATAGGGTTAACTTGTGTCCCATGAGTTGAACAGACATAGCAGTTGCCGGCTCTCAGTGTAAGGACTGCCAGGGAGGCCAGCAGTGCAAGAAAGAAAGAAATACAGCTTGGCTCAGATGGCAAATTACTTGCTCTGAAAGGGATTATAACAGGAGTGATCTCTAAGAAGCCTTTCAGACTGGCATACAATCAGACTTGGTTTATGACTAAGAGAAATCTTAACTGCAGGAGACACTTCTGCTGTTTTCTATGTGTTTCTTGATACACATGTTTCTTGATACATGGAACACCTTTTCACCTGCAACCCCTAACAAAAAATCTGTTGAAAACAGCATGTCTACAGACAAGCTTTTCTGTTAATTTAGCACAGCTACAGACAGGAAATATTTTTCATGAAGAATCCTGGCATCTTAAATCCTTCACATAATGACTTCCTATATATTTTATTGTAGCTAAAAATCTACTCTTTCAACACTGGTATTTGATCAGGGACCAGTCACAAATGCATCTAAAACAGCATAGACAGATTATGTTTCATTGACCACAAGCATTATCGTATGATATCTCATTTTATTGTTTCCACCATTCATACACTATGTGTATTGTTGCAAACATTTTGAGAAGACAAAAACAGTTTAGTCACATTCAATGTGTTCTTGGAAAGTTACATAATGGCAATATGCATGGTATTAAACCTAGTCAGTGAAGGCATGGAGTTGTTTGGAAGTATGGGGAGTGGCATTCTGCAGCCATTCTTTTCAAGTATCACTTTCTGTTCTTTGCAATGAATTCCTAGAAAGCTCTATTTTGCATTCCTTAATTCCTATCTCAGGGAAGTTGTGCATATGTGATGAAAAAGAATGCCCTCTTTAGGAAGGGAAATCAATTGTCTTACCTAAGTGTGAATTAAGGACATGAAAATTAACACATCAATAGGAAAATATGTGAAAGATAAGTTTCTAAAGAATAGCATTGTATTAAATCAAGTGAGGAAAGAGTTGTGGAAAAGTATTTATTCCCTACTTTTCATGTCAAATCATCTTTAAAAATATGAAGCCATATTAATACTTGCAATGGTCATTATGCTCTCTGCTTCGTGTACATGGAATAAACAGTATTTCCTTTCTTAAAAATATGAACTGAACACTGGCTGTTACAGTCAGGAAAAGATTTATTTTTGTTTTATTTTTCAGGAAGCCAAATAACCAGTATTGCACATCCAGAATAAAATAATTCTTTGTATACCATTTGTTCAATGTCAAAACTTCTATAATACACATCTTCCCCATCAATACTTTTTGAGTACCTCATCAATGACAGATGCGAATGCCTTTCACTATTTTCAAAAGATTTTCAGTATCAGCACAAGACTATTACTAAGAATTTCTGTTTTAAACCAGATTCTTTTAATGCTCTTTTTTTCATACATCAATAAGATTTAAAATGTGAATTTCTTTTTTCTGCATTTTCAATCAAAAATTCATCATGTAAGATTCATTGACTATAAAGTCTAAGACTGTAGGCATTATGTTGAGGTGAGTACAGTTTCTACTGCATATAAGCTAACTGTTTTTAAGGATTTATTAAGTTCACAGTCTTGGGGGGTTCACAACTTGGGGGTGAATTCTGCCCTTGGATGAGTGTGTGCAATACTCTTTGAATTCAGTGGGAATTCTATGTGAATGACTCTAGGCAGGAAATGGCCTTTAAAAGGTACTGTTTTGCCTTTTAACAATTCATTCACTGCAATCAGAGGCTTTAATCAGTCTCCAGAATAATTTCCTGTTCAAGCAAAATAGCAAACCTCTGACATTAAATTGGGAGAGATGATTAATCTTCAGTATAAACTGGAAGAGACACTGGAAGGGGAAACTGAAGCTCTTCCTTGTGCCATGTCCTCTGCCAGAGACATCCCTCCTGCAGTGGTTCAGGTGATGAGGCCATGCCCCATGTTCAGCAGCATGATTGAAGCGGTCTGGGCTGGTAAGGATGTCAACACACACTCTGGCTGCTGCATAACTGCCTTGTGATTCTTTTTGCCTGCTTTTCTTTTGCAGGGAGGCTGGAAATAGGGACAAATAGAAAATGGCCTCCCCAGCCCAATAATTCTACTGTAAGTTCACACTTAAAGCAAGACAACAAAAAAGTAGTATGCAGAGGAGAGTTCACCAGTATAACTGGTCCAGAGTTTTTCAGCCATTACACTTTCTTGTTTCCCTGAGATACTCTCCTGTGATCAAACAGAGCAGCTCCAGACATGATTTTGTCACTTAGAAATCAAGATTGAAAGACAAAACTCTATTTATATATCTCATAAAATTCTGTCCTCAGCTTGTTTTTTCTACTTCATCTCTTTATGTTTCCCAGTTTCCTGTTTTCATTATGTTAGATGGTCCAAAATTGGTATAAGGCGAAAATGAAACCATCCTCCTCCCACCTGTTTGTAGCCTTGGTGTCAGAGATTGTATAAAGTATCAGTAAGAAAAAAATACCTGCAAAAAACTTGCACCTCCAGTGTGTGGGTCCCTTATGATATTCTGAAAGTACTCTGAATGGAAATTTACAATTATGATAAGTCTAAGACAAAACTATGGTGTGAAAAATATCTAAGAGGAAAGCAGGAGGTAGATCTTTATTCTTCATTCCATGAAACTGCTAAGCACAACCTGATAAAAATAAAAGTTACTTCAGTACCAAGAAGTAAAGGGAGACCTAAATTCCAACTATGTCCTCAGCAGCTTCAAATGATACTGCAGGTATTCAGAACTAGCACAGTAGAAAGCCAAAGATTTATAACTTACATGAGCTTTTGTTTATTAACAACAGAGGAAAATTCAGTTCTCCTTCAGAATCATTGATTACATTACACACACAAAATATTTTGAAAAAACACTGTAAAAGAAAACTTCTGTTATCAAACAGAGATGGATGCAGATGATTTGGAACATCAGTTTTGGACTTCCAGCTCCCAATGAAACTCCAATTCTTTTCTTTTAAAGGTCCTATCAAAAGATCACAATTAAAATATTTGTAATATAGCTTTGAAGCTTTAAGTTTAATTATGAGAGGAAGAAGAGCAGCTGCCCAGTCATCAAGTTTCCATGGTGGCATTATATTAACATATAAAGTGGGGGTTATTCATAATTTTGCATATCTTTATGGTTGTTCGTCATTCTTTTGTTTCCAAGGGAAGGTGCAGAGCTGCCTGAAAGAAGAGCAACTCCAGGAAGGAATTTTGTATCAGACGCACTTCTTTCAGGATTAGTGACAGATTTTCCGAAGGACTATGCTCTGAAAATCTATCATCAAACAGGGTGTACTGCAATTAGGCCAGATTTCTTTGGGATAGATAGCATGGTGTGGTGCTGAAAAAATTTTAAACCATCAAAAAGCACCAGCCAACATGATACATAATCTTCTACATGCTATGTGATGTGGTTGTGAACGTACAGGGCTCCATTCCTTTCTGCCAACTCTGCTAGATTACATCTGGAGTCAAAGGGGCCAGAAGCATGGCGTTACCTTATCCATACTCTTTGTGCTCATTCATTCAAAAAGGAAGCCAATGAACTTTTGTGCTAGCTTGTTTTCTTAAATATATAGACAAATTGCAAAACCCTATTCTGGCAAGATGACTATCAGGCAGTAGCTAATGAGTCATGAGCACAGCAGCTGGAGACAATTAGGAATAAACTTCATTAAAATTTGTTTTAATGGCAAAGAAAGAAATTCTGTATCCAAAAACTTTGTAACTGAAATTTTACATACCATTCATTCGTTTGCTTCTTACTTACTTACCTGAACTTACAATTTCATGTAAGTTCTCTATGGTAAGAACTGTATTTTTATATTTGTTTTTAAAGTACATGGCAGTAGGATACCCGGTGCATTGGTTAAATAAATACCTAATGATGATAGTACTAAAAAATCGTAATAGAAGTACAGCCATTAAAAATTTATCTTTAGAATATGTTTTGGGGAAACATATAATGGTTTCCGCTGCCCTATCTTAGTTCACATAAAGATTGATTCAATCAATTGACTAAAACAAGTTTTAGATGGATCAATTTGTAAAAGCATGCTTTTTAGATTTTTTTTTTAAATTCATTTTAACTGTTGTTCCAAGAGAATGGGCTTCTATTTCTTCCCTCACTCACGTCACTTTCCATAGCCTAGTCAGTTAAAATTTCCTTCTTAGTTTTATCCCATTCTACCCTGTTATTCCTTTGTGTAACACACCAAACACTTCTCATACTATTTTTATAACCACTTTTTGTAAAGTGAACTTCCCCCTATTAATCACCTCCTAGCTTTTTAATGTCTGTTGTAGGCCAAGTTCTACAACATTCCAATGCTTTAATTCCTCACATCCTTCCAGTTTCTCATCATTGTCATGGTGTTGAATCTGCACAACAAAAGGGTGTCAAGGTTCTCTTCACAAAAACCTTGGAAAAATACAGGAAATTCATATTTTTATTATTATGTAAGGACTCTGAGTCTCATCCTTTTCCTGATGTCAATACCTTTGCACTCTCAGTGCAAGAAAGAAGATTTTGTTACATTTGGCATAAAAAGGGTTATCTGTGTTCTAAAAATAGAAGTGCATTCAGTAGCTTTAAGATAAAATCCTTATGTGTTGATTTACACAGTGTGACACTGTACTAATTGTAAGTCACACATAAACCTTTGCTTCTGAGGGTCATTTCTGAAGTCATTGTATGGTCTCATGCTTTAAGCTCATGAAAAGTTCTCAGACAAAAGTGAAAGAAGATTTGAGTCAAAAGGAAATATTACACTTTATAACATCAAGTGAAAAGGCAACAAGTAAAGTAAATTACTATTTTGGTTTTGCACCTATTTTATAGAAAAATCCCATCATAAGAATATAGCAAAAACAGGCTTTTATCCCCTTACTGGAAGTTGCTTTTGGAGTAACATGAGTACACTGAATGGGTTAATGAGAAAAAAAGAACTGCCTTATAATACCTGCCATCTATGATTATTATAATCTTGCAGACAAATATAATTACAGTGTGTGATGTCTGTTTATGTCTATGAAAGCTTTGATTGTGTAGTCTTCTTTGCAAAACAGCATAAACAATTATATTGTATAGTAACTAATCCAGTGCTAATGCCCTGAGCTATGGGTGTCACTTCGAACTGCAAGGATTTATGTGGTACTTATAGATGCCTTTTTCAGGTGAATTTGACCACAATGCACTTAATGCTTTACTGATTTGTAGAATCTGGAAGCTGATTAATAGAGTGCAGAGAGGAGTGGAATTCCTTAAATAAGAGCACATATAATAAAATAATTACTCTGGAGTTTCATTATCTGATACAGAAATGAAAAGAGAGGCCATAGTAACTTTGTAATGATTAAAATATTAAGACAGGACCTCTCAAATTTTAAAGACAGGGTTGATTTTACAGAGTAGGTTATATTCAAATTTGTCATCACATATTACCAATGTGCATGTTGCATTCAAAATAAAAGCTCTTAGGTTGCATAGATCACACTTGATTCTTGAAAAATTCTGAACACTGGAAGGCAACAACAAGAAACAAATAAGTGGGCATTGTATTTTATTTATATTTGTAAAAATACTTTTTTTTAATTTATGTGAGCATTAGGAAAGAAATGGACTGACAGAACTGAACACAGCTTTTTTATGCAGCTAATGCCATCTCTTGAGATGAAGTTGAATCTCTGATCTAGAGGTAACTAGTTCAATAGCCAAAGGTTTCCAGAGATAATAAGGAAACTTTAGAATATGTTCTCACACTATGTGATGCACAGGTACAGCCCATATAGTGTCACATCCTATTTGATACAGATGTGGGGTCACTAAGGGAAATAATGACACAGCATGAATGCTCACTCTAGTGGGGTGATAAGTCACTCTCTTAGCAGTGCCCAGATTGTAAGAGTTCTGTATTGGGTTTGCGTGGCAAGTTTTGGTAGTGGTGGGGGCTACAAGGGTGGCTTCTGTGAGAAGCTGCTAGAAGCTTCCCCTATGTCCGATAGAACCAAAGCCAGCTGGCTCCAAGACGGACCTGCCGCTGGCCAAGGCTGAGCCCATCAGCAGCAGTGGTACTGCCTCCGTGATAACATATTTAAGAAGAGGAAAAGGCTGCGCAAAAAAAACCCGTGCAGCTGGAGAGAGGAGTGAGAATATGTTGGAGAAACAACCCTGCAGACACCAAGGTCAGTGAAGACGGAGGGGGAGGAGATGCTCCAGGCGCCGGAGCAGAGATTCCCCTGCAGCCCGTGGGGAAGACCATGGTGAGGCAGGCTGTCCCCCTGCAGCCCATGGAGGTCCACAGTGGAGCAGATATCCACCTGCAGCCCGTGGAGGACCCCACGCCAGAGCTGGTGGGTGCACCCAAAGGAGTCTGTGACCTCGTGGGAAGCCTGCGCTGGAGCAGGGTCCTGGCAGGACCTGTGGATCTGTGGAGAGAGGAGCCCACGCTGGAGCAGGTTTGCTGGCAGGACTTGTGACCCTGTGGGGGACCCATGCTGGAGCAGTCTGTGCCTGAAGGACTGCATGCCGTGGAAGGGACCCACGCTGGAGCAGTTCATGAAGGACTGCAGCCTGTGGGAAGAACTCACACTGGAGAAGTTCGTGGAGGACTGTCTCCCATGGGAGGGAGCCCACGCTGGAGCGGGGGAAGAGTATGAGGAGTCCTGCCCCCGAGGAGGAAGGAGCAGTGGAGACAACGTGTGATGAACTGACCACAAGCCCCATTCCCCATCGCCCTGTGCTGCTGTGGGAAGGAGGTAGAGAAAATCAGGAGTGAAGTTAAGCCCGGGAAGAAGGGAAGGGTGGGGGGAAGGTGTTTTAAGATTTGGTTTTATTTCTTACTATCCTACTCTGATTTGTTTGGTAGTAAATTAAACTAATTTCCCCAAGTCAAGTCTGTTTTACCCATGACAGTAATTGGTGAATGATCTCTCCCTATCCTTACCTCGACCCCCAAGCTTTTCGTTATATTTTTCTCTCCCCTGTCCAGTTGAGGAGGGAGAGTGATGGAGCAGCTTTGGTGGGCACCTGGCATCCAGCCAGGGTCAACCCACCACAAGTTCCCACTTCCTAGCTGCAATCAGGGTATGAGAAAGGATGAACTAGAGGGAGCTAGTGTCAGACCCCCTCTTGGGGTTTTGGCTGCCTGGGCTCAGGGCCAGCACTGACAGTGCAGCTGTGTGGCCTTCAGTCAGACAGATGTTTGAGGAAGAGCTGTAAGAAGCCTTAGCAGAGGCTGTCCCCTTTCCCTCAGGAGCTGCACGAAAGCTGGGCAATTGCCCTTGGTCCCTGCCTGAGCTACGCTGCAGCCATGCAGGTGCCTGGCGTCGTACCTCACAGATCCAGACCTGACCCGCTGACCAGGACTTCCTGGCTTGACCTTGGACCTGCCTTACTGCTTATGGACTTGCCTGCTGGCCGATGTGTTGGCTAACTGTCCCCAGAGCTGCTCTGTTCTCCTTGTTCAACTACTGTGGGACTGTGCCACTTATCAGCCTGGCCATTGCCCTCACTGCCTTGCTGCTGCCCTTGGCTCTGGCTCACCACCCTGGTGGAACAGCCTGCTCTTGCTGCTCCTTCTCTGTTGGAGCTCAATGTGAACCCAGTTTGGCCACTGCTAGAATGAAGAAAGCATCTGAAAAGGATAATGTTTATGTTTTAGTTCACCTTGTTTAGGCTTAGCTTTCAATTTCTGTGGAATATAGGGATTTCTTTTTGATGTGGATTTCTTTTTGTGTCATTAAAATTTTGCAGGCCCATGAACGGAGAGGTTGCTAATTGGTACTTTCAATGAGACTAAGGTAAAACACTAACCACTTTGACATCCCAGTCTTCTCATATGTAATGTTTTTACTCTCATTTAAATGTATTTATTTGGAAGTAAATATATAAGATCAAGCCTCTGAGTGCCAATAATTAATACAATAATGTTTCTAGGACACTGTAGTAGCAGTGAAGATGCATTCTCTACATCATCATAAATGTAAATCAGAGCAGATGATAACGTTGATGTAGCATGCACAGTGTCTTGATTCTTTCTGTGTAAACTTAGCATACAGTCACAGAACTACAGTAAGGCAAAATGAACATCCTCATTTGTGCTGTTTATGCTCCAGCTTGCTCTTTGTATATAGAAATAAATTGAAAAATTTAAATTAAAGCAAGCTCTGGCACAAACACTCAAGCACACTCTACTAAGTGTATGATTTTTTTGCTTCTCATGATTTAGAATCCAATAGCTAAGAATGTTTTAAGACAGAGGAAATTGCTTACATAAAAGTGAGACTATCATTTTGCCAAGCCTGGTGCTTAATTTAACTGTGCAGCATGTATTTGTTTGCTATTTGTTAATTTCCTCAGTCTAAAATTAAACTGAGCTTTCATGAATGGCCTTTCCATTTTTTGTATACCTATCGTAATAAAAAGCTGAAAACAAAACCCAGATACAGGTAATACAGCTAGTGTAATGAAACACAATTTTAAAAGTTGTAATCTAGTTTTCAATCTAGTTTTAAAAAAACAAAAGTATTTCCTCTTTAACTTCCTGTTACAGGACTGATTGTGGTTCACCAGGACCCTGCAAAGTTCTAACAAATACAGTAAATAGTATTCATGCTGATATTGGTTTGTGTCATTTGTGGACTTTGTAAATCAGTTGTATTCATCAGTTAGATATCATATAAACTTTCTAAGTAAGTGAGATGCTGAAACATGAAAGACACATTGAGAACTGTGTCATACTCAAAAAGCCCCATTTGCATTTTACATGCAGAAGTTCAGTCAGTCAGTAAAATTAAAGAGCAAAAAAATTTTTTTTTGAAAGTGAGGAGCACCAAATTCAAGAATATAGATTTTTCTGATGCAGTCTTTTAAAATGTTCTTCCTAACTGAAACCAGGAATAACAGACATAGGCAAGATAAATAAAAGAAGTATTTATGCATCTATTAATGAATTAAATAATTACTTTGAAAATAGTTTCATTTAACACTTGAAGACTGTAAAAAAGAAAAACAGATTTTATCTAAGTACAGGGCAGTTCTGTTCTTGCGTTCTTAAGCCTCTGCATCTGTTCAAGAATACAGAACAAAGTGCTGGTGTGTTGTTCCAGAATAGTGCAAGTTCTACATTTTCCGGATAGCAGCAGCAGATTGTTTGCACATATACCTGAATTCATTCATGATGAGCAAGCTGGTGTTGCAGCATAGGAATAATAATTACAATAAAAGCTACTTGAATGTTCAAAATGCCTTTCAGCCAAGATCGTTAAGATTCTGCTGTTTGGTTCTGTCCATGTATATATATGCCTGTATGGATATGTCCTTGAGACTCACAAGTGAGCCTGAATAGCTCGACACCCAGAGGATAGCAGCTGTTCATATTTTAATACTGGTTTAGCTTGTAGCCATAAGGGTGTAGTTTTGTATAGAACCTAGAAACACATTCTAGTATGCGAGTCCTCACTCTGTCTATACTGCTTGTTAAAAAGTTTTGCTGCAGCTTTTCTGCCAAACGTAAGTAGGTCAGGTTTGAGTAAGATCTAATTAGTAATGGGTCTCAGTATAAAAGTATTAAAAAATTCTATTTAAACATTTACCAACAATATTTCATTTTTGAATGACGTGCAGTAGTGTGAACCTTTGACCATGAAAGAACACACAAGATGCTACTTGACTGCAAAGATATGTAGCAACATAGTTATGCCTTTCTCCACAACTGGAATGATCAACTCTTTTCTACTGTTACCTCATGATACTTATACAAAGATATGTATTGATATGAAAGTTGCAGCCACTGCTGCTTTACCATTAAATCATACAAAAGCTCACCTTTCTACAAATCTTAAAAAGAAGCTGCCTCCTCAGTCTGAATGTCCAAGAAGAAAGATTTTCTTTTAATTAAAAGGAAAGCAGGCTGATTTTCCTTTGTTATTATGTTAAAGTCACTAGCAGAACAAGGAATAAATGAGGATAGATCAATAAGCAGTACAAAAAATCAAAACTTCATTCATAATAAGGAAAAAAAACACATTTCAAATAAATGTTCTGGCTTTTTAATATGAAGCTGACCTAGCATTTTTATTCCTGAGTCACGCACAAAAATGTTGCTATGCAGTGGACCATTAACAGCATGAAAGCCTGACCATTTTGCAGATTTATGGAACGCCAGTAGGATTTTCTTTCTAAATATAAAATATATGCTACACTCACAGGCAGAGCCTTAAAACAGCATTAATGCTCTGATATCAGCATTGCCAGGAAAACATTCATACTTTGAACCACTGCTGTTGCTGGGCAAGCCTGTCATTTCAAAACTTGAATGAAATCTAAGACTCTCAACACATATGTGTATCAAAGACTTTGAAAATGACCCACAAAAAATATTGTAAATGAATAAATAATTTTTTAAGTTATTGCAATGTTATCTGAAAAGATCTGACTTCTTAACAAGCCTTTTTAATCACTTTAATTACCCTCACTCTAAGAATGACTGAATGTGCAGAGTGCATAAATTGAAAGCTATTTGTTTGCAGACAGCCTTGAATGTAAACGTGATACTGTAATTGGCTACAGGTTTAGCTTTTCCATCAACACCCTCACACATGAAGGTCTTCAGTGTCTGCCAAAGCAACAGCCAGTCTACTGACAGTTCACTGGATCTTCAGTCTACTGTAACTTTGCAGAAACAGTTGTGAAGAAAAAATGCGTTCTCTGAATTATGAGCCAACTACAGATTATATATAGGATATAGTTGATAACATATGTCTGTAAATTCCTTTTATTTATTATATGTTGAGTTTCAGCAGAATTGCATCTGGTTTCCCTTTGTGAGGTAGAGGCATGCTTGTGCACATATCCTGTAAAATTTTTTTCTACATTAGCCTTGGATTTGAAATTATACTAATGCTTGTCAGCTTTTTGTAGTGGAGAGAGATAAAGTGAATTTCTTAAGCGAAATTGTCATTGTCTACAGTTAGGGGGAAGCCAGAAGAGGGCACGGTGGAATACTTTACAACAGTCTCAGTCAGTGATGACACTGTCCACACCGAAACATTTGTTCATTCTGCAAGAGGAAATGCAGCTGGATCCAAATGCCTGAGAGCAGAGAAGACCCCAGTAGCCAGCCCCCCAAAACACCATCAGCTCTCACCTCTAGAGACCCCCAGATCCCACGATCTTTCTGGTCTTTCTCTAGAGCTGGTTGGGACTCCCCTGACACACACACTCAGGCTCACGTGCTCACTCACACGTCTGCACGTGCTCCAGTCGCTGGCTCCACAAACGGACGGACCCTCCAACCCCGAGTCTGACTCCAGTCGGTGCACTCAGAGCCCCATACACACACAGGCACACAGAACAGAGAGTCTCTCACCCAAGAAAGAGTTGGGAAGGAATTTGGTGAGAAGATAGTACAGACTGCGCTGATCAGGCGCAAGGCGTGGCCACACAAGCAAATCCACCGGCAATCTCTTTACATGTGACAGGCCCTTTTTATCCCCTTATTCCTCTATTTTTCCCACACTTGTTCCTCCCCAAATCACCTGAATTCCTCCCTTTTCCTATCTTTAGTTCCTCCCCTAAACATCCCATAGTAAATCCTGTGCAATCCCGAAATGTTCTTCTCCTGCATCTCATAATGTGTCCCATACTCTTAGGCAGCAACTCCCATCAGTCCAAAAGGTACTCCAGCGTTGACTCATCTTGACGGGTTTCACACCTGGACAATGGGGCTCAGACTCTCCTGGAACAGGTCTGATAGGCTGTCCCTTCCTTTTGGTCCTTAGTTTGCATTCCTCACCTGCTTTTTTGCCCCTGTGCTCCTTTGGTGACATAGAGATGGGCCTTTGATGGGCTGACGGCTCCTGTGATGGGCCTGGAAGAAACCTCCCCACCTGCCATTGTGTCTCTATGCTACTTTGGAGACAAGCATAACATAACACATTGTACAGGTAAGCTGTATTAGAAAGGATTCAGCAGGCAAAACATCCTCAAAACCCATAATCCTCAAAACAGCACAGACAAGAAGTTGCTGGACCTCCAGTATTGAGTTGTGTAGTAACAGCAACTTACCTTGTAGCAGAAGTAAGGTCAACTCCCCTTGTATCTCGTAATGCTTGTGGGTAGAACAGCATCGGCTGCAGTAAATGATTCCTAAAACTGTTACGTACTATCACAAATAGAAGCAGAATTTTTCTTATATTTACCTGGGTAAATAGAGATAAACTCTTAGTGCATATTTAGTCTAAGGAAGCAGGAGAGAACATTATAGTCCAAGGTAATTTGCTTGCAAAGTGAAAGTCTTGTTGACCATTATGCAGTAAAACTGAATTGGAAACAGAAGGTGTGTTGCTTCCAGTGGAGTTTTAGCTGTCAGGTTATAGACCTTCCAGACCTAGTGGGGATTTAGGACAGAGGTGTCCAAACTACACCTTGCCATCGCTGATAATTCTGTGACAATTCTACCAAATCTATTGGTCACGTTCATGTGGTTTCCTGCAATTTTTACTCTTGCAATTTCATTCTGCTGTTGTTTATTTTTGTACCTGTTTGGAACTTTAATTAATATTATTAGGCAGGACACTCATTTGTCATCTTCAGTAGCAAAATGATAGCAAATGAACTTTTCAGATTAAATTCTCAGTGATTTTGTGTGTGGTAAAATCATACGTTAAAAAAAGAATGCAAGACAGTATTGTGGGAGAGAACCCTCTACCAAGGAGAATGCTACTCCTGAAGGGTACCTTTCACATGTAGCGCATACCAGGTATTAGAAAGGACTCAGGATTCTCCATTTCAATTACTTTTATGAAATGTATGGAATGATTTTAGAAAACAATTTTGTATATAGTTTAAGAGAAGACACAGGCTGCATGTGAATGGGTATAACATTTAACAGGGTGAGCTAAAGGGTATCACAACTCCCTTTTAGTCTCTCAAATAAGTTCACATCTGCTGCTGCTGAGATAAAGGAAAATTTACAGGCTTCTATATTTCCACAGACATTAAACATTCAACAACTAGCGCAGGGAACTACTTGAATATCGTCACATTAAATTAATAGAAAACACAGATATTACATTAAAATATTGTTAGAAGTCTGCTAGCATGAGTGAAACAAGTATTTGGCACAGGGCATTAAAATGAGATGACCTGGAAACAAGAAGCATTTGGAAATCCCGGATCAAATTACTGTCTGTAATACCTCCATTAATATGGAACTACATGTTTAGGGGGGTTCATTGTATATAAGTCAAAGATTAAAATAAATATTGTTTGTTGTAAATAAAGAGTAAGAAAGAAATAATACTGAATGTATAGAAATTAGTAGTATGCTCTCCCGTTAAATTGATCTCAGTCCTGACCATCTTATCTCAAAAAAGATTACATCAATAATAGAAAAGGGTTTCAAAAAACATTACTGAGGAAATGTAAATGGCTTGGCAAATTTGAGTAATGTGAAAGATCAGCAGCTTCATTAGAGTGGAGGATAGAGTAAAATACACAGAACAAGCTGAAAGAAGAGAATACATCCCATAGATATTCAACGTAGGGAACACATTTCCATGAGATACTACTAATGCCTAATGAATTTTAGATTTGGAAGTCATATAAACTTTCATGCTAATGGACATAAATCAGCATGTAGAAAGTTAAGAAAAAGTACTTTTCCTCTACGTAGATTATTTCAGGTACGCTTACTGTAGAGCCCTTTGTGACTTTCCCTGAAGTATCTGCCAATTTATAGAGAGAAGAACTAGACTGAAAGTGTAGAGAATTTCTGGTTCACAATATATACGTGACTGTATTTTATTAAATAAAGCTCAAAATATTCTTCTGAAGTATGGCTAAGCAGAAGCTTGATTTTTGCACCAATATATTGCATCCTTTCTGTTTCTGATCCCTCTGCCTTTGGAATTATGAAAGCAAGAAATTTGCTGGGTTTTCCTGCTTGGTAATTTTTTTTCCTGTTTAGATGTTCCTTTTGTGTTTTCATGGTAATGCACAGAGTAATACTAATATTTTTTTATTGAAAAACAGGAGGAAATGCACCACAAAATACTTTAATGTTTCTCTTAGAATGCTTCATATTAGGCTTCCCCCACTCTCAACCCTTCCATATTTACCATGTTTTAAAGAAGAGAAATGTAATTTATTGTCACCGGAAACAGTATTCTTAGTAAGGCACCATGAATGATTGCTGTCACCATTCAGAGCTGTATCTCATATTCTGAAAACTAGCTCTAACAAAAACATCCTTTGTTCTCAAGAAAGCACACATAAGATCAAAGTATTAGCAAGGCTACCATGGCTGATCTCAGCTATAACATATTCTGTATGTCTAAAATGATCGTGATATTTTATTTTTGTAAACACCCTTTTAAAACTTCCAGATGAGTGTTAACCAGTTATTATAGTGTTTCACAAGATCTTCTTGGCAGACAAACCTCTCTCTGCTGCTAGATAAAGCAAGATTTTTTAATATATATTATTCCTCAGTGATAGTGGTGGGTTCTAAAGGAGCAGTTATCCCAAATATCACTGACAACTCACAATCTTGGGGTGAGCTGTATGGTACTATCGGGGTATTTGTAATTCATCACAGTCCCTTTTATGTTTACTAACTTTGATGTTAATCCATGAGTAGGATGTCCTTCAGTGAATGAAATCTGTTTTTACAGCTGTTTTAAAATTTATTGGATTGCAGGCACGCCTACTGAAATCATTCAACCAATTGAAGAAACAGAATGAGATTCGGATTATAGGGTTTCAGATAATACCAAGTCCCTTGTGAAAGGTATGTTATTTCTTGTCTTTGTTCTGCTTTTGGAAAAGTATAGCTGTGGGTTGGTGGTTTTTTTCAACTGTATAGGTCATAGGAATTATAAAGGTTTCCAAAGCAAAATCACAGTCTGTGTTCTGAATAAAGCTAATCCAGGGCAGAGCGGTTTGCAAAGTTATTTAGTATGTTATATATGATCATCTTAGTGTTCTTTCAAGGACACAGGAATATGTTCTTTAGGTATCTGTTCAAAACAATTGAAATGTTTCGGTTTTGATTATTATTTAACCATATCATTTGTTAGCAAAGCTCTTGCAATGAATCACACTATACAATATATTACACAACCATTAAGGGTAGAAACCATTTTTGTCAAAGTGCAACCAAAGCTGGTTCCTTACAGCAGGGACTGAAAGGCTGCTGCCCTGCTCACCAAAACCCTTGAAGTCAGTTAGTCCTAGGAAGAGCAACTGATTCAAAGGATTTCAGCATGCACATCTTCATAAGCTGAAGGTGTAAAAAATAGTCATGCCATAGAGAAAACCAGCTGACTACACCTGGGGAGTCTACTAAATAACTTGGCATTTTTATTTCAGAAACCTTGAGGCCTACTCCTTTGGTTATCTATGGACTGTTAAGGCACTGAAGTTGATTTCAATGCAGATTTTCATATACTCATTTTTTCAGAGAAGCCTTTTGTTTGCAGGAAAAGCTGCATGAACAAGCCCTAGAAAAGTACATTTCTAGTATCAACAAATATATATGACTTTAACTATTTTTCAACTAAAATAGTGCTCATTCATCTGAAATAGTCGCATTCATTTACATTCTGTAACTTTTGTGTGCTAAAATATATTGACTGAATATATCCACACTAATGCTGAAAAAAAGTGTAAACTTATTTGTATGTAAATATAGTAAGAGAGGTACTTTATATTGACCTCATAAGGCTTTTAGCACTGTCCACCATAACATCCTCAGAAGCAAATTAGGGTACAGTGACAGGGTTACTACCAAGTGAACTGAAAACCCTTCCACATTATCTAACTAGAATGATGCATCAGTACAGGTTCCACAAGGATCTGTCTGTGTTTGGTCCAGTAATTTTGTTAGTGATTTGCATCATGGAATAGAAAACAGACATCACATTTGAAGATGACACAACTTAGGAGAAGTTGCAAGTATAATGGAAACCATAATTGCATTCAAAACATTCTTCATAAATTGAAAAGGTGATGCTGAAAAGAGGCTGCTGCTCAACAGGAACCAATGTCAAAGTTTTACATATAGGAAGCAATGATCAGTTATACAGGCACAGTATGGGCAGTAAACAGGTGAGGGAGGAGTTCTGCAACTCTCATACCTTTTGTTCAAGGCATGTTGAATTGTCCTTTTGGTCTGCTTGATATCAGCTGGAGAACTCCATCCAGTCTTGCACAACAACACTTAAAGAAAGTTGTGCACATCTGGACAAAGTCCGGAAAAGAGGAACTGAAATGGACAGAGATCTGGGAAACATGGTAGATGATCACAGGTTGGAAGAAAGTAGCTAAAAAAGGCTGAGAGAAGGCAGCAAGGAAGGGAATGTTATTAACCTGGCCTATGTTGATATGATGAGAAAGAATAGCCTAAAATTGCAGGAAAGAAAATTTAAACTAGACATTACAAACTACGGTGTAATTAAGAAGTATAATAACATATGGGCATAGATAGATTCAGCAGATTTAGAATTGCCAGTAGCTACATGAACCTTAAAGACAGGTTTGGTGGCTTAGTGCACCCCAAGCTTAATATCACCCCAAAGTCAGTTTTTATTACCCAGTCTTAATCAAAACCAATAAAGTGACACAATCTTAATCAAAAGCAAGCATTAATCTGATTTGCAGAAGTTTGATTGTCAATTTACACATTTATATGAAATATAAAGTACAATTTATCTTCATAAACATGAAGGTAACAATGACTAAGCATTGCTTTAGGTAGTGGGTTGACCCTGGCTGGATGCCAGGTGCCCACCAAAGCCGCTCTATCACTCCCCCTTCTCAGTTGGACAGGGGCGAGAAAATATAACAAAAGGCTCGTGGGTCAAGATAAGGACAGTTTAATAAAGTGAAAGCCAAGGTTGCGTGCGAAAGCAAAGAAAAACAAATTATATTATTCTCTACTTCCCATCAGCAGGCGATGTCTAGCCACTTCCTGGGAAGCAGGGCTTCAGAACGCGTAGTGGTTGCTCCAGAAGACAAAAATGCCCCCTTCCGTCTCCCTTTACTTAGCTTTTATATCTGAGCTGACGTCATATGGTATGGAATATCTGTTTGGTTAGTTTAGGTCAGCTGTCCTGGTTATGTCCCCTCCTGAGATCTTGCCCTGCCCCAGCATGCCATTGAGGGGGGGGCAAAAATGTTGGAGAGACAGCCTTGATGCTGTGCCAGCACTGCTCAGCAGTAGCCAAAACACTGGTGTGTTATCAACACCTTTCTATCTACTGATGCAGAGCACAGTGCTATGAGGGCTGCTATGGGGAGTATTAACTCCATCTCAGCCAGACCCAATACATCACCTCTGAGCAACACTGGGTATTTCAGCAGGCTATAATGGCATCTAAACAAGCCCAGAAGACCTTGGCATTTTCAAAGATGTGAAGGGAAGGCAATGGAGTGATGAAAGGAAACTTTTCACCACTGAGTTAATATTAAGAAAAACAGAAAGAGTGGGAGGGAGGGGGGTTTTTAATATGAATAGCTCTCAGAGATAATCTGCTATAAAAATAAGTATGACTCCCCACTGACAGATTCCTTTCCATTAGTACAACTTGAAGATGCAGGGTTGTACATCAGCCAGAAACCATGAAGTATATTTTAACTTGGCAGTTAGATACAAATAGGGTGAGAAAAACTTCTGGAACTTACTAAGTACTAGGTAGAGATATAGGCATCTTTTCATTTCTGTACCTATTTTCTTAATACCTGTATTATCTTTTTTGTTTGTTTTTATTCTGTAAATGAATACCGTAGCCTCAAGCCAGGTGAATTTAGTTATTCTATGAGAGAAGATTTATTTCATTTTGAAGTATGTACTAAACCTGCAGACGGGGACAATCAAGCACTTTAGCATTTCCCAGCATATTATTAGAAGCTGACAGTGTCTCTGCTCTAAATGGAGGGCTGATAACGTAGGCATCTACAATTAAAAAGTTTTTAGATTTTAACTAAACAAATCATTTGGAATGTGTCAGACTGTCTTTAAATCCATTGCTGAAGCCTTTTAGGATGAGATTTCATAAGATATATCAGGAGTAATTCAGATACAGTTCATTCTGTTTTGCAAGAGGAGGGTAGATTAGATATTCCTATTTTCCAAAAGCCTATGAGTATGCCTATTATGCAGTCAAAGAAGGTATTGAAGCATAGATAGGTGACAGAGATTACCTTTAATCCAGGTAACATAGAGAGTAAGAGCAATGAAGACCTCACAGACTTTTTAGAGCTGTACAGGCTTTCTGGCATCCAGGATGCATGATTGCAGGCTCCATTATTCTAATGTGCCATTTCCTGATATTTTACCTCTACCATGTTCTCTTTCTCTAAAGTCAACAACATTCAATATATGAACCTTCCTGTAGACCTAGCTATTTTTTTCCATCAATGTGGTGGGTTGACCCTGGCTGGATGCCAGGTGCCCACCAAAGCCATTCTATCACTCCCCCGCCCCTCAGCTGGACAGGGGAGAGAAAATATAACAAAGGGCTCATTGGTCAAGATAAGGACAGGGAAAGATCACTCAACCAATTACTATCACAGGCAAAACAGACTCAACTTGGGGAAAATTAATGCAATTTATTACCAATCAACCAGAGTAGGGTAATGAGAAATAAAACCAAATCTCAAAACACCTTCCCTCCACCCCTCCCTTCTTCCCGGGCACAGCTTCACTCCCGGATTCTCTACCTAACCCCCCCAGTGGCACAGGGGGATGGGGAATGGGGGTTGCAGTCAGTTCATCACACGTTGTCTCTGCCATTTCATCCTCTTCAGGGGCAGGACTCATCACACTCTTCCCCTGCTCCAGCGTGGGGTCCCTCCCATGGGAGACAGTCCTCCACAAACTTCTCCAATGTGGGTCTTTCCCACAGGCTGCAGTTCTTCATGAACTGCTCCAGCGTGGGTCCCTTCCACGGCATGCAGTCCTTCAGGAACACACTGCTCCAGCGTGGGTCTTCCACGGGGTCACAAGTCCTGCCAGCAAACCTGCTCCATGGGCTCCTCTCTGCACAGATCCGCAGGTCCTGCCAGGACCCTGCTCCAGTGCGGGCTTCCCACGAGGTCACAGCCTCCTTTGGGCACCCACCTGCTCTGGCGTGGGGTCCTCCACGGGCTGCAGGTGGATATCTGCTCCACTGTGGACCTCCATGGGCTGCAGGGGGACAGCCTGCCTCACCATGGTCTTCCCCACAGGCTGCAGGGGAATCTCTGCTCTGGTGCCTGGAGCACCTCCTCCCCCTCCGTCTTCACTGACCTGGGTGTCTGCAGGGTTGTTTCTCTCACATATTCTCACTCCTTTCTCCAGCTGCACGGGTTTTTTTGCACAGCAACCTTTTCCTCTTCTTAAATATGTTATCACAGAGGCAGTACCACCATTGCTGATGGGCTCAGCCTTGGCCGGCGGTGGGTCCATCTTAGAGCCGGCTGGTATTGGCTCTGTCGGACATAGGGGAAGCTTCTAGCAGCTTCTCATAGAAGCCACCTCTGTAACCCCCCCCACCCCACTACCAAGACCTTGCCACTCAAAACCAATACAATCAAGTATATTGGAAGGTCCTTACTATATGCCTAAGTTCAAATGGGACAAAACTTGTCCGAAGTGGGTGTCACTTTTTATATACCAAGCACACAGCCCAGATTCAACTGAACTATCACAGATTAGTAAATTTGCATGATTAGCTGAACTGTGTTTGCTGTCTCTGTGGATGTTCCTAGCCTGCAGAAAGTGAAAGAAAATATGACAAAGCTTAAACTGAAATGAGAAATTGACTGACTAATAGACTATAATATCAAGATTTACCTAGTTACCTATAACAGAGAACTGTTTCTTAGGGATCCCATCCTATGTCCCCAACTAAAAAGTAACAAAGCATTTATTTCCAGAAAAAAGATTGCTGAGAATATCATGGGTATTGCACTTTATAATCACTCTTTGTATGTTTTGGTCTATGTTTTTATTTTCTGAACTATTTCATAAAGATAATTGATAAACTAATTTATACCATTGTAAAAGATTTAAAAGTCTATCTGTGTAAGACATTAGGGGCACTGAAAGGAATTTAAGCAAAGTCTTTATTAATAGCATACTCAGTTACCATATCTCAGCTGACATATATTTACTTCCACCATGGTCTCTTTATTTTTAGTACAAGGCTTTAGTTTCTTAAGCCAGACCTTGCGGCACTGAACGAAACAACTCAATAAACCCAATCTGGATACAATACTCAGAACTGGTACTTACTGCAATATCCAGTGTTGGTGACAGGCTGTCTGGAGCCTTGCCAATGCTGATTTAGCAGTATATGCCAGCTCAGTGAGTCAGAAACAGTTTTTACAGGTGCCAGCTCAATTGTGCAAGGTTGCTCAGAAATCCCTTTCAATTTTCAGGCAGAATAATTGCTGTATTTCCAATCTACTTTCCTTAGGAGAAAGGAACAAAGGAAAGAAGAAGCATCAATAGAATGGCTTTTACTATCAAATTTGTAGCCTGCTCTGGAAGGTCACTGCTTTGAAAATATTTCACTGTAAGTGAATATTTAGGTCATGTGACAGTGGGTGCAGCTTTCTGTCATTCAAGTATGCAAGCAAAAATAGTAATGGAAAAGAATAAGTGCTATTAAACAGTAGGAATAAAGGTTAAAAAAGTCACTTGCTTAGGAAAAAAATAGTTTAGCGAAGACTCAGGAATGTACCTGTATAGTTCTGTGTAAATTTAGCCCACATATCGTATCTGAGAGCAAAAAAGAAACATAGAACACAGGTAAGGCATGATCTTTTTAAATATGTCTTTAATGAAATGATCTGGTAACAGTAAGGTTGTTGGGACAATACTTTCCCCTGAGTATAGAATGAGTTTGTAGAAAATGCCAGTTTCAGTCCAATTCCTGTAGAGTTCCTCTGTTCAGCTCACTATGAAATGTGAAAACAGCATTTTTAAGAACCAAGCCAAAATAGCTATTCATCATTTGCCTTGGACAGCATCATTACTGACTGGTTGCATAAAAAGCAAATTGTAATTTAGTCTTTATGGAAACCAGAACCCAACTGGAATAGGCTTATATTGCTTGATTTAAAAAATAATAATAAAACTGGATAAGAGGATAAAATGTATATTATAATAGTCACTGAAATCAATAACCATCAGTTACTGAGTACCTGTGACAAGACTGGTATAGTGTAAAACAAAGAAAAGTTGCCATCTACTCAAATTTCCATATAAGGAAATTACAATCTCAGTAAGAGAAACAACATTGTTTGAACACCCAAACCCATGTTCCCTACCCCAAAATCTAGTTACAAGAGCTGAAATAGGTGATTGGAAAAAGAAATTCTCCATTCATAGGTTTTGAATGAATAACAAGCATGCTCAGTAACACTATTTTTTCCCAAGGGGTGAAGGACCTCCTTGTGCTCCCACCTGTCTTTCTCATGTGACAAATGACCCTTAATTCCAATGGGTTTAAGAGTCAGATAACTTCTTGCTATTTTTAACCTCTGAAAATTCCCTCTCAGCATTTTTATACCAATCTCTCTTTCTTTTCTGCTTCCACCACTGACTCTAACAAAGCTGGCTGACTTCCCATCAGAATTCTCTCTTGATAAGTTTTCTATGCCTGTTTTCTCTTATTTCACGTCTCATCCTTACACAACATCAAGCAGGCCTCTGTAGCTAAGACCTAGCTTATGCCATTCTAATCACTTGACACACTGAAGAACAGTTTCCTTTATTTGCTTCTAGACATTATTTACCTTCTACATTTCTCCAAAAGGAAATACTCAAGAGTTCTTAACAGCTGATGAGGTGCTTATAATAACCACTTAGATGATAAAAGTAACATGAAAAAAATAGATTTTTTTTAATACTGACCCCACTTCCTCCTTAAATATGGCTCACAACAAAAACTGAAATAAAAGGATGCAAAGGGAATTTTTTTTAAGTTTAGAATTATTTTATCAATGTTAATGGAAATGAACCATTTTAACAAAATCATCAATTTAAATTAAATTTCAGTATATTTTAATCTAAAGCAATGTCAGTGTAAGTAGGCACTGTTAAACCAAGATTGGATGGGGTTTTGAGTGCTTCATCTTCTGCTTTAAAACACCTGCATTGAAAGACACATGCAAAAACTCTAAGTCCAAAAAATGTTAAAAACTATAAAATCAAACATATCTTCAAGTAGAAAAACTGGATATAAAAGCTGAACTTGCAAGTGTCCATGTAATCTACAGGGTTGGTTGTTCATAAACCATGTTCTTACATTGCAAAATTTACCTCATGATAGACCTTAAACTTCTCTGAGAGAAATGTAGCCATCTGGGAAATGTAGCAGGTGTCATCGCAAAATATTGCATCATATAATTATATTACAAGTGTCACAGTGACATATTATGCCAGATTTGTGGTATGGTGGTCTGTACAGATCATCTACTGAGCTGTGCAAATACATAATGGGGACAAAGGGTACTATGCCCCCTTTGCAGGATGGAAACCAAGTTCCTCTTGGCAAGGCAAAACCATTGGAACAAAAGAGATGAATAATTTAGACTTAGTTTCTGCATTACATGTACCTTCACCCAGGGATATATGCATGGTCAAAGGCTATAGGGACCAGCAAACTTCAGCTTAATCAGGCATAACCTGAAACCCAATATTAAAATAACTCGTGTGGTCTTCTTTGTTAATCAGAGTCTGTCATTTTTTCTACTACTGAACTAAGTCTTATTACTGATGAAATGTCACAACACATTTCTGCACAATTGCTGAGGAAAGTGAATGTGTTGGTCAAATGACTTTCGGTATAAAATATCTAACTTTCTGCAATAGCAGCTTTCAAATGACTGACGTAATAGGGAAGGTTTGAACAGCACTAGTTAATCTGATGGTTGGCAAATGCAATACTGGGCACAGTGCGTTAATTATGTTTTCTACATGGGTGGCAGTTCCTTATGATATTTGTCTACATGTGTACAATTTAAAAAAAAAAAGAAGAAAAGTGAGAACATGGGATTTTGATAGTGATGGATCACTGAATTCCCAAGAAAGAATGTAGCTGGTATTCTCAATAATTCCCAACATAAACATGCGACAATCATATAGCTATTCCCATGCCTTAATCTCTTCCTGCAGTAAAACTAGTGAAGAGTGGAATAAGTCCAGTAAATTAACTTGGAGGATATAAAACCGCCATCCAGGAAATTTAATATTATTCCAAAAACTAGGGGGTGCAAGGTAAGGTGGCCATTAACCTGTAGAAGGAACAGATAGATATACATAGTATAAGTGAGTTAATGTGCAATGGTTGGAGTGTGGGAGACAGTCTGGTCCAGTCATTCTTTTTTCCCCACTCGTCTTGAACAGTTTCTAGCTGCAGTGCTGATTTTTGTTCTTTTGAGGAAAATAAGCTTGGGTATATTGGAAATCAGTGAGAGAGAGAGAGAAGCTTTTCCCCAATTATTATTAAAGGAGCTTGTTGAGAAGAACAAGAGTTGGAAGCTAGCCATGATGGGACAAATAAATTCACATTTCAGAATCTGGTTGGGAAAGAGCACTGTGTTCAAGGGATGTGATAAGACTGTATATGTAAAGCTTTTGCTGTTTCTTCTTCATATGATATCTTCTTACAAAAAGACGTCGTATCACACTTCAAAGAGAAGAGCACTGAGTTTGTGTAAGTGAGATCAACTTCTTGTAATGGCCCTTTGGGGCAACTCTCAGTGTATATTTGGGGGTATATAAATTCAGGTATATCTTTTTTTATTCTCCTGTTTTTCTCATCATTATGCATTATACTTACATGACACTAATATCTAATAACCTCTCTAGACAAAAGTTACTAGAAAAGAAGAAATATGTGTAATTTGTCTTATGTAGAATTGTTAGGGTTTGGATATAGAAATGCTCTCAAAACACTTTTACTTCAGTCTTGATTCTGCCTCTGATTTGCTATAAAATGTCGAACAGAATGTTCTTCCCAGATTTTCCAGTAATAACACTTTGGTTCTGTCCTTTCTGATGAGTCTGTTTTGAGATGTTGAAGCACGTCCTCTGCCTTTTCCCCTACTACTCAGAAAGCAAAATCCTGTTTCTACTGATTACACTAATATAGTATATTCCTACAGACCAGAAGGGAACAAGATCTGCTTAAGAGCTTTTGCAGTCAACAAAAGATCATAAGGCTTTCAGCTGTTTGTAGGCTTGCCTTGTCAGTTTGAGCAATAGTGAAAGTTCAGCACTGAATATCATCATTCAGTACTGGCAGCCATAAATTGGGCAGATTACTTACCACTTATAAATATACAACAGCCCTCAGAAGTTTCTCAAATATTCAGTAGAGTAGCTTCATGCTTTCACTTCAGCAGTCCATCCTTTCTACTTAATACTAGCCTTACAAAGCTTCACAAAAACCGTTCACCCCCATCATTCCACAATATTTTGTATGTAGTCCACAAGATACCTCCTAACTTGGTCTGCAGTGAATCCAGAGGAATAACCCAGATTCTCATCTACAAGTTGATGAATTATAGGATTATATGACAGGAGAAAAAACCTAAAGCCTAATGTTTTCAGATTGCTCGGACGTTGTGAGACAGGGCATCCCTGTTGCTAATTAGTCAGGTGAAGCAATTTGAGTAAGGTAATTATATCTGAAAGTTCTTGGCTGGAAAAATATGCCATAGATAGAGTCTATGAATGGTAAGATCGTACCTTTGGGCTGGTTTATGACAGTGGCAAATGAGCACTCACTTATTTATCCATAGTGAAATCTGTTTACATGGATAGACTTACCTACATACAGGAAAGCAATAGAGTAATGCTCTTGACAAATCTAAAATTCAAGGTTTGATTTTACAGATTAAATCTGAAGCTATTGAAATGAATATGTTTGAAGAAATTATTGGAATGGTGAGAATGAACACTGAATACAAGGAATCTTCAAGTAGGGTGCCATCTTTATTATTTAAACAAAGGATATATAGGGTTGCATCATAATCAAGGCTTTATCTGTTTGACTGAAATGTGTGAACCTACATGGCCAAAAATGTGTACATTTTTGCATTAAACTGATGAAAACTTTCCAAATTTACCCTCTATATTTTTCCTTTTACAGAAACATATCTGTCAAGCTCATGATTACTAAATGCAGTTCTGTCACATTAAAAAAATGTATCTATCTATCTGTGACAAAGATGAGATGACTGTGAACAAGGCCAGTGACACTGAGCTACAGCAGGACAGAATAAAGCAGAAGGTTTGATAATGAGAGATTACACTTTCCAGCTATTCTTGAGGACCAGAGGGAGGGAATTATTTGGTTTATGCTGGCAGCAATTTTCCTAAGCCATGTGAGAAGGCATACCTCAAGCTGTTGCAAATGTAGGCAGAACAACCACAGGCCATGGCTCTTGGTTGGATCTAGATTCCCTGGGGTATAAAATATATTGAAAAGGCTCCTAAATAGGGGCTGATCACTTAATTTGACTGTTTGAATGGAAGTCCCACATATTCTTCAATCGCTAACACTTGTTCACAGCTCCCTTGAAGCTTAATAATCACTTCTGATTTTTTTTTAAATTAGATTAGCTGCTCGTGGTTACAGTTTTACAACTGTAACATATCAAATCTGTTAAGCAGTACTTATGCACTGTCCCCTTTTCTAGGTTCTATAAAGCTCCAGTGAACAAAGGTTATTAAGCTCCTGCTGTGTTTAAGTTTCCTACAGGTCAGTTTTAATAAACTGTTTGTTTCTTCAGAAATGTACAGTGGCCACATTAATCCCCAGTCCTTAAAAAATTAAAACTTAAATCAAGCATTCCCAAAGAACATTTGAAAAGAGAAACATATTAGTATTCATTTGTAGATATTTAAATAACCCATGATTTATCATTTTTCTGGAAGGAAATTGTGGTTAATTGCAATGGTTAAAGATTGTGTTGTACATTTTTCTGAAGCAACAATACTTATAGCCTTTTGTCCTTTCTAATGTCACTGCAAGAAAAAAATCATTCAAGGTTTTCAGTTTTAGCGAACAAGAAACACCTTTATCGAAACACAAAAACCACCTATTCTTATGCAAATTCTATGTCAGACATATAAATGACCCTTTTTGTAATTCCTCTACAGGAGTTGACTGATTCATACTACTAGTCTAAAATATACATACAAATCACAGCACTAAGAAAAATTTCTTTTCATGTCAGATAATGTAAACTTTATTATAAAATACTTCACAATTACATATATTGTATTTCAATTTAAATCCAGTCAGGTGTTCTGTAAGGATAATATGCCTTAGACTGAAGTAAGGCACTTATAGTAAAAATGTACTGACTTTATCCACCTACTTATGTTTAGATAGGTAAGAATGTAAATGTGTCTCTGTGTGTCTGCTTGTGTGTATATCGTATAGACCATTTGTAAATTGCCATAAAGATTAGTCACCTAATTAGTTGCTACTGTATATTATTTTTTAAAAGATCCAGATAGAGGATACATTGGCAAATGTTCAGACCATCTTTATGTTATTACATCTAATTGTAAACATCAACACATTTAATTATCATGCAAGCATGAACAATTATGTCATTACTTTGTAAACATACATGAAAGGTTATGCATCACTGCCATATATTATAAAATATTAGTAATATCATGAAAGACAACCATACCAAACTTCGTCCCATCTTTGGTTTACTCATCATTTGAGAAAGTCACAATAATGAGATTACTAACACAGAAGATTGTACTTCTGATGAGGAACATGTATCTATTCCATCTGAAACATTATCTTTCCTTTAGTATCTTGTTGAAGTTGTTTATACAAGTTTATACATCCTTGACAATATTTAGTCACATACATGCCACCACAGAAAACAGAAGCAAACATCCATTTTCCTTCTGAAGAGGCCTTATGAAAACTAACTTACACATCTTTGAAGATATGGGGGAGAAAATAATCTAGGATCACAGAAGCTGCATTGTGCTTTTTAATTTGTTTGAAAGTAGATAAGGAGTAGGCTAACAAAAAGGTAGTAAATTTATGTTATCATTTTTACACATGCTCCTACACATAAAAGACACTAATTCTAGAAAATGTCTAGACTTAAGGTTGTCTAACGTTTTACCATTTTAATATTCAATTTTGACTTGCATTTAAATTTGCTAAATTTTCAAACTCTGGACTGAAATTCTCATGTCAGGTGTTGGACGCTGAATATTTTTCAAAGATTTGCTAATACTATAAAAGCCTTTCATAAGGAATTCTTAGCCCATGCATGCTTTGGAACAGAAACCTCAATTTTGTCCAGCCAAATACAGCCAAGTTATGAACTTTTAGATATTACAGTTCATACTGTACTAAGGAATATCACATACTAGATTTTAGTAAGAAGCTTTTAGAATTGAGCAATATAATTTCCTGAACACTAGGCATGCTTAACTCAATAGTGCATGACAGTATGTGCACTAAGCATCCTTCAACTCTACCCAGCAGTTGACGGGCCCGTGCAGTCCAATGTACTCCAAGTTGAAGAGACTATGTCAAGTCCAAAAGGGGTTTAGGCATGTCAGCGTCAAACTGCATCCATTCTAATAAACCTGCTAAGGCCACAGGCTCATTAGCCACAGGGCAGCAATCTGCCAACATAACTATACTGTTTCCTCCTTAATTGCTCCAGAATTATTCTGCTGTGAGAAAAATACCTGTGAAGCATGCTGGGAAAATGGCTGTAACATCAGCTTAAAGACAGTAGTCTACTATTTACTAGCTATTTTTCCAGATATACTGCTAAAGTTCTGTGCTGGTGATTATATACAAGATGCAACATTGTTACTATGCAGCTAATTTTTGCTGTTTGTTTTCTGGCAAAAAATCAGAAATTGTACTTATTGCAGTGCAAGAATGTTAATTTTCTAAATTAGAAACTCAAAACTTAGGAAATCCAAGAATTAAGGTTGATTCAGCAATGTTAATTCAGCCTTTGCACATATGTATTAGGCTGTAGTCCTTATTTATCTGTTCTTGCAAGAATTTTTTCACATTTTGTCTAATTGAATAGACTACACTATGTTCTGGAAGCGTATCAAGGATAAACTGTAAGGGAAAATAATGACCGAAAGAAAACTGATTAATCCATCATGTAACTAGGAAAGTCTGTAGGAGCAGACTATGTCTGGAAATGGTAGGTGAAGGATAAGGGATTTGAATTGTGACAGTGAGAACTGAATCTACCACAAAGTTCTAATGTGATGGTAATCGAGACACTTAAACCAAAATTTTCACATATGGCTGCTAATGGCTGCTAAAAATGGCCACATTTTCTGGGTACCTATTTGAGTCATCCTTGGCAGATACATAGAAGTGCCAAGTGATCACAGCTGTGACTGAAATGAGTTGGATCTATGCTTGTTATTTAAAATGCTCTGAAAAATCAGGCCCAAACTCTTTCAAATTAGCAAATTATTAGTGAAAACTTGATCATTTTAATTTCTTTCAAAACTTTAATTTCTTCTACAGACTTCCTTAATGCTGGCAGAATTATTTTACAAGTTCTTGAGTTTTTAATCATCTCATGGTTTTAATACAGAATTTTTTGTTGTTTTGATGTACCTTACATAGGTAGACTTAAATGCCCAGACTCAAATGACCTATATTCCACCAAAGTATCTATGCCTACTGTCAAATTCAGAAATGACATTAATGCTTGCAATACTGTTTCCACTCGCAATAAGCCAATTTAGCCTCTGAATGAATTTAGCACTGTAATGTTAGACTGATTGTAAACTGTAGCTGGTTAAATGAAGTTTCAGATGGGCATAGAGATGCTATTTCCATTGCATTATCGAGGAAGTTCACTTCCTTGCTTGTTTTCACTGTTCCTACACCCACTGGAAATGTGGAGTGTCTTCATCATTTTCAGAAACTTGCAGACAGCATCATGCAAGGACATATGTTGAAGACTGAGATAATCAAGCATACATCAAAGATTTCAGTTTCTGACCTCTGGGCTACTTCCAAGCTAGCTTTCATCTGAGATGTGTTTTTATTTTTTTTAATTAATTAAATTAACTGACAGTTTATTTCCTGGTGGTAACAAGATCATATTTATAAACAGGATATATCCTGTATATCCTACTTTGCAACAACAGAGTTTTAGTAGGAAAACTTGGCTGTTTCTAGCTAGTGGAAGAAATTAGCCTGGGATGATCATAGAATCACAGAATGGTTGAGATTGGAAGGTCATTAGTCCCACTCCTTGCCCAGGCAGGGTGAGCTAGAGCAGGTTGCTCAGAACCGTGTCAAGTCAGGTGTTTATTATCTGCACAGACAGAGACTCCACAACCTCACCATACTAACACACCTGTATTCAAATTAGCTTACATTTATTTCTACGTTTTATTTCCTTCTTGAATTGCCTAAAAGTCCTCCCTGCTAAATGGTTATACCATTATAATGCAACATGAATAGTCTCCAGTTTTCATCAACTTCTAATCTACTTCTAGGACAACTACTTTCTTAAATTGAATGCAAATTAAATACAGTACCCTCCAAATCTGATAATCCTATCAAAAAATAGAAGCGGATCAAAAACTTCTAGAATGAAAGTCACAATGATTTTGACTGAATTCAGTCCCTGTCTTTACACCTTTTCATCCACTGTACATATTTAAACTGTATAGTCCGCATTTTCTACTCAGGCGCTAAGCCTGTAAAGATGTAATGCATGCTTAAACTTAATGGATTCTATCTCCATTGAATTCCAAAGCATTAAAGTGTGCCATGTTGTAGAGTTTCCATGTTTCACATGGTTGTTCTGCCATCGTAGAATAGCTGGTGTTTGTGGTCTGAGAATCAATGTTTTCTGCAGTTTTGTTGAGTATCATTTGTTCTTCCTGAAAATCAAGCTTTTGAGCACTTGTAATGTATGACCACTTATAAATTGATAGTATTCTTGTTACTGTGATGGGTTGCCAGTTGCTTTCTTTTTGAAGTCTAATATATCTTCCAAGTTATGGTTGGGGAAACTGTTTGGCATTCCTCTTCCATTATTGCTCTAAGCAGGCTTCCTGAAGGATAATTCTTTTGTTACTGCTTACTATCTTTTGTCAAGAACATACTGAAATTTGGTAATAAACTGTATGTTCTTCTTCCTATAAATCTGAGAATTATTGATTCTGATTAAATACTGTGAAAGATATTGCAATAGTCAGCAGAGGATTGGGGAGAATGAAGAGGTAGCAAAGTCTGTTTGTAACTAACACAGGTAATCTCCCTGCATACAAAATTTATCATTGCCTTTATAGTTTTATGCGTAGACTGTTCAGTCAGTAAGAGGTAGTGCAGGACAGGGGGTATGCGTGTGTGAGGTGTAGGAGTCTGGTGAGGTGTGAAATTTATAATGAAGGAAGGTGAGTTTTCAATCAAAGGAAAAGCCTTGACCTTGGAAGGGAATGTAGGAAAGGAAAGAGAGAAGAGTAGTACCCTGAGCCTCAAAGTGTCAGGTGATGGAAGTTTAAGTGGTGAAGTGTTGGTCCTGAGTGCAAAATGATCAAACAGGATGAAGAGGAAATTGCAACATGAAATGGGGGAGTATTTCTGAAGAGAGAGCTTAAGCTCTCTTAGAGATCTTAAGTTAATGACTGGAAAATTATGGAAGATTCTGAGCTAAGAATGGTTGAATTGCATTGTCGAAATTGAGTGCAGAAAAAGTAAAATAAATCATGTGTAGAATTGGTGCTGTGCATGTTGACATAAGAGGGCAAGACTTGAGCTAGATTTGAATGAATGAAATTGAGAGTGGAGAAGGGAAGAGGTGACACAGATCAAAATTTATCGCAACCTGTCCTTACTACAAAGTGTCACAGTTTTCTATTTTAACACTGAAAGTGAGATGCAGAGTGTGTGTCCCTCCTTTTTTTTTCTGAATTCCTGGCTAGCTTCCCTTTGCCTGTGCCAGAACGTTTCCCTAAGAACCCCTGAACACAACACCCCAGTTTTTCACTTTAAAAATATGATCAGTCTGCAAGGAGATAGAAAGAATCTGCAGATTGCTACTGACTTACCAGTTATTTTGGCATCATTTTCCACATGACCTATCTTGGGAGATGTTTTAACTCACATTGTGAGTGATGCTTCCAAATGGAAACCTCGATCTTTAATGGTTGATTTTGCAGCACCAGCCAGTCTCATAATCTTGATCTGAGTAACATCTTGGTCCGATGCTTTTCATATTTGCTATCTTTGCTTTCAGCTACACCAGTGTAAATATACTAGTATTCAGCTAAGTGTCTCAGTCTAATGAAGTACAATTTATTCTGAATTTTGGTCTATCATCTCATGAGGGACAGTAGACATTCAAAGTACACACTGACTTTCTAGAATGTGGTTAGTCTTTTGGTAATCATCCACCTTCATTAGCTAAATGAATGTTTATTATGCCTAGCTGACAATTACTGATTTGCAGGCAAAGTGATTCCAAATATCTGTCATCACAGCTAGAAATCTAGAATCTCACCAAAAGTCTCTGGTTGTAAATGTAGATTTGATGTTTTAAGGATAGAAGAGGTTGGTTAGAAAGGGAAATAAAACCATTGATCTTTGACAGAAAATATAAAATAGATTCTGACTTCCTCATCCCTACTTATCTGGGAATGACTTGGGAATTCCCTTTCAGCATAGGTCCAGTGGGGGGGAAACAACACAATATGCATTCTCTTGGATCCTCCAACACTTGCCATCCTACTGGGCTGATGGTGCTTCTCCCTCTTTTTGGCAACAGAGGAAAAGGAAAAGAACTTTCCTCATCCGTTTGTGTCAGAGAATATATTCCACTACCATTTAAAATGCAGTTTTCCCCATAATGAGTAAGACGTAATATTTAGCTTCCTAAAACAGCCTCTGGATGGAAGTGCAATGTGTTCCAATACAGTTTGCTTTCACATGTGCAATTTGTTTGTGACTCATGAATCCCCATCAATATGCCTTCTGTAGAAGACGTTATAAATGCCATGAATCCTTTATTTGTATTTGAATCACATGTATAAGGCACTGTGATTTCATAAGATACCAAGCAGATTTTGAGAGGACAGCAGTCTTCATCTCCAGAACAACAACAACAAAAATCATTTATGTGCAAGATTTTAGTGAAAAGTCAATGTGAAAGAGCAACAGAAATTCCTCCCAAAGCCTCCCCCCACTTCAATCCCTCCCACTGCCTCTCCGTTGTCATCCTTCTTAAATATCACCTCTCCTTTCCATCAGGACTGGCACTCAAGGATACCAGATGGCAGCCTCAAGATTGTAGCACCCTTTAATGTCTGCCCTTTACTGTCTGGCAAAAGTGTTGACATTTCTGCCTTGAATGAGAACTGAAAACATTTAAAAATATATTCAACATGAACAGTCAGTGTCTAAGATGTTGTTTACACACTGCTAATGGGCTTTGACTTTAATAGAATGATCCTTAGGTCTGCAGAACCCACAGTCAGGTGTGAACTGGATATTTTCTTCTGTTATTTCCATTACATTAGAGAAACAACCAGCCTTGCTGCCCATGGACTTAAGAGCTGCGCATACTATTTCCATCAGCAAATATGAAAGCACTGTTGTGGGTTTTCCTGTAAGCATCAACCAAGCTATGAGAGTACAATCTCCCAGAACAGCCCCCAGGAAGCTCTGCCTCCTCCTCTGGGAGGAGTTGTTACATGGGTAGGATCAGGAAGAGAGCAGGTTTGTAAGTTTAAGGGCCAAAAATAAGAAGTTCATGTGCTATTAAACACCTGAGTCTTGAGCAGTTACTGGATTTTAATACTCACCATCACAGGTTTTTGTCTTTAGTTGTGCACTGATATTCACGAGGTAAATTATATAAACGCCTCTTCATCACTGAAAATAAAATTAATTTAGTTGGTTGGCTGAACTGAGCGCAGAAATAATGGAGTGAATTGTTCATTTCTAGGAATAAGCTTTAGGGAAATCTCTGGAATTCTTTTTTTCTGAAGGACTCAAAATAGGCACCCAAATCCATGAGACTGGTATTTTCTGTAAAATATTAAACAGTCTCAACGTACAGTAGAACAGAGTTACAAGCTGTTAGTATGTCATTGTATTGGGCATTGGCTGAATGCACCCCTGACACTTTTGAAGAAAGCACTGCAACTCCTGCAACTCATTTATAGCACAGTATTATTTCTGATGGACATCAAAAAAACCTGTTTGTCTCTTCTTCATCATAAGCTATTAGAGAGCTCTTACTATAAAGTTTTTGAGACAGCATTTCATGTTTTACATGTTTGCAGAGTTTTCTTTTTTGTTGTTGTTAATTTGCCTTTAAATTACTCCCAGTTGTTAACAGGCAGAAATTTCCCATTAACAATATATATGGCCCTTTAATCCTCAAATATGTGGAACAATTCAAGACATATGGGTGACAAAATGTAGGAATAATTTACCAACAAATCCCTCTGATTAATGTATACTGCTTAAAGATTTAGCACAGAAGGACTACACGTGTCTAGGAAATGAATACTACTTTCTGCTTGCAAACCCTGTATTTTGACAGGCCATATTGTCTTGAGATAGAACATCAGAAGAAGAATGAATAATTTAATCAGAAATAGATGAGACAAATAATATAAGGGACAGTACATGGATTTCCTTCTTGAAAGCTGAAGTCTACCCATGCTTCACATGACTGGCCAACCATTCCACACTAAACAGTGAGCTGATCGGAAGAGGGTTTCTTCCTGTTAGTTTGTAAACCAAATAAATAAAACATTCAGATTGCTGGTAGATGCAGTGAGTTGTTCTGTGGATTTAAGGAGGCACATAGCTTTTAGTGTCCTTATTAAAACTCTGTAAGGTCATTTTAATGAAACTACTACCTGGTTGATCTGAAAATTTTTAATCAATTTTTTATTCAAAAAACCAATGAAAACAGTAGGGTTCATTTCCATAAAAATATTACATAGATTTACTTTTTGCATCCAAGCTTTTATCCGGAATAATATTCCATACAATTTGTTCATCTGAAAAAAATTAATACCGTTGTACTTCATTAGACATCTCCCTTCTCTTCCTCAGCAGCACAAAAAACTGTAGGACAGAGTTATTTTTAGATGGAGTGAGCAGAGCGAGAAAATCTGTGTCTTATTTAGGAAAAAATACATAAATTAAGAACTAAATATGAATGGTCTCTTTTGATCAAAAGAGGTGGGATAAGCATGTGGGACACAAATGGCTTATGTCAAGGCGTGCTGTTCCTGCATTTCCTTATTGTTCTTTCATATTTCAAATGCTGTTTTATTTCATCTTCACATTAGAACCTGCTGAGTGATAGGGTTAGAGAAATCTAGTGTTTTAAAATTTGCATGTCTAAACTCTGTTTATTGGTATTTTGATGACATCTAGTGGTGACAAAGCTGTTTGTTAGACGATTTTATGTCCTATGCTGATGTAGCAGGATCATTGCATTATGAAGAATGCTTGTAACAGTGCAAGCCTGGCATTTTGTAAGCTGCAGAAGAAAAGGCTCAGCAACAGTTCTCTCCTCTTCTTTCACTGCCTAATCATAGGGAACAGTGAATTTCTGGTACTTTCAAATACAAAGGAACTGACATTCTTGTAGATTATTTTAAGATTTCTAAGTCAGGTTCCACTGATATTGTCAAGAGTGGTAGCAAAATAGAAGACTAGAACCAGGGTTAGATGATGCCATAGTGAAATCTTGATAGCCAGCCTGTTCGTCAGTTGCTACCCGCTGCCAACAAGGTAAAAAAATTGTGTACAAATTGTAAGTGCTTTTATGCAATAAAGCAATACCTGGTGCTGACAGAAAGCTGCAGAAAACATACAGGGTTTAGATGTGTCTAAATGAAAGAGAATGAATCTCAGCTGCCCTGGCTGTGAATATCAAACCAGTTTTACATATGTTAGATCATTGCCTTTGTTAGAATTCACATCCATATCTGCAAAATCAGTCGCAGGCCCTGTGTATGCAATAAAGTAAAAAAAGAAATCAAGCTGTGAGAATTCTCTTTTTCTCTCCCTCAGAGAATTAGTGCTGAATAGAGATACTTTGGTTGAACAGCACTATTTTCTACAACACAAACATTTTATTTTTAATAAATATTTATGAGTAGTTGGCAGGGGAGGAAGAGGTTATATTTTGTTGATTAGAAAAAACAGTGATTCAATAAATGACATTAAGCTACTGGCTTTGCTTTTGTTTCAATACTATGAATATGTAGTAAGAGAGTGTGAGAGAGAGTGTGTGTGTGTGTCTGTTTGAAAGAGAAAGAGTGTGTGAGACAGGTGGCAGTGGGGTTGCTATAGCAATTACTTGTCACTAATGATAGGAGGGTAATTACTGCAGCAAATTCCCACATAGCTATTCAGCACACAAGTTAGACTATTTCCCATCCTAAAATTTTCTTTCTGTATTTGCAAGATTACCTTTTTTGCCAGATGGCTACAGCTTGCATTTCTCAAATTTATGGTAGTGTAAAACCAGAAGTTCATTAATTATGGTGTCACTGGAATCAAAATTTAGTCACCTCATCAATTTTGAAAGAGGCACTGAAGTTCTGTCTTTTGGGGTCTACTTTTCTTGAGACACAATATAAAATTTTGGTTTTCAGAACAGTTTTTGTAAGTTCAGTGTCAAAAACATTGAGGTCACCTTCAATGTTGCATTCAAGTAATTGAGATTATTATGTGATTGAGTCTGACTCATCACTTAATTGCACAAGATGTAAATCAGGTTTTTCTGCAGTGAACTAATAAAATTAAACTATTAATAACTGCAAACAACTACAAATCAGGCCATGTTTGAAGGAAAATAGACTCAGACATTGAGAGAGTTTCATTGCAACATATTCGTTAGTATATTTTTCATTTCCTCTCTTTCAATTATTTGTAGCTTAACAGTGGTTTATCGCCTCGTGCAAATCAAAAAAAAATCTACATTGCATTTCATCTTTAGGCTGGTTCATTCTGCAGTGTTTAAAACATTTCTAAAGGAATACATATAGATGCAACTTCTTTGCTAATATATATAATGAAAATTTTTGTTTTGTGTAGAGCAATCATCACTAATAAAATGGTCTCGAAAGGTGTGTATCTCATTTCCACAAAAACATGGTGTTACCTTGGCTAGAGTATTCCTTAATGATTCGCTTTTCCTTAATGATTCCCTTTATCCTTTTACCTGCCTTTTACTAATGAAAATATGGATTACGGACATTGCCTTTTAATTAGCTGGTGGCAAATATGTGGAATTACGGGTTGCTTTAGAGAGTCCATTTTTTCCCCCAGCTGGCTGGACTGTGATGATTTGAGGGAATACACAATATTTTCTGTCTTTTCAAGAACATGAAGTAATGGATTTCATAACTACAAGCTGGAAAGATAGCACCTAGGCTTCCTAGGTGGATGAGATTTTCTATTGTGCCATAATTGACAAATGTTTGATGCACTCCAACTTAAGTGTATTTCTTTCTGAATCACTTGTTATAAAATATAAAACTGTGCATCTCTCTGGTTACTGGTATTAAAAATCAGGCAAATCTGCTTACCTAGGCTTATTTCACTTTCCATCCTTCAGGCAATTTACTGATAAATTCATTTTTCCCACTTTTGTTTCTCCAACATTGCCTTTAATTAATGTAAAAAAAAGATAACTGTTATTTGGTGTATTAATATTGCTAAAAGAAACCCTTATAAAATGCAACTGTTTGGAGTTATTTTTTAGTACAATTGAGTTATTTCAATTCATAGATAAAAACAGGTTAATATACTGGAAGTTAAAATCCACTTGCCAGCTGATGACCTTGTATAGTAATTAAAATAATACTTTCTAAGACAACATGAATAATTGTATGTTTAAATAAGGATTTTCACAATTTCCTTTCCTTTGTTTATGCCTCAAGTGAACATTTCATAAATGGGAAGGTTGATTTATAATCTGCTTCTGATGTGTGAATCAGTAAATCTTATGAATCAGTTTCTCCTCAAAGACAGAACTTGAATTCCCAAGGATTTTATGAAAAGCACTTCCCATTTTTCTCACTAAAAATATATAGCTTGACGCCAATTAAAATTCAGCGCACAGTGTATCCAGTAACCCTGATAATCAGTAAAAATATGTCAGAGAGCACGATGGTTTCTCCAACTGAATGGAAATCTCAACAAGCAGTTAACCTACAATGGGAAGAAACTCATTACTGGGATAGCTTGATGCCTTACAGCACTTGAAAAGCTGATTAAAGAAATAATGAGGCGAAACCATATAAAATCCTGGCAAAAGTGGAAGGAAGGGTGATGACATATATTTCAGCTTGCACCAATACTTATTTTGGCTCAGAACAACAAAAAAATATATCGATCAGACTGCTACATGTTACTTTAGTGTACAAGAATGACAATTTCTTCCCCAAAACCCACATCGTTTTTATTGTTTCAGCTCTTTGACTCTTGATGACTTGAGTTCAAGTCCCAAACAGACTTCTGATCAGCAGGGTAGCTGATTTCAGAATAAAGAGAGAGAGAAAATGTGTACACTTGGTGAAGTGCTCCACAAGCTCCAGCTTGCAAACCTCACAGAGATTGCAGCCCATCCAGCTCGCAAACTCTCACCTAATACAACATGCTGTAAGTTGTGAAGAAATGTGTTTAAGTATAAATAGGCTCTACTGGCTTCAGGAAGTAAAACTGTTCCCTTAGTTTAGTCAACACATTGCTTGCTGGGGAAGCTGAGAGGACAATGTCCTGGGCTCACCAGTGATTTCCCCCTGTAAAATGAAAGTTAGCAATAATTGTGTGTATAATATTGTCTATTAGGTGGTGCATAAAGGCTTGCATTGTATGTACATACTGTAGTTGTATAGAAAACATTACAGAGTGAGCCTGCTTTTAGCTTGATGCCTCATACAGTGGTAATTAAGGAGAACAGTCTTTTGATTTGCTACTATTTGCAGTTCTGCAGGAAAAACTGAGTTTAGGCTATCTTGTGCTGTGCACTGTTGCCATGTTTAATCTTCTGATTCGCTAGGAACAATTACATGCGACACCTATGGGGAATTTAATTGCTTAGCTCCTGCCTCTACGGCAATTGTAATTATGGTGCAGTACTATTTGGAAAAAAAAAAAAAGGAGAGAGAAAAAAAAAGTGTGGTGTTTTTTAGAACATAGCACTGAATAATACCAAGGTTAGATTTATACCACAGCATAGCTCCAAGAATTAGCTTCTAGAATTAACCCTGTGTTTCTTTTGATGAGAGGCCAGACAAAATAAAGCATTGGTTATTGTAAATATCCTCATGTAAAGCCTTCCATTCAAGCCTATCAAGTGCATTTATCCTCCCAATATATGTGGGAGTTAGCACAGCTTCTTTTTTTTCCCCTCCTTCTCCAGCTGAGGAAACTAAGGCACAGAAATGTGCTGCCTGATTTGTCTTTATTAAAAATCCAAAGGAGAGCAAATTAGTATGTAAGAAATTTTTAATTTCTAGCATTTCCAAGCTCCTTTTACTTTTCATGTATGCAGCTTTGAAAGAAACATAATGGGCAAAAGACATGTCTTTTTAAGCTATAAGACCTTAAAAAAAATCTGTAAAATGGAACATAAGCAAATAAATTAATAAATGTTGCTGTGCACTATTCTGCTAATAATCCCTGTTGAGCAGAATTGAAGATGTCATTGTCTGAATCATCCTGCACGATCTCAACCAAAGGAAGTTGTAGACAGGATTATCCTACTGCATTCTAAAGGAAATTTTAAAGAGAATCCAAAGAGCACTACTGTGTTAGAATTTCTTGTATTCCTTATAGAAAAGAAAGAATGATCACTGCTTTGTTTGCAGTAAGGCATTTTTATTTCTTTCATCATCTAGATGATTTTCAGAACTGATCTTGATGGCAATTCAGTTAGTTAGAAATTAAACTCTCATCAGAAGTCCTCCAGTGGCTTCACAAGTTAACACTCTTTTAGAAGTGGGGTACAGATCAAAATCAGGACCAATATTCCACAGAATAGAGCCCATTCTGGCTGAAGAACTCAGGACATTTAATAATAATGCTGAGGTTTATTTGTCTCAAATAAACACTAATCATACAGAAGTGAAATTCACTCACAATTTTCCATAAGGTACCTGTTCACCTTCAACATCTGCTATAGTCCCCTTTAAATGATATACAACATGGCCAAACATGTGACCTATAGATAGCAAAAAGGCAACCCACTCCTTTGGTATAATTATACTGCACAACAAATATACATTTAAGATAACTGCTAGGTTTTCCTCTTTGCAGCCTATCGAACATAAGTTTAGTCATGCCAGAGAAGGTTTAATGCTATAATTGCCTGTATGAATCTTGGTAGCATTTAGACAATGTGCTGCAAAAGTGCACTGTAAGTGCACTGTACATACCCCTGCAGATCTGCTGCTGTGATTAACCTGAGAAATTTTGTATGAGAAAGAAAGTAACTAAGAGAAATGTGTTTTCTTCAGATAATTATTAACTTCTTTTGACACTGACATCAACAGAACTGACAAGATCTCTTTGAAAGTCAAGATTACCTTTCTGGAAATTTTGCATTCTTTGTCATTAAAAGAAAAAATACCTACATTGACATTTTAAGCTTTTCCCAAGCTTCATATTAAAAAAGCAAAGGAGTTGATGGAAGATCCTTTAAAGGCCAAAGGGAACAAATTTCATACAAGAATCACGATAATTTTTTCCACACAGTATATCCTTTTTTTTTTCCCCAGTTAGTAACTCTAACTACATAGAGTTATGACAATAGCTAGTCATTTCACTGAATTAGCAGTCCCATGTGTGAACTACCCATACCCATTCTCCCCACCTTTCATTATGTTGTAAAAGACTTTTTCTGGACTGGTACAAGACTGATTAGGTTTTCCACTCAGAACATAATCTGTGTGTTCAAAGCCAATGTGATAATGTCTCTGAGAAGTCAGCACATGGGAACTGTCATTTGAAGACCTTTATTTTGCCACCATCTAGCCAAACAACATTGGAAAAGTCACCTGAAATCTTTGTTCTTTGAATTTCTCATTTGTAAAGTAAAGATACTATCAACCAATATTTGCAAATTGCTTTGTGCTTCTGTTGTAGGTTTAAAGTAATTTTTGTCTTTACTGTAGCTTAAGACCATGTTCTTTGTTTCCTCCAAATTTACATATCTAACCCTCAACCAACCTCAAACTGCATCCCTTGTTTTATAATGTGAACAGTGCAGGCATAGTACAGAAAAGAAGAGACTCCAAACAGTGAATCTGAATGCACTTTTAAACATGCTTTTCCATTGCAGATATTTGCAAATGAAACCCTGTGATGCAGCATTTAATTCCCATGAGAAGTGCTATTCTCATTATATCTTCTGTCTGTATACAAGCTTCTGCTGTGTTACTTGTATTGCCATTTTCAGCAGGGACTCAGAAGAGAGAAAGGATAGAAACTCAGACAGAATTACTAAACTGTAACACAAAGATAATGAACTCTAATGCAACAGGACAGCAAATTAAAAGACTGGGAAGTTGTTAGCCCATGTAAAAATAGGAAGAAAAAGAGCTTTATTCCATACTTTTGAAGCATTCTTCAAAGCTCAGAGAGCCTACTAAACGAAGCAGTCCAGTTAATCTGCCTAGAGCTCCTCAGTGCAGCTCTCTTTACAAAAGAAATCCAACCAGACATTTTTAAGAGCAATTATTTTTTTATGAAAAGGAAATAACTAAGACCTAGAAAGGCACATTAGGGGCTAGAAGACACACCAATCAGGAAATGGTTTAAGATCCCCATTCAGCTCAATTTGTTCTAAAGTATTTCAAATGCCCTGAATACAGCAAATTCTACAAATAGCCAAGTGGCTGGGAGACATAGTGCATATTGCCAAACAGATTTAAATGCAAAACCAAGACTTTTGTTTCCCAAAGCTGTGGAGGGTGATTATAACACTGTCCAGTCTTAAGGCAAAGCTAGCCTTCACTGTTTTTATGTATTTCCCTACCAGAGTCCTAATGTTCCCCTTCTATGCAAATATACCTACAGAAGAACAAACCCATACAGAAATTTCGTAGTTCCAAAAATGGCATGGATTTGGCAAAATCGTGTCCTGATTCACAACATTATCAACCACAAACATTCAAGCATCATAAACCACTCCCTGTCCTTTGCTTTGGGATCAAAATTATAATAATTTTAAAATATGCATTTAATAATACATTTTAGAATTTTATTTACTTTTCATTTTTAAAACTCTTGTGAAAATCTAAATCATATGTTAAATTTTTTTTGAGAAACATGAAGTCCAGGAATTTGTGTTTTTATTAAAACAAATCCTTAGATTCCCCTCTATCCAAATAATTTTAGCAGCTGAAACATGCAGAAATGTACCATGTAACACAAGACCATGATAAAATCTGAAAGATTGCAATGTTGGATCCATGGGCTGCAGTTTAGTTTTATTGCTCCAGAAGTTTATGGGTACTGTCACGTGAAAGGGTACAAAAATCATTGTAATCTTGACCTTTTCAAGTAACTGGCATTCTGCAAATGTTCTGACATTTCTGATTTATGGTATTGGGTGAATTTTCTTTTTTTCTGGAAAAAATAAGCCATCTGAATCTCTTAGTCTGGATAGGAACCTGAGAATTGAAAGAAATGAAGACAATATTTCCAGATTTTTGTGGACAAAAGCACTACTACTCAGGAAATCAGATATTCAGCTGTGTCTGCAGGTTATAGAAAGCTATGACATAATCTGTCAGCAGAATGAGAGTGACTTGCAAAGTCCTTTGCAAAGCTTGCAAGACAGAATAATTCAGAATATTTCTAACAAGAGTATTGATTGCAAAAGCACATTTTCTTTCCACTTACCCACATTTCTGATTTTAAAGGCCTGCACAATAATGGTGAAGTATATGGAGCTGAAAAAACAGTAAAAGCTGCATACAGAATCCCTGATATCTGATTAAAGACAAGCCATTTGAGAAATTTCATAAGCAACCACAACTATTTGAAGGCTAAATTAAAACCATCTACTGAGAGATGATATGTGAAATAATTTCTGTTAAATAAAAAATAATAAATGGGCATTAAAACACAATATGAATATAGTCAAATGGCAAAGACCAGCTTTGTTCCTAAGACACACGGAAAAAATTTCAGAGAATTTCAGCGAAGAAGGACTGTGTCAGGCACACAGTGAAAGCAGTCAGTTTCCATGTTTCAGCATGAGTTGCACTACACAATACAAAGAAAAGCAGAAGTGTATTAATAAGCATGTAGCTAGAAGACAAAGCTGTTGTCATGCAGAAAAGGACTCTTTCTTGGATATCATAAAATGTACAAGATAAAACTTTTTTTCAGATGACATATTTGTGATTTTGCAAACAAATTAACATTAAAGAAGGATTAGGAATGATGATGACCTGGTGGAAAAAAGTATGAATTATGCTTCTTTTTTGTGTAGGTGCATGTTGTAAATTCACAGTGGCATATTTCTAGAATACTAGCCACCCTTCAAATTGTGAGACAAAAGTTTCCAAACGCAAAACCCAAAGGTAGGTTCTCACTTTCTGAAGAAAAAGGTGAAAAAAAAAACCTTAACTAACTTAATGACATCCCAAAGTTATGATATATCATAGGTATAATACTGAAACCCCTGTGAAACACCTGTATTACATGTAAGATCTCATAACCATTACATGTAAGATCTCATAACCATTCAGACTAAGTAAAAGCTGACCATTATTGAATTCTCCATCATGTGACTGGAATATCAGTGTTTACCACTGACATGCAGAAAACAGACTTCACAATCAGTAAGATTGTAAATAGGTATGTTCATTCAGTGCTGGGCAGCACGGGGGGGTAGTCCCACCAAAGTCGTGTGCACCTGACTCAGCAGTTCACTTCAAATTTATACAGTTACATATACATAGAGTTTCACAATATGCCTATACATATGCATGACCTATCCCCACCTCATATTGAAATTAGCTTCAAGAAGTCATTTCCATTGTCTCCTCTCAACTGCTCTTGAGCAATGCCTCCTTATGGTGGTTGTCTGGTGGTCGCAGAGATGAAGATAGATGACTCCTCTTCATCACCGCTAGTAACCTCTTTTCTTGCGCAGGCTCAGTGGTTTCTTGGCATTCACCCAAGCCTCAAGACCAGTCTTGGCTGGTTCTTGGGACCAGCTCCTGCTTCTTATCAGGAACCATCTCTGCCTCATTGGCTGGTTCTTGGGGCCAGTTCTTCTTATCAAGGACTGTCTCTGCCTCAGCTAATTTCAACAATGTAAGCGCTAAACATCATCTTTCATCCCCCTTTATTATATCTACTGAGATTCTTTTGACTCCCCTTGTCTCACCACAATAAAGCAAAACTATTTAAGAAGTGTTACAGAATAAGACCTTTAAGTAGGTGAACACAATTCCTCTCGACAGAAGCACTGCTATTAAAGATAAGAGAATAAACCTTCCACCCCAATAGGTAGAACACAGTTGCAAGACACTGGTGTGAAAACAGAACTACGGCAAAAATGATGATTGCATGTAGAAGAAATGTTGTGTCTTCAACCTTTCAAACTAATGGTTAAGTGATTTGTTCCATGGTCATGATAGCTATTCTTGCATATCAGTCATGTCACACTCATTCCTGAGGATCTGTCCTTCAAAAAGGACCAAAGCTAAAAAAACTAAGGCTAATACAGTTTTCCAGTTCTTTCGGGATACTCAAAATACTACCGCCTATGTTCCTTCACTGACAAATCCTTACCTAATCACTAATAGTGAAAGTCACTGCACACACAGCAAACAAACGCTATGATAGAAGCCTAGCTGAATGAATTGTTTGGATAATAAAGCCCTGAGACTCAATATTTAAATCCTATGAACAAACGTCCAATGAGACACAGAATCACTTCGGCTAAAAATTTGCCTGTCTCCCAGAGCGTGCTATGAAGTGATTTTATTGGGCATTCATTGCTATTTTTATTTAGCATTATGTTTTGTTTTCACTTGCATGAAATGGCAAGCAAAATGAAGTCTCAACTTCAATTAGTTTTATTTAAGCATTAAAATAATTGACTGTTTCATGGAATCTAGCTTCATTCGAGCCAGATTTTGTATCCTTCTTGTCATTATCTTTTCCTATCCTTCAAAGAATGTTTCCAGAAAAATGTTTATAAAAACCTCTTTTTGTTCTGCTAACCCTGCAAACTAAACATGTTCCATTTATTTTTAAATTAAGTGAAAATTAGCCAGGTGTGATAGATAAGCTTTCTATACACAGGTCTAAATATTGACAAAAGGAGATGTGTCACTGGAAAAATCATCAGTCTAGCAATTATCACGTTAGCATGTTAAGTGGAAAAAGATGTGAAACTTCCAAATGTGTCAATACAGATTATTTCATTTCCACCAGCTACCAGCTATACTGTGAACATCAGTGCCTTAATGTATACTCAGCAGCAGGTTGGCTTTTGCAAGCAAATACCTTAACGTGGCATCCAGAATTGTCAAATCTGTGGTGAAATCACGTATGTTTCCTTCAGAAATGGGCTGCCAAGCAAATATTAGACATTTCTAGAAGGCCAGACAGTAGAGGGATAAAGCCAGAGGACAGGGACAGGAACAAAGAGCCAGAAAGGACTGTCTCTCACAGACGTGGCAGTGACATTCAGGTCCAAAGTGGGGTAGACAGGGAACAGAGGAGAAGGAGCTGGTCACCATTTCCCCAGAGAGGAAGTAGCAGCAGAGAACATGCTAAAACTATTTTTAATAGTAGATCCAGATTTACCTTTGATTTTAACAGCTGGTTCTGCCAGACTAAATCCAACCTCCTTCAGTACAGTCCTGATCCTTTTACAGTTCCCTGCCCAAAACTTAAATGGGATTGGTAGCCAAAAAAGAAAGCCTTTTTCTCACTTTCTTCCAACCTCTGCTACTCATTTCAGATCCCTACATATTAATAATTTCTCAGATAAGGAATGTATTTGCCATTTTCATAATCTAGTCAATGTCACATTACTTGCAAGTCAGTTTAACCTTTTCTATTGCTGCTGTCCATTAAAGATTTTTTCAAGAAGTTAAATTAAGGTGCCTTCATTAATAAGTAGCAGACAACTGTGTGGATTGTCCGGCTCATAGTTCACAAACGAGTTTCACCATGTCTAGTGCACACAGGCGACTCATGGGGGGTTACAAAAGTGACCCAGCCTTGGGTTGCCTTGAGGCCCTGTCTCTCTGCAGAGACGACTCACCGGGAGCTGTGTAGACAGCTTAGCCCCGGATTGTCTGTTAAACCCTAAACTGAACAGGGCAGTGGCTGTACCATTCAAAGAACCAAAACCTGAACTGAGCCTTGAAATCCCCTAACAAATAGTATGCCCTGAGTCTCAATCCAGCCACTATTCAGTTGCCTGAGGAAGCAAGGTTAAAAAAACCCAAAACCTGGAGGGTTTCAGCTTCAGTTTCAAATTACAACCTTGTGTATTCAAACAATCACAGACCAACAAAGGAAAGATAAGGGGAAACTCCACTCAGATATACATAATCCATTTAGGCATATATCATAATCCACTCATAGTCATACACACCATTCCACAAGTCAGGGGATAAAAACTCTTAAGATTCAGACTGGAAAAGAGGGAGTCACTTCTCCAGCTATACAGTTGGCTTGTGAAGGAAACCCTTCCCCGCCTTGATCAGGACTCCAGTCGAGGTAACTTCCCTGGGATTGAAAGCCCTTGCCTGGAGGGGTAAGTGAATATTGTTTATGCTTTAAGTAAGTTTGTAAACGCATGTGTGCTTGTGGTTGTCTGTGAATCGCTTGTGGTTGTAATAGTGTACTACTCTTGCCTTAAAAAATTGCAATAGTGCATTCCTCCACTGTATCTGTAAAACCTGCAATAGTGGCGCGTTAAGTCTGTAAGTGAAGTTCAAATAAATAATTTGCTTGAACCTTGCAGTTAAGTCTGTGAGTGAAGTTCAAGTCATTTGCTTGAACCTTGCAGTTAAGTCTGTGAGTGAAGTTCAAGTCGTTTGCCTGAACCTTGCTGTTAAGTCCTTTTCCGTCACATTAACAACGTGAAGAAGACAGAATAATGATCCATGTAGTTGAACAGGGTGCATTTGAAACATATATTTTTCTTTACAATGCAAATAATTTAATTCATTCAAAGAGCCCTTAGTGGACTAGTGACTACACTAGGTTTGAAGTTGAAACTCCTTCTCTGGTGAACAATAGCACTGGCAATTTTGTGACAGCTTATGAGAGCCAGAATCACAGGATAATAGCTCTCAGGATATGTTATTTTGGAGAGGGAACTTACAGACAGTTCTCACCCCAGTGTCACCTAACAGCATGAGATAAATACCCTTGAGACCAATTAAACTTTCTTTCAAGATCTTATATAATCCACAACTTTTTAATATGATTTCAAAGAAAAAAGAAATTACTTTTAAAAAGCCAGGGGTACATGATGTGTGCTCAAAACATGAGACATTTTTGGTAATGAGTAATCCTATATGTATCAATATAAGGGTAGCAGCATGGGCACTGCCTCAAAGAAAGCCGGGGGCATCGATGGAGAGAATCCCAACAATTTCAGTGACTTTGCATCAGACCATTACTGAATGACTCCAGGCCACATTGTGCAATTTGTATGGGTAGTTTTGTTAAGAGCTACAGTACACGACTACTGTATTCTGGCTAAATTATGACCCACCTTTGCAGACTCCTCTAGGAGGCCCTGTAGAAGGCATGTGGGCAAGATAGAATTTATGATGCAGCTTGATCACAGAAATCCAGTTACTGAGGTGTTGAACTCGTTTGTGACAGCATACACTGTACCATGGCCTAATAGACCTTTTTAGGTGAAGATGAATAAAATCTTCTTAACTTTATTTGCACTGATTTTTCCTTAAAAGCATCATTATTTGATAGTTTAAGCCTCTTTGGCCTCAGAAGTGCATTATGCAGGCTGCTGGTGGGATAGCACAAACATTATTCAAAGCCTGAAACTACTTTTCCACAGAAACAAATCTGCATGTGCTAATTTTTGATAAGTACTGGCAGATTATTAAGATGTATTACCTCCCCATCTACTTCCTTTGAGAATTTTACTATTCTTTGACTTTTAGCAAGAACTCCCAAATACATAAAACAGTGACAAAAAGATGACATTCATATAAATAGCACAATTTTTATGTAGAACGCCTCTATGAACAAATAGGTTTTTCCTATTTTTTGTTGCAAATAGTTTGCAGGGTATTAAATTTAAGATATTGCAATGATCCCATTCACCTCTTTTTCAATGTTCTCAGGAGTCCAGGGCTTGCAATCTCCCAAAACATATAAGAATTTCAAGATAAAATTTCAAAAGCTAACGAGAAAGATATTTTAAGATTTCCTATATGTCTTTTTTTACTCTCCCTTGGTGCTCAGCGTCATGCAAGATTTGGCCCCAAGTCATGGAGATTTTAGGCAATAGTTTCCCCATGCTTAAATTTTAAAAGTAGTTGCCATAGCAACTGCCAGACACAGCATATGGTGTGTCTGTTACCTCCAAGATAACAGAGCAATTTCTAAAGAATTTTCTTTACAATATGTTACGAACCTTTGTACTTTTTACAATTTTTCAGAGTGCAGTATAAGGTACTGTTGTTCCCTGACATTCTCTTCAAGTTGAATGCTCATTTTGTAACTCTCTTTTTCATATTAGGCAAATATTTCCCTCTCTTCCTTGTCTTTTTATTCTCCCAATATTCAGCAAAATGTGAAAGAATGAAGTGGGGAAAAGGAAACATCTATTAAGTTTTATCTAAAGATTTTACTTATTTTTGCTACAATGTTACCTTTCCTTCACAGTGACAATCCAAAAGACAAAAATAAAGAAAAAGACAGAATACAGAAAAAGACAGAAACCTTATTAAAACTTCTTTAATATATAGGTGCTGGGCAGTCAGTCATTTTGCAGAACTATATGCAGCCTTTGACTCCCATACTTGCCCAGCTTCTCATCTCCAATGAAGAATTAATATCTGTGCAAAGTGGCCTCAAACAAGAGGAACTCAGAAACACGCCTATCACCTCTTGTTTGCTAGGTAGTACATTCCCCTCGAACAGCAAAGACCAATGTTGCAGACCCTCTTCCAAAATGGCTTGGCTCTACTGTGTGTAGCTCCTGAAAAGAAATCCCCTAGGGCAGCCTGCAAGTGGGATGACCCTATCTTCCTTCCTCCACACACCCTAGAAGATCCCACTGCCCAGCAAGCTCCCAACAGTTAAGCATCTCAATGCTTGCCTTGCTTCATAGAATCACATGCAGATTTGGAAAATAAGGGAAATAGGCCTTTATTCCTCCTTGTGCCCCTTTGTGGTTATATAAGCTGAGACAGGATTAAAAGAATAGTTACTAGGATATGTAATAATGTTCTGCTCTGTAATTCTCTGTCCCTTGAGTCCTTCATTCTGACAACTTTCTGCAGTTAAGGAGCCTTCTGCATATATCTTCTAAAAAATTAAAAAATAAAACTCCACCAAAACAGGAAGTATGAGTGCACATTTAATTCTCCCCCTGAGGAGAAGCTAAGAAAGAGAATGAACCACTCATTATACACTTAGCTTAATGCACAACTATGAGGTGCTGACACTACCCTGATGAAGATAGAAGATAGTGTAAGAACAGAATAAAATATTTTAAAGGGGACTTCACACATTTGGGGTTATTTTCCTTTATTTACTCTTCATTTACCATGGTTAGTTCTCAGGGAAGGGGTAATCATTCTGTAATTGGAATTGTATGTGATTACCTTCAAGAAATACTTGGCCCAATGTTTTGCAAATAAATGCTTATATTTAATTAACAAGTTGCATGGTTTATTGCAGCAATTTATAGTGTAAATGTATTTTTTGAAATCCTTTTTTGCTGCCTGGGCAAGGGGAGAAAGACACCAAAGAGCATAGCAGCAGGCACTATTTCTGGGCAAGTGTAACTTTCAGTAAAGGCTGCATGATTGTGCTGTGGGAAAAACAGGAGAAATTTTTGCTGCTAAAAAGAGACTAGTGACAGCATTTTTTTCCTAGTAATAGCAGCTAAGTTAACTAACCATAGTTACAGGAAAAGCAATGGTAGTAACTTCAGGTCTTAGCTGCTAAATAGCATGTAACAGAAAGATAATGAGGATCATGTGTGAGTTTCACTTCATTTTAGTCATGCATTATCAATTTATTAGCCTGGAGCATTTAGGAGAGGAAAATTACTTATGGTGTCCTGACTGATTGAAGGATGGTGAGAAAATATGATAAATATGTTTAATTAAAAATACATGTTATTTATTGTATATAATGTAAAAGTTGTGATGAAATGAAAATTCTATAATGTAGGAAGATAGAGTTGTCATACACCATGCCTCACTTTTATTTATGCTGTAGATAATATCATAGGTAGATCATGCGTTAAGGTCATTTCAATACCTGTGAATGTAATGTTTCTCTTAAATTGTAATTTCATAGGTTCCTATGGCTTAGTTTTTCTTGCCAGCTCATGGATGACATTATCTTTTGCATCAGACATACACTTGACATTAGGGTCTTCGCAAGTCCCTAAAGGAACAGTTGATCTCTCTACCACTTAGTCACTTCCTTTTTCTGAAACAACCTCTTTCCACTTAATTCTGAATTTTTCTAGTTCTGCTCTTAGCAATCAACCACAATCTCCACAGACACTGGCTGTCTGTACTAGCCAGCCACCAGGCCACATGGTGTACAAGAAGGGGCTGAAAGAAGTGGGTTTGTTCAGTCTTAAGAAGAATAAGCAAAGGGGAGTTCTTATTGATCTTATTGCTGTCTTCAACTACCTACTAGGAGGGCATGGAAGAACAGAGAACCCCTCCTTCTAGGGTGCACAATGATAGGATGAGAGGTGGTGGGCACAAATTTCAACATGGGAAATTCCAATTAGATGTTAGGAAAAATATTTTCACCATAGTCAAACAGTGGAACAAGTTTCCCAGAGAAGTTGTGGCATCACCACCACTCAAAACTGAATCAGGCAAGGTACCGAGTAACCTATTTAAGTTGGTTTTGCTTTGAGTGGGGCCAGATGACCTCAAAAGGTCTCTTCCAACCTAAATTATGTGGTGATTCTGTGATTCTATTCAACGCCAGTTCAGGAGAGCTCAGCAGGCAGTGTTTGTCATTGAAGAAACTACTCTAATTGAAAATCTGAGTTTGCCTGAAAGAATAGGTCCCTCTTATAAGTGAAAGGGTGTGATTTATCCAAAAGTAGCTTGTGCCACAGAGGAGGAGGTTGGTATTGTTCTCTTTTAGATGTATTTTTTCTATATTGGCACAGAGCATGTAGAATTTAAGAGTTATTCCTGATGAAAATATAAATAGCACAGAACCAACTCCTAAACACAAATGCACCAAAAATAAAATAACTGATAAGTTTCCTTTCAGTATGGCTTATTCTATTTCAGGAAATGTAGAACCCAGTAAGTTATATTCAAAGCCCCTCTACAATTAAGTGCAAGTGAAGTATATCACTACAGCATATTAGTGACTCCATGTAAACATATTTTCCTCCTGAATGGTTATAAACAGGCACACCATAACCTCATTTTTAGCTTTTTCCACATTATAAATTCATTTTTCTCTTTGCAAAATGTCACTTTCTTTCCAGCAGGTTAATCCCAGGAGGTCTGGTAACTACAATTACTCCATTTAAATATTCCACATATCTGTCAAGACTTAAAAGAATTCTGTAGTGTCAGTTTAAATATAAATATATATAATTCTAGTTAATAATCATCACTTCAAGTCTGTTATGAAAACTGTATTACTCATTCAGAGTGTGTGTGATGTTGTGTACGTATGCAGCATTTGTTGCAGCATTTTCATTGATTTATTCGTTAAGAACACAACCATACTAACTGCAACACATCAATGATCTCATGCAGAAAACAATGCTCTTCAAAAGTAAACTTGTCTATAAGTTTTTATTACAATTACTTTGGGAAAAAGCACCAGGAATTTCTGAGCTTTTTATACAGAGAATGCTGAAAATGTATATAATACTGTAAAAGCAAATGCTAGCAAAACATATTTGATGCTTTTCATTTCTCTATCATTTCTATCTAGAGAAAATCTTTTCATTTACCAGTGACCAGAAGTTTATTTTTTTCTTGGTAGGGGATAGGAAGGTTTGGGGGAGTTGACAATTTTCTGCCACCTTATAATAGCCTGAAACACCACACAGTTAAAAGACAAGCATCTTAATGGCTTAGAAACTAAAATTGTAATGTTGATCAAAAATAGATCACCATTTATTTTCCTTAAGTTGAATGTGCTTATCGGATCTTCATTTATTTAGCCTGCTAGAATAGCCTTTGCAATACAGGTAAAATTGTAACTGTTTTTACAATGAAAGTTTCAAAGTAGCAGAACGAATATCCTTATGCCCAGCAAACACAATACCAATGAATAGCATTTCAAAGCTTTTAATCTCCATGACAACCCACCTCAGATTCTTCAATAAAATGCCACTTTACATGCACACAAACATACTCATTTATGCGCACCTACCATGTGTTCGTAAATATCATCAGTGCCATGCATCTTAAAACCATGTATAATACCATTGATGTCTTTCTCTTGGAAAACTAATCAGTCAGCACTCCAGCTAAAAACTTGATTCGTATCCTTCTGCTTATATTAACTGTCAAATAAACAAAAGGCAAAGAGATAGATACAAAATATGGCTCAAACATATAGGGACATACCTTGAGTTTCGGCAAGCATCAGGAGAAATACCTGATACATAAATAAATCGGAAGAATTACTTCAAAGACCTACACAACAGAATCACAAATTGCATAGCAGAATTATTCACAGTACTTTTTTCTGTCTCAGAAAGGAAATAGTTGACTTAAATATTATAAGCAGAGCACTCACTAAGCTGTGTGAGTAAGGATCTAACTACTGATATGAGTCACATACTAATGTATATGTGGCTCACAACTAATACTGGAAAAATCATGACAAATGTTTAAAAAACTGTCCCAAGACCAAAGTTCAGTTTAAGCCACTCCAGGAAACGGGACTTTACAGAGATCTGCCCACATAAAGGAAACAGATACCTGCTGCCATTTGCCCAGCTTGTAATACTGCATTCACAAAACTCACTAAATACAGTCCGTTATCTTGCCTGGTTTCGGTTTTTAGGACTGGTTCGCTGGAATACCCGTGCTGTCACAGCTGTAACATATCGGCTGGGAGGATGCACCACATCAGTGCAGAATGCAGTATTGTCACAAATGAAAGAAAAATGTATGCTCAGGCCTGGAAGTGGGCCTGCCAAACTTTCACGTGCACGACCTGAATGGATCACCATAGCTGCAACTCATATCCTCCTCCAGCCTGCAGCTTCAAAAGGCAGCATGCCCCTGTCCCCAGCCCTCTGGAGCCTCTGCTCCAGCAAATCCTGCCAGCATTTCTACACAACCTGTTTTAAGGATCTCTCATATCTAACACCCCTGCCCAATCACAATAGGCTTTATTAGTCAGGGTTAATTGCACATGGTTCGAGTACCATTTGTACCTGTTAAGCTACTCTGCAAGGTAATAGCTGGTGAACTGAGCAGGTCTCTTTTTCCTGCCTTCTCCCAGGGTGTGTTAAAGGGTAGCCTAGCCATCAGAATCAATTTTAGGAACAGCACTTTTCTCCACACACACACACACACAAAGAGAAGAAAAAGTCAGAAGCAGCTTTCAGCTGTGGGAATAGCCGCCTCTCTGGCATCCCAGGCCATCCCTCACTTTCTCATTAGCCTGCTCATCACAAGACCTTTTATCCCAATTAGGATGGTCAGTGCACAGCAGATGACATAAAACTCCTGTGAATCTCACTGCCAGCCTGGAAGCACACGTGAGAAACTCAGCAGAGAGAAATCTGAAATACCACCAGGTATCTTTTGTGATAGACATGCACAGAAATTCTCAGCATTCTCCTTCTTGTCTGTTCCTTTCTACCACCCTTGCACTGACCTCTACTACAGAACAACACAATACGTGCCCGTATAGGGGAACAAAGGACACTTCAGCATACCTGTATTTGCATGGTGTGTCACAGGACCTTAAGGGCTTAGGAAGGACTTGAGGGCATGTTGAAGACCTTCAGTGTGCATATGAATGGCTTGGCCTTTAAACGAGTCTCAGAAGGCATTATGGATGCAGGCTAGCTGACCCCTATACTTTGCTAAAAGACACATAACAGAATTGTTTCAGAAAACGTGAGGGGGGCAAGGGCGGGGGGTGGGGGGGGGCATTTTGCAGTCTTGGAGTAACCACTGCTGCATTATCTGGCTAGTCTGCAGGCATCCTCGAGCAGTAATCTATCACATGTCTTAACTCTGCCTATTCATTTAAGATTAGCTGTGAACTCTGTAATAAAAGTGCCAGTTTCAACATCAGCACTAACTTTTGCTGTTGCCTTAGGTGTCCAGCCAAAAAAAAAAAGCTTCCTGCAGCCCAAGTACATCTCCCATAATGTATCGATACTAATAACACTGTCTGTCCCAAAAGCCTCCAGTGTGGCCACCCCCTTCCTATGACTCTGTCAATAGAAGACATATTGTGCATTCTAAAATGGCATTGCATTATACTATAAAATAAAGGTAACTTGCTTAAGTTAAGTCCATAAATGCCAAATTAAGTTTATTTTCAAACTTCAGTACATAAAATCAGCAGTCCATTTCACTACAAGCCAACAAAATAAGTCTGTCAAGACGTATTCCTAAAAATTTCTTGCTCTGCCCTGTAACTTCGTTATATAACACTTTCCCTGCTTGAGAAACTTCAATATGAATACTTATTGAGACAGAAAGTCATCTGCCTTTTAATTAGACATTTATGCTCATTCTAAATCTGGCAAAAGGTCAGAAATTCTAAAAGGCCAAAATTTAATTCTTTCCCTAAAGTAGATTTAAAATCTTTTCTCACAGTAAAATGGTAGAGTTCCAGGGTGACAGACGTATATACAAGAGTTTACAAGGCAAAATGAAACCTTCCTGTAAAAAAATGCCTTGAGATGCTTCCTCTTCTAGCCTTTCTTCACTGATGGCCAGTTGCATCCCTTCTAAGTTTTCATTATCCTCCCTCCATTAAAATGATCACCTAAGTTACTAAAAGACAAGGTATAATATATATAATCTCCTTTCATGCATGTTGAATGCTACATGCAGCCTCAAAATCCTAACTCTTGATTGTACTGTCTAGACTGAACATCTAAATTTCATACCTAGAGCTTCCCTGAAATGCTTTGTTTTGTAAGCTGGTGTTGATGGTGCCAAAAAGAGCTGAGCTACATTATTTAGGTACTCATTACTCAAACGCAACAAAAGATAGGAGTTACCTTTTATCTGCATTTCTAAGATGTAGAGAGCCCAAGGTCCATCTCTAGAGCATGGATCATTGTAGAACATAAACCTGTAGGGATTAACTTTATTGTTTTCTCACTATTTCTTTAAGGTACTATTAAAATCAAATTAAAATGACAGTGAATTGAACTTTTCATGGTGCCTGGATATAGGTCAGAGTAGATTAAGAAAGTCACAAGTTCAGAGATACTAATTCTTATTAATCATAATGATATTTTTCACACTATAGTTACCACATTGGTAACAACTTCATTTTAGATGAAGAACCCTGCCAACAGGTAGCAAAAAACTTTCATTGCCACCTCTGTTTCTAATGGAAATCTAATATAGGGACCACAGGTTTTATATGGGATTAGCAGAGCTTTTGAGCTGTCAAGACCCAATGCAGGTTATTAGAAGATCTAGCCATGCAACTCATAGTAAGAATAAGCATCTTCTTCCTACTGAATGAGTTTAAGTGTTAAACCAATGCTTCACTTTTTTAAAAAATGTATTATATTGTTGTCCCACAAACAGGGTTCATTTACCCGGTGTGCAAGCCAGAGTCGAGGTATTTTCAAATTAATTTCATTGATGTGCATGAATAGGTGCCTGTCTCAAGACAGCACACCCTCGTCTCAAACCTTGTCACATTTATACACTTAACTAATACATATTCTTTGTTATTTTCCTTAATGATTGGTTCTTTCTTCTTCACCCCTCATGTAAATTAGTGTGCAGACTCTGTCTTCTTCCCTCATTGTCTTCTTCTGAGTAGGTGGTATCATCTGAGTAGGTGGTCAATGAGCCGGTGGTCGCGATCTCCCCCTATAGGAATTACCTTTTACCTACTTCTTACTCTGTCGTGGCAGTTCCAAGTGGTTCTTCAAGGTTTATTGACCAGACCACAACCCATTACCTTTTCTGACATGAACATAAAGCCCCGTTGCCTAGTAGTTAGTTCCTAAACCCTAAACCATGTCTAGTTATTGTGTCCCTATTTTAAGTGTTAACTGATGGGGGCTATACACAGGACTTCAGCAGCTCCCTCGTTATTTCAATCATATTATACATATTAATTGATAACAATATGTTCATTTTATAACTACTGCATCATGCAGTTAATTCTCAAGTCAAAAATACTATTTGTCTAGGATCCTAATGACATTTACAGGGCCTACAGTTAAATAAACAAAAGATATTTTACCATCTCTCAGTGTCTTGTCCCTGTAAAAATTACATAGTGTACTTCCACAGAAATGTATCTTTTCTTCTGTTTAGTTTATTACCTACAGAGAAGAAGTTTTAAGTATCTTTTTATGTCTTGTAGCTGTAGTCTCTAAACTATATGTAATTACTTTCAATGAAAAAAGAAAACTATAATGGGAATAGCTTTATTGTCATATTTTTACTAGTGGGTGTGAGAAGTGCTTTAACTTACAGGTACTGATTATTTAATTGTATTGATATAGAGCATACAGCCTACCATGACTAGTGAATCATTCAGACTGACAAGAGGAGGTGTAAAAACTCTTCTTCATATCCTTCCAGTTTTACAAAGGAAAAAGCTTTATTCATAGGTGGGGGGTTAAGCCATTAAAGTTCCTGATAACAGCTATGAACGCATAAAGCAAACACATCAAATCCATATGGTATAATTCTGAAATTAATTGGATAATGAAACAAACTATTCCCAGAGACAACTATATCATCAGATACACAATATAGCTGACTCTGAGCCTACGTGTGGTTTAAAAATAATCTTTGTAAACTTTACAAAATTAAGCTTGTATATAAATTGCTTATTCTAATGTGCTCCATTTCATTTGTTAGTGTGTGACCTTTATTCAACACAATTGTTGCATAAACCCATTTACTTGTTTAGATGTGAAAAGACACCACAAACTATTAAAGTCTTAGCTACATCATTATGTATGAAAGTAATTGTACTGTGTATTTTTAAACTTACAGCCCTGCAGCTGTAGTTGATTAAAAGAACATGAATTTAATCTGCAAAATAATTGTGCTTTGGACAATACTTGACCAAAAATAATTAGCAGAATTTAGATGAATTCTCGGTCTGGCTTTCAGCAACGTGAATAGAAAAAGCTACCTATAGATAGGCTTGAATATGACTGTTTGAGTTCTACAGTAATATTATACAGGAATAATAGGGCTCAGATCTTAGATATACAACAAAGCACAGGCTAAAAAAATTCTGTTTTTCTTTTCTTCCTCATCAGTTTTTATGTTTTTCACTAAACACAAGGTGACAAAAAGCAAGCGAGTAAGGGATTCACATAAATCTCTTAATTTCTTTTCAGTATCACTTTTTGATGAGAATAACTAAAAATAAGATGCAAGTTATCTGCTTTCTTTAAATAGTTATAATTTTGTACAGTTACAGCCAACAATAGAATATAAAGTTACACTTTTTTTTTTTTTGTATAGTTTTAAAATAATATATCTTTCTGTGTGGTTTTTTTCACTATGTAGTATACATATCCAAAATTATTATCTTCTATTTTCAGTATCATTAATAGTTCCTTTACTAGTATAAATGAATATTCTAAGAAGCTGGGTAAAAGCAATATCCTGAAAGCATTAACAAATTTGCCTAGTAACAGAAACATTAAGTGTAAGATGAGATTTTTCTTGTTATTAACAGAAGAAATAAAATAAGGTAAGAGCTGTGTTAGAAGAGATCCAGCACTGGTAAAAGAGTTCTGAAATAGCAATTATATTCACTAAATAGTGAAAGAGTTCCTTTTAAGTACTGCCACGTGCTTGTTTTGCCAGAAATGAAGTGGGTTTTTTTCAACAAATTACTAAAAATCTGCCTGGTACTTGTAGTCCAAGAAGAGCAATGTTGTTGAAGGGAAATCTTTTCTCCTTTTTTTTTGTTTTGTACAAAAGACAACCACAACAGGTCTGCCTGCAGGGCAAAAACCTCAGAAAATGAAGAAGTTGAGAATGGTTGTATATTCTGTACAGCTTCAGAAGTGACACATTTGTAATGGCCCATGGGAAGAAAGCTGGCACATCTGGACAACTCTTTGGTGAAAACAAGTTATATTTTATGGAATAAAAATGAATGAAATTTTTGGCTGGCTAGCTATCTTCAGATAAGGAAGCTAGACTATACTAAGTAATGCAACATGAAAAAATTATTGCAATTTCACTTGGATGACACTTGAAATGAAAATAATTCCTGGTCTCAGGTGAAGATTGCAGATCCTGACAGAAGAATCTTTGTACTTGTAAATTTAGCACAGCTTACTTCTAACAACTGGGATTTCATGATTGTTGATGATTTCCAAGTTGCTTTTCAGAACAGTGCATAACAGTATTTTTATTTAAACATGAACTAGAAATTATAAGTATAGCAATTCACCCTGTTTATCAATTTATAATTACTAAAAAGGATGAAACCACTAGAATTGAACTTACTCTTTGAAATGACAGGATTGAAGAGAATCATAAGAACAACTTAGAGACCTGAATAGGGAATGTGAGCATTGATACAAGATGTTGTAAGTCTGATAAAGAATTCTATTAAAATATTGTTATTCAGCATCAAATTGTAAAAAATATTTTTAGATGAGGTGAAAAATCATAGAATGGTAAAGCTTAAAGAACAGATAATGCAATTATAACAAGATACAGGTGAGCTACTTAAATTATCATATTCCACTTAACTCAGTGATCATAATCATTTTGCAACTCTATTATATCGAGCTATGAAGAAGAATAATTTAGAAAATCATTGACTCCATCTAGTGGTGATTTTCTGTAATTTTCACTTGCAACTCTGCTTCAGTAGGGAACTCTATTCCAAGCTTTGATTTCAATTTGTAACACTTCAAGAAACAACAACAGATAACAACAGCAATCCACTTCATTGATATATGAAACACTTTTAGAATTTTTACAGTATTGAAGTAAATCACTTTCAAAACCTATGCTCAAGCATATAAATTTTAATCTTAGGAAAATCAATTGGTAGTAATGCCAACATCTCTTCCAAGAACAGTGCTCAAAATATCTTGCAAAGAAAGTCAACATCATTTTTCATAGGCTACAGCTTGGGAAGCTGAGACAAGGGAAAATGAGACAATTTTGGCCAGTGCCAGAATGCAGAAAAGCACCTTAGCCTCCCCAGCCTCTTGGCTCAGGGCTGTCCCACAGAGAACCAGGACGAGGGAGGCAGAGTCTTTCTCCTTGGATGTCTTTGGCTCAGATCAACACCAGACTAGTGGTGACTGGTACTCTGTAATGACATAGGAAATGAAGTGGTATTTCTTCTTTTTATAACTTAGAGGAGGGAGCCATATCACTGCAGCCAACACTTTAGCCCTTACAAGCAACCACGTTTGCAGCCTGCTGAGACAATATAAAGACTCAGACCTCAGAATGTGATCTGCTTACTCAGTCCCCACGACCGTATAATTGAATCGAAGTGGCAGCATGGCATGAAGAAATTTACACTGCCACTCCCCAATGATCTACCTTATTCCATAGAAAAAAAAACAGGTCAAGTCCCCAGGGAAATAACTGTCATTTTTCAAAAGCATTTAATCCAGATTAAGTCATTTAGGATATTCTTGTTCATCTAACAACTGAAATATAAGTCTGCTTGCAAAGTTTGAGAGACTTGGAAAGCAGTATGCACTAGGCTGCCATATGTTTATTCAGGGTCATTGAAAGGAAAATTAAGTCCATTAGTGATCAGAATCAAAGGAACTAGAGACAAAGGTGATTTTAACATTGTGAAGGTTTGAGGCTTGGGGGAGTGTGGACATCAAACAAGGTTAATTTTTATTTCTATTTTTACAACAATACTGTTCAAGCAATATGGTGGACCTCGGGAAGGAGGCGTGGCCATGACAGGGCAATAAAAATGTCCCAAATACTGTTCTATTCTATGTAAAGTCAAATAAATAACGTTTCCCAATTAATAATTTTGAAAGCTATCAGCAAATTGTGAACTGGTCCACAGCTATGAGAAAAATATCAATTACTGATATAAATAAACATCATTTCATAAGCAGGACAATTGGGGTTCAACTCTAGCTTGTTCTGACTACCTTGTCAGTCACAGTCTGCACACCTAGGACACTGAGCAAAGGATTAGCACTGTAGTGAACTGTCCCTTCAGAGCTAAAATTTGAATGTTGAAAGCATTCACTGGTGAAATTATCCAAAGATTATTTTGAGTGAGTAAACTTGGCAAACAGAGTGTTCTCCTAAAAGCAGTATAAATAGTACATGCCAATAAAGAAGCTCACTTAGCCTCTGTTAGTTTTAATCAACCACAGTTGATTCACAGAATTTGTACAGCTAAGCCCTCTCCCACTCAAACCTATCTTCCTTTGACAAGAGTACGAATGAAAATTCACTGGACTGAAGGAATTCTTAGCTACCAGCACTCATTCTCCCAAGCTATTACATGTGTTCAGTACACTGCTTCTAGGACAAAGTAGTATTCTACATGCTGTCCTTGTCAACACCTGTGGATGAATAGAGCATCTTTAAATAATTCTCTAGACAACTGAGAGTGACTCAGTAGCTAAACAGTTAAAAAATCCTGGAATTTCATAGGATACTTGTCTCTCAGACATGATTATCAAAACAAAAATTGAGGAAAAGTTCTTCTTTTCCAATTTTCAAGTGACGGAGGTACCGGATGACTTCCTGTCTTCATGTAAAAGCCAACTGCAGCCTAACAAGAGATCAGTCATTTAGGGTACATTACATCCTCTACAACATCTACCTAATAATTTGGTATGAGTAGTTTGATATAAGTTCCCTTCTCTTCTGACCGTTCATAAATAAGAGGTAGATCAACACAATAAATGCAGTTGAAACAAATACAGTACTATACTTTTCATGGTAAGTGATGCAGCAGAGTTGGAAGAAACACAGCTTTATTAACATATTAAAAAGACCAATGTCAGGTACTGGCACTTTTCTATTTGCCTTTTAAATTATACCCCAGAGCTGGTCCCCCGTGCACAGTTCTAATACTCTGGTCTTATAGCTGTATATTAGAACCTTCTTCTCCTATTACACTCATACCTTAGAAAAAGGAAAAATGCCTAAACAGAAGAACAGGCTTTTTAATAGGAATAATTTTCCATGCTTCTAGTTTAAAAACTATCAATTTTATAATAAAATTCTTTATTTGTAACTATTTGCATAATTGAAATGAATAAAGGCTGTACTCCCTTGATAATGATCCAATAAAAGAATGTATTCAAGGAACTAAATAATCTCCTGCTATTTTTAATCTTTTTTCTAGCCAACTTTCAGATCTTGGGCAATTTGCAGAATGTGAGAAGTCTGGATAATCGTGGATTGTGGTAGTGAGTTTCAGCTCTAAATTTCTGCAATGAGATAACACTTGAGACAACATCGCAGCCAAACTTATTTGTGTTCTCCAAAGAAGGTCTTCCTCGGTAGGATGGGATGATAGTAAATTAAACACAGAATTCTTATGTAAGGGTGTCACAGCTGAATTCAGGTGCAGAATATTTCATAATCATTAAAACAAGATTTCAGGTTATCTAGCCATTTCAGAGCTGAGAACTTAACCTCAACTCAGCGCTTGAGAAGAAATAATAAAGAGATTTAAGATCAAATTTCCTTCCTCTGTAAATACAAAAGAAATCCTTGGTAACAAATGTAGAAATCAAGACTCATTTGTCACCAGTGAATAATGCTTCCTTGGCTGGTGTTAGCTCATCTGGTATTTTCCTTACATCTATCCACCACCTTCATGAGAGCGCTGCATAGACCCTTCCCTCCCAGGCTCTGTTGTGGCAAACAAAATGTAGGTATCCATATGTAGATAATCCCCTGATACCTTCCTGCTTTTTACTTAAGCAAAGTACATCAGCAGAGAGCTCACTGAGGTCATCACCATTTTTCTTCTGCTTTTGTCAGACTCCAGAACTAATCTTTCATGGTGAAATTCCTGTATTAGCATCTAAATCTTTTGAAAAGAGATGAAGTGTTACAAACCAACAAAATTGCAACAGGCATTCTGTATCTTGGAGCTGGGATCTTCATTCATATGTAATTCAGAGGCATTTGTGCAGCACAGGACAATTACGTACTCCCTCAGGGTACACCACTGGTTTCACATGGGAGTGTCTCTGTCTTGTCTGGGTCTGATGAAAACAAAGGGCTTGCAGGGAGCACTGAAGGATGATCTACCTTTGTCTGAGAAGACAAAATTAGCATCTTGATTGTCACAGTTAAACCCAAAGGTCTTTAAAAGCCATGTCTTTAAAAAAAAAAACCCAAACAACGTACTTTTGTCAGGGAAGCTTCCTTTGCGGTGTGTGAAGTTTTGTCACTGTATCTGTACAAATTATAAGGGTCTCATCCATCTTAGTTGTGAATGAAGTTCAGAGCATCAGTATCAAGGGAAAAGAAAATAAGATTGACTGCATATTAGGTAAAAGGAATTTAAAGTCAACTCTAAATGATGGTCAACCTTCAATGACAATTCAGGGGTGTGTTCCCATGGTTTCCAAAATCTGGGGCTCTTTCTGACATTATCATTAAAGATCAGCAAAATGATAACAAGCCCCATTTTATTAAGAAAGAAAAACTAGTATTCATCACCTCTCCAGCAGGGTTCTCAATGAGCTTTTAGCAGAAGTAACATGCTAAGGGGGGAACAGACAGAAACCTTCTTCAAATAAAAAAGCCATCATCTGATGTACACCTTTGGTTGATTTCAAGATGTTTGAGAAATTTCTGTTTCTGCATCCACTGACTGCTCCCTCATCTGAGTCTTCTTGAATGGTGTAAGGTAACCTGTTTCACTCCACTGACATGGACTTGTTTAGTTATTACTCAGTAAGTAAGCTGACTACAGTCTGACTGAAGTACTTGGGTTCAACAGATTTCAGCTAAGTTTGCTTCTGCTTATTTATAAAAAATTTAAGACCTCCATAGTAAGCTAAACAGAAAACACCAGCTCTTAAAGGAACAACCCCTGCCCACCTTTAAAATAAGTATTTTATTTAAATGCTCTAAGAATATGTTTTATATTCTACTTAACTTTGTATAGACAAGATTCTTGCCTGAGGTAGGTTAGGAATATTTCATAAGCAAGGCTACCTATCTCCCAAATTATGTGAAATATTTGTATGCTCAAATGAACATCTCAAGAAACCTTAACCTGTTTTAAGAAATACTGAAAGACTTCAATGTTCAAAGAACTAAGTGGCAGTAGAATATCAAAACATTTTCCCAACTACCTATTTTCCTTAAAGCTACTTACTGTACAAAAAAGATACAATTTTCTTTTGGACTATTTTATAAACCTCTGAACCAAAAGTATTTCTCTTTACAGAAATTAATTCAGAGTGCTGAAGAAGCTATATAAGACCACTTCTCTTTAAGACCTAACAGTGTTCTCCCGCCCTTTAAAAAACAGGACGTATCTTGCTCTTTGAAAAGATTGTGGCTGGCTGTTTTCATCTTAAATACTTCACAAAGTATTATCAGCATCACTCACAATCTGCAATTAATGACTCTACAAAATGCTTTCTGCAAGGCAAGTATTAACTGACATTTAAATATAACTTTCAAACATAAACCAAAACAAACTATTCAAGCAAAAGAGCACGTTTACATGTACAGGCTAGAGTTTGTTCATTTGGATTGGGTATGGTAAGTGGAAGTTTTCCTGCCTCTTATTTACAGGATGAAAAAGGAAAAACTTTCTAAGTTTTTTAATGAACCTAAAAATCTCAGTAAGCAAGCAAGTAAAAAAACATAGATACATCAACTACAACTGGTCATCACATGTAGAAAGGTAATTTTAAGCAGTTTCTCAACTTCAGGAAGGGTAACAGATACAATGTGTGTAATCACTTTCACCTCCATATCCCCGTTGTTCCCCCAGGGTTCACCTACGCAACGCCACTGCCTTGCCCTCAGCAGAGTGCTGGTTGCGGATCACAGCTACATCAAAAGAGAAGCACCGTTTAAACTTTTAGCTCAGGAAGGAAAAATTATATGCAATTTAGCTTATGTCCTGTCTGAAAGGCCAAGGAGTGGAACAGAGTGGTATTGCATTCGTATAGACACATTAAGCTCCTGACCCAGAATGAACACAGCAATGCAGGCAGCAGATGAGCTCTGCCGGGTGAAGCCACACCATCTCACAGCAGGACAAATATCACCCCTAACCACTGCTGCTCACATACCTGCTTATTATCTGAGCAACCCGGTACCAGGAGACCTGAAATTGCTGTTTTGTGAGGGAATTCGTGCTGCCAAGAGGTGGTATGTTTGAGTTCAAAAGATACCGAGAACAGCTAGAAGTGATTTCAGATCAAAACATTCAAACAAGGACCAGAAAAGATAATAGGGGAGAACTAGGAAAAAAAAAAACCTTGTGTTTTTTGGTAAATAGTGAGCTAGTACTTTTCAAAGGATTATGTGAAAACAAAGGAACCGAGACAGTCCATGATTAAAAAAAAAAAAATTAAAAAAAACTTAAGGTAAGCTGGCCACCTTTCTCCTAAAAACAATTAAAGAATAAGGACCTGATTAGTTATTATTTTAATTGTATTGATATATAACCATGCAAATTGAGCATAAAATGCTGCCATTGTGGTGACAGCGTATTTCCGTACATTCTGTATGGTATGTCTAAATATTTTGATGGTTTTAATATTTTGTACCAGCCATGGAAACTGGTTTGCTGCTAGATGACTTTAAAAGTGAGATTCAGTAAATAATTATTAGAAATCTTATACTAACACTATGATTGAAACAATAGACAGAAGTATAGCCAAGCAATCAACTAGTAGAGGTAGTTACTCGTAAGTTTTGCAGTTCTTTGCTCTTATGACTAGATGTTCCTGTACGCTAGATGAGAACAATCTTGAAACTGACCACATGTGATTGAAACTGCATTAAGCTTCAGGAACAAGGACAAGAACAAAGACTTCAAGGACAGCCAACAGAATCTCAAATGGGTCAGTGGTCATAAAAGCAGCCCTTCAACTCAAATGAATTCTTCATTGTGCATGATAGGATGTAGGCAGTACTGTGATAATCAGTTACAATAATTTTTAGGTGTATGTATACTAATCTGTAATTGTTACCCCATATAACCCGTTTGTGCTGAAGCTGTGGCATGCACGCTAGGTGGAATTATCCCCCGTGCATCCAGCGCTGCAATAAAGAATGCCTGCTTTCCAAAACAAGTCTTAGAAAGTTTCTTTGACCGGCTTTTCGGTATCAGTGGTTAGGTCCTAAAAACTTAACAAGCTATGCCATGACTGAGCATCTCCATATGTGATTTGGAGTTCTAGACAACCTAACATACTTCAGATGTTTAGAGGAGGATGCTATTGCTTGTCTGAGTTCTACATAAATATAGAAAAATGTTTGAGGCTGTCTCATTAAAAAAAAAAAAATCCATAAAAAACAGCAGAACACACAGATACATTCAAATGTTAATTCTTCCTTTAGAGCTTTTTCTCCCTGCTGGGTAGGACTACCTGAATGACTGATAAAGACTAAAAGAAAAAAATGTTCAGGCTTTTTCTGACTGAAAATAATAATAATAAAAAAAAAACCTAACAGAACATATCAGCTGACCCTAAAATGGAATATTCTATACTTGGAAATTATTAGCATACAGCAAGGGAAATAATGGTATATATTACAAAAGTTGGAAGTAGTATAATAATAACATCCTTTCTTTATTCAGTAGACCATTACTTGGGACGTTTATACAGAATGTGGCAGACTGGGGTTTAACCCCCAACTCTCAAAAGACAACATTAAAGCTCGTCATTCCTATTGACAGTGTAACACTTCCTTTTATATATTAGAATAGTCAGCAAGCCAGAGAGAGTACAAGCAAGGATGATACTCTACGCTTCTTGAAAATGTAGATTCAAATCCACATAGGAGGATGGAATCTATTCTGGATTTTTCATATAGCAGGTAGATGCTCAGTTATTGGATAAAATGGGACACCCACCATACTGAAGCATATTTAGGAAAACCAGCATAATATGTTAAAAATCACTTTTTTTTTTTAAGCAAACCAATAATTACCTATAATTATCTATGTCTACCTTTCGCCCTGTTTCACATCCAGAGATGCCCTTCTTTACCTGTTTCACATCCAGAGACGCCCTTCTTTTTCAGAAGTACACACTGTAAGGATATGTGGAATAATAATTTTTTATTGAGAATATCTGATTAACAGCTGTTTAACATACAAGACTTGGCAAACAGACAGGAGAAGCAATTAAGCCTCAGATACACAAACCCAGAAGACAACGAATACCAAAGACCAGAAATCTCGGGCCACTGATGGGCCATTGAAGGAACCACTCAAAATCTTGAGGACATTCAACTGGAACTTTCTAACTGATGAGGGGGAAGGAAGATTATCACAAGTCTCTCAGGACAGAACAAACTCATTATGGTATATTTTAGGGCATTTGTATGATTGTGCAAAATGCATTATGGAATTTTTAGGGGAAAGGGTGGGATGAAGGTACATTGAGGATGAACAAGCACAGGAAAACAGAGAGGCAGTGGGACAACAAGGGCCAGCCATGTGAAAACAAGCTGCTGGTCAGCACACTTGCCTAGACAAGTCCTAACCGCGTTCCCGGGTAAGCTCCCTGTTCTGTCTGTGTGTGCCGCTAAAGAACTTCAAGCCAGGGTAGCTGGCAAACAAGGTCAGTGGTCTGGGATCTAGCTACTGGAGAAAGTGTGGGTCTGGATGTCAGGTACTGCAGAGGCTCCAGGTTTGACAGTCAAATTACAGGGGGGAATATAGGTCTGGACCAGGTATCGGAGAGACCCACCTGGGTAAGTGGGAGATCTGCTACCGACAGTGTCTGATGGGTGGGTGGGTGCCGTACTGAGGACACCTGCTCAGCATTCCCACCGGCTGGACCTCGGGCCGAGGGGCTGCAGCAGCCCGGCTGTACCGGACAGGGAAGGAGAGCTCGCCTACGTCCCAAAGCCCACTGGACTGCGCTTCCTTTTCACGCAGTCCACCATTACAGCAGCATTCAGACGGCAAAACATCAGCATAAACATCAAATACAGAGCTTCAGTAGAGAAACTCCATTTTACTGTAGCAAGCGTCATTGCATCCAAGCGGGTTTCCCATCAGCTATGGGAAAAACAGGTCAGCGCTGAGGCCTCACAGCGGGATAGCTTAGGCCCCTTGAGAACAGGCTGAGAAAGACAGCAATTTAAAAACAAGCAAGCAAACAGACAAAGTGGACTTCTCAGAAAAAACCCATCTTGTTTCCTTAGGTAGGTACTGCAAAGCAGACTTTCTGGAAAAGCCTGCCTGGTATTACGGCGTTTGCAAGGGCTGAGGGTAAGCAGTCTGTGGAGACCCTGCTCCTTCCCAGGGCAGAGGTTACTGATGAGGACAGGCCAAGCTGACGACACGTTAGCCCCTGGCCACCGCCGTTTGAAGGGTTTCCCCTCCCCGCGGACCGCCCCTCTCCCCGCCGTCCCCAACGGCCAGGCAGTCCCGTAGAATACCCACCGGCACCGGCAGCGCTGCCCCCCGGCAGGAGCGGAGCGGCGGGACGGGCCCGAGCCCGGCCCCGGCCCCCGCCACGGCCCCCCGGCCCCTCACCGCTCCCGCCAGGCCCCACGGCCGAGTACCGATCTCCAGGATCGCCGGTCCCCTCCCGCTGAGCCGGCGTGCCCAGCGAAGGCGGCCGAGCGCCGATGCAACAGATGGCGGGCGCGGCGGTGGGCGGAGCGAGGGCGCTGGCTTCCCCGCTTCCGGAAGGGCGGCGGATGTTGGGGTTTGAATTGTCTGTCAGTTAGCGCGGGCGGTTCGGCGTCGGGGCGGCCGTCGGAGCGCCGCGTTGGCGGGGCTGCCTTCGGGGTGAGTAACGCCTTCGGTGGGCTGAGGCTTCGCCCTGCTGCCTCTGGCCCGGGGCTAGCTGGGCCTCGAGGTAAGGAGGCGAGTGCCGCCCTACGAAGGGCGTGGAGAGGCGGGGGGGAGGGTGGGCGTCGGGCGCCGAAGGGGCGGTGGAGGCTGCCGCGGCGGGGGAGCGGGAGGCCCCCGCTTCCCCGTGAGGGGAGCCGAGCCGAGCCGGGCAGCAACGGGCAACAGCTTCCCAGCCCGCGCTTTGGGGCGCAAGCGGCGCCTGGCTCCCGCCGCTTGTCTGGAGGCAGAAAATAGCGGAACAACTGACCTGAGAGGTACTTCTCCCTTCCTCCCTCCTGTCACGCTTCTGGGAGGAAAACTGGCAGGAGGCGACCAGCGGCGCGGGGAGGCTCGCCCAGTGCGGCCGCGGGAGGGAGGCGGGACGGGGGCTGGCAGGTGGCTCTTCCCACAAAACCTGCCACGGCCCTTGTGCCTTTTAAAAGGACGGCGGTCAGGTTTCGTGGTTGAACCCCTGTGAGACTCGGGCAGTAAGTGGCCACCCGAATCCTAATCAGTTGGGGTTCCTCGAAACGTGGCGGGAGCTCTCCTGCTCCCGCCCGGGTGGTGGTTGCTGAGGGGGGGGGGATTCTTTCAGGACACGGCGTCGTGTTACCAACGGCGAGATGAACTGGAGACGCTGTCATATGTGCATTCAGGATACACAGCATGAACGGATGGGATCTCGGAGGGTTCTTTTGCTCGTATGCTAGAGAAAACGTGTACCTGAAACCTTGCCTCTTGGGGTTGTTTTTCTTGCTTTTTCTTTTCCTATCCTCTACTTAAAAAAACTCTTAAAAACACCTTATGTTCTGGAGCAGTAAAGAGTTCTAGAACTTAGCAAAACCTAAATATCCACTGTGAGGATTTTTTTAGCCTATTTAGGCAAAGTTGATACATTTTATTTACACTTCGGTTTTTATAAACACTGGGTGATAAGGTGTTCCTGCCTTGCAGATAGACTGATAAAGAATTGTTTTGTTCCTGTAGAAAGCCTGTACGACTTGTGCGTGGAGCCTCAGTGGTTGTTCTTGCATGTCTTTTAACTCGCAAATTTGAACTCCGGGTTCGTTTCCCTGAAGGAAGGGGCGGGGAAGGAAACGATTTTTTGTTTTGTTTTGCTGGAGCCAGGGAAAGGTAGGAAGGTGCTCTTGTTTCCAGCCACATATCGGCTTTCCCCACCTGGTAGGGCTTTTTATAACACACTGAGGTGAAAATCTTGTCTTGTGTGGTTATACACAGATTGTTTCTTTGTTGTATTAACCTAGTAGATTCAGGACTGTGAAGCTGACAGTGACCATTCTTGGGAAATCCCAAAGAGAAGGGAATGTGTGTGAGCTGTGTGCTTGTCTCTTGTTCCCCGTGTACCTGATTAAGTATATTTATTTTTTGTAATTTAGAAAGAGGGGAGTGTGTTTCTGGGAAAACTGGAACATGGAACCAATTATTTCATCTGACTGTCGGTGCCATGTGTGTTCTTAAGAGCCTCTTGACCTAATTTGGTTCTGGCATTGTTTATTTTTTTGTTTTCCTTTTAGACCATTTTCTGGTGTCATGGTTTAACCCCAGTCAGCAACTAAGCTCCACACAGCTGCTCACTCACTTCCCCCCCCCCCCCCATGGGATGGGGGAGAAACCTGGGAAAAGTAGTAAAACTTGTGCATTGAGATAAGAACGGTTTAATAGAATAGAAAATAAGAAACTAATAACAATAACACTAATAAAATGACAGCAGTAATAATAAAAGGATTGGAATATAAAAATGATGCACAGTGTAATTGCTCACCACCTGTTGATCAATGCCCAGTTAGTCCCCGAGCGGCGATCCCCTGCCCCCACTCCCCCCAGTTTATATACTAGATGGGATGTCATATGGTATGGAATACCCCGTTGACCACTTTGGGTCAGCTGCCCTGGCTGTGTCCTGTGCCAACTTCTTGTGCCCCACCAGCCTTCTTGCTGGCTGGGCATGAGAAGCTGAAAAATCCTTGACTTTAGACTAAACACTACTTCACAACAACTGAAAACATCAGTGTGTTATCAACATTTTTCTCGTACCAAACTCAAAAAAATAGTACTGTACCAGCTACTAGGAAGACAATTAACTCTATCCCAGCTGAAACCAGGACATCTGGCAAAGGTCTTTTGTGTACAACTACGTTTGTGCTCTAACAAAGTCCAGTGGCGTAGAGCAGTTCCCTTATGCCTGAGATTTTTGCCTTCCTTTTTTTTCTTTCTCAGTACAACTCCTTTCCTAAAACTCCAGTAAAATGGCAGCAGTACTTTATTTGCAGTAGTTTGGATTAGCCTGAGGGTTGTTCCTGAAGCCCATCTGGCAGTCATCTAAACTGTAAATACCAAAACTCCGATACCTCAAGAGTCTGTCAGGCTTCTGGTTTGGACGTTGGATTTTTTTACTGGCTGCCTCTCTGCTCACTTTGGTGTGTGTGAAGGAAATTGTCTGCCTACCTGTGAGGTCAAGTGTGGGTGGATCTGCAGGCAATGACCCATGATTCTTGTCTTGCAAAACTTATGTAATGCTTCAGCTTCCTAAGAGAAGGCAAGTCAAGATCTCCAGATATGTTCCTAAAAGGGTTCTACTTTGCACTAGAGAAAGAATAAATCATCTTAGTGCTGCAATGAAGAAATATGTATTTTTAAAATTCTTTTCCAAGGTGGCCTAGGGTGCATGCTGTGGCACGCAGTAAAGGCCAGCTCCCGGTATATCCATGTTAATGTATCTTGGGGATCTAATTCTTAGGGGCATGTGATGTTTGAAAGAAATGTGGGTTAGATGAATGTTTCTAAATAAATTACTCCCCACTTCAGAATGTAAAATACATAGTTCTAAATGGCGTAAATTCCCCTGTATGCATGTCCCTGTTTTGGATTCCTTGCAATGTTTTTTTTTAGTCTTAGGCCAGGATGTCTTTGACTAGGCCAGGATCCTGCATTTTCTCCAAACAATGGAGACTATCTTCATAGTTATGTCACTATCCTACCCAGTTAATCTTTTTCTTCCAAGTTCCTCCTGTTAATACAATCTTTATTTGAGCACAAGTCACTGCCACTTCCTTGGTTGTCCTTGGATCATTATTTTTGATGTTTAAAAAAAATACAAACTCTTCTGTACAATTAAGTCTATACATAACTACATGTTGCATTGGACTTTATTTTCTCTTTTGAAAGTAAAATATCTTGTTTGATAGTTTGGGGAAGTAGTTAAATGTTGCTACTTGTTTCGTTGTTCTGGGAATATTTTTTCTGAACATTTGCATCCTGCTTTCTGAACCCCTATTTCTCACAATAACAGTTGAATTATAATATTCTTTTTTTCTTTAACTACTTTACTGAGTTTGGGGATTTTTTCAATTTAAAATAAAATAAAATGTAAAAGTGGTATATAATGGTCATTGTTAATGCACTAGACGTATGTAACACCTCATTTCTTTTTCATGATAGACAGCCAGAAGAACTCAGGATGAGTAAAACCAATAATTTTGACATTCAAAGTGCATGTAAGTAAGGTTTTCATTAAATAGTTACAGAAGTCTTTAATCTGCATATATAATACCAATTATAACTTACTTTATTTGGGCTCAAAGGACAGGTGGATTTTCAGTAATCAAATTGTGTCGGAATCACTTGTCTCAGGGAATGAAAAAGAAATAACTTGTAAACTTCCTTGGATTTGTTTGCTGTAATTGGAATATTTAAAAATAGTCTTTTCTGCAGATGTTTTAAAAAAGTAACCATGGGAATTCAGCTGCCAAATCACACACAGCTGTGTTTGAGATGTATCATTCAAGACTTTCTTAGGCTGAAGCAGTACCTCTATTCTCATCACTACTATGACTGTTCTTGATGTTAGAATATTGAAAATGTATCTTATATAGCTATTGAGAATTGAAGGGAAGATATTAAATGTCTGTGGAAGTATGTTAGTGAGCTAGGAACTGCAGAAATGGAGAAATCCTCAAGGTTTTAGTTAACTCCAATGTTGTCTCAAATCCTTGAATGTTTTGAAACTCGCATACATCTTAAAAGCACTGGTAGCATATGACTTGATACAGTCAGGATACCATTCATAGGCTTTTCACAAAGGTTATCACATAGGTATACAAAGAAGCAGTTAAGTTGCTTCATGGATTCTTATATGGTGATGTCTTTATGTACAAGACTAAAAACAATTAGATGGCATATTTCACATGCATCTGGACATTGATGGCCATTTGATAATTATCTTTGGGTGTTTTGGGAAGAATGTTTCAGTTGGGAGCACAATCAGCTTGTGAATTTAGCTTGGGTGATAGCCCTCTCCTGAATCAGCAGGCAGGTGGAACTGCTGAAGTATTTTCTCTTCAGGAACTAGAGAAGGAACGAATAGTACCCTCTTCTGTATTTACCATGGAATTCAACATTAAGGAGAGAGGGGTATCTACCGTCCTTTTATCCAGTAATCTACTTCAAGATGCATGTGATTAAAAAAGATGAAAGTTACTGCTCTATAGCTGATCCATAGTAATTCCAGTACATTTACTGTGATTATAAACATGATTCTATATTTTAGTCTGTGTTCTCTGTGGACGGACAGATGACTGCCCTGAAAAGTATGGAGAAAAAAGGACCTATGTGGAATACGATCTCACTGTTCATTATTATTGTTTGGTAAGTATATGGTATTGATCTTGGAGCTTGTCTGTTTTAACTGGAAAAAAAAAAAAAGTAAATGCAACAAGTATTAAATAGTAATAACCTGTCCAAACAGTTGTTGTAACAGTTTTGTTGTTGTAAAGCTTGAACTGTCAGCTTCAACTTGTAGCCTTGAAGGCTTGTACTTGTCACATGCAGCAGATGAAATAAATAAATCCTAACAAGACTTTATTCAAAGTTAAATTCTGTTCACGATCCATTTAAATGAATTAGTTAATTTTCCCAACCTATCATAGCAATGAAGGTACATGTTAAGAGAAAGGGAACAGATTGCACCTACGTATTAGCTTCTATAAGAGAAGTGTAGTTTCAAAATTTAGAATGTGAAAATTCTACCCCTTGTGAAAAATGTAGAGAAAAGTCTTTTTTTCCTTGTTTCTCATTAGTTCTTGTTTGGCTGTGAGTTATTCTCTGACATTATATAGGACATTGTAACACTTAAGAAATAGTCCCTACTTTTCAGGTTAGTAATATGTACCCCCTACTGATTATATACAGCTACAGTATCAGTAATTAGAAGCTTATAATTTGAACAAAGCTATGGATATAAACTACAGTTGAGTATCTTTTGTTATTACACTTGACATTTTCCAATATTCATATTCTTAAAGGTACACTCAGACTACCTTTCAAACTCTAAATTTTTGCAGGTCTTTAAAATAATATGACTGCTTTAAAAAACAATTTGGGTTTGGTTTTTTTTGTTAATAAATACAGTTTGAATTTTTTTTCCCCCAAATTTAAAAAAAAAACCAGTCTCAAGAATATCAGGAACAATTTGGCATTTTTGTTGTTTTCTCAATCAGTTCTTAAAAGACTGTGTTGGTTGCAGATGGCGTAATAGGTTGGATATTGAATCCTTTAAAGACTAGTCAGAGTGGAGGTTTTCTGAAGTTACATAAAGATAGAATTTTTTTTTTCTTAAATAAATTTTAAGCAGCTGGAAGGAAATTTAGGTCTGTTTGTGATAATTTTGTCTCGTTCATAAGGCCATAGGAAATAATAGGAAAAAGTCCTTTCCTGGTGGAGCAGAACAGCTAGGAAAGGGCATGCTTGCAACACTGAGCCTTATGATTTATATGATACTTTACTGTGATGAGCTTCCTGCAGTCATCTTTTAGGTTTTGGTCCCTGCTTCTTTTTAAAAACAAACAAAACCCTGTGATTTAACTTAAATATAGTGAATATTATATAAGAAAAGAGTTCTTCTAGAAAGAGACCAGTTAGTGGTGCAGTTTCATTTTTCTTTGCCAAATATCTCACAATTGGGGAAAAAAAATATATTCTTAATTGGTTTTCATATAAAATTTTACATTTATTTGACTAAAATATTGTTAAAACTCTAGTTAGAAAATGGTGCTGTGTTGAAATAATGAGAACTATAAAATGAGATTGTGAAGAATATAGGAGTCATCGGGGTGTGAAACTATTTAGTTAGTTGAAGTCTGTGAAGTAACTGCCTTACTAAGTAACTTTAATCTAAATTATCATTAGGCTCTTCTGACTTGCCTAGTTACTTGATTCTGTTTTTATTTAATTCTCCTCTAAAGTGAATTACTTTTCCTCTTGGGTTGCACTTCAGCACAGATACTTCCTGCTGTGCTTCATTAGCTCCACAGCACAATTGTCATTCATGTTAACTAAACTAATTTAATTTTACTTCCTCTGAAGCTTTATATGCTGCAAGTAGTTGTTTGACAAATATCTGAATAGTCCATATATTCAAAAAGGAAGGTAAAATACACCATCTTGGGCTCTACAGTATTAAATAAGACTTTGATGTTATGAAATACTTATTTTCATGTTACTGGTTACTATTCCCTATTGTGTCATATCGGGCAAAAATACATAGATGTTTTGTTTGATTAAATTAAATGTTTGTACATTAAAATGTTTGTACACAAGCTTTGTTAGACTAAACTTCGCTCTTACTTGACAAATGCAATGCAGGTAATTTTAAATCTTTAGGTAGGCAAATGTTTTAAAATACTTAATTTGTTTTCATAGTTGATGTCAAGTGGCATTTGGCAGAGAGGGGAAGAAGGTGAAGGCGTAGATGGATTCTTAATCACAGATATTAGAAAAGAAGTAAATAGAGCTGCAAAACTGGTAAGAATGAAATCTTTGGTATTTACAAGGAAAAGAAAAAGTAACTTTTAAGTGCACTTAGTATCACCTGTGGGGTTTGTTTTCTTTTCTTTGTGGGGTTTGTTTTCTTTTCTTTGTGGGGTTTGTTTTCTTTTCTTTGTGGGGTTTGTTTTCTTTTCTTTGTGGGGTTTGTTTTCTTTTCTTTGTGGGGTTTGTTTTCTTTCCTTTCTCCAATGGGCAGTGTGCTGAGCCCATTCAAGCATCTGAATTTTACATTTAAGTAACAAGTATATTGGGTTTGTGGAACCCACAAGGGACAATAAAACTTGCAGAAGTTTGCTAATATTTTTATTTCCTGGGTATGTTGCAGATAAATGAATAAGAGCAAATTACACATGCATAATACCTCATGACATTATGCTGAGCCTCAGGCTGGCATTATATAATTTTATAGATGCAACTAAACTATAGGTACCGGTAAAATAACTTGTATTTTGGCTTATGTGTCACAAGTCAACATGCGTATAAAACAATACATAATCAAAGTCTGTGAAACAACTATATATCTTTATTCTTTGAAATAGAGCTAAAACACAACAGTCTTGCACTGTTACAATCTATTGGCCGATATTCTTTCTTACATACCTTATAATTTTTCTGTTGGTTTAATTCTGTAATTTTACTTGGACTTTAGATGTTAATATTCTGTTATATCTGAAACAAATTATTCCCAGAAATGTAATATCTGTAAGAAAAAGGGTGCTTCAATTGGATGTGTAGCTCCCAAATGCAAACGAAGTTACCATTTTCCTTGTGGGGTGCAAAAGGAATGCATTTTCCAGTTCATGGAAGACTTCAGGTAAGTTCTGGTGTTTTGTTGCTTTTTCATTTTCAATTCATTATATTTATACAGGAGGCGATTTTTTTCATGGGTTGTCATTGGACAGGCTGTTAATTATAAACGTCATCTGGGTTTTCTAAGAAAAAAAATCTGATTTGTGGAAAACTTGAACGCCAAGCAGTTATATTGCATACCTAGTACCTATAAGCTAAATTCTCAACCCTTTTAAAGATATAATTTAACGCTTCTACAAGTAGTTAAATTGTTTATAAACAATTGAGCATTAAATCCTAAACTCTGAAATACCTGCAAAATGGTTGGTTTTGGTTTTTTGTTTGTCTGCCTCCTGTGCCTTTGTTGAAGTGGCAAAGGTTTGGCTGCCTATCTCTCTCAGTAGTGAAAACACACTATGCTGTTCTGTCATGTTTTAAAGCGCAAGGCTTCTAGATCTGCGTATTAGAGATGGATTGCAGAAGTGGGTTTAATATCAAATGTCTAAAAAAAGTTTTATTTTCTTTTACTATCATCTGTCCAGCATCTTGGCTGTCATCAAAATACTCTTGAGTGCATTTGATAACAGCTTTATTCTGCCTACTGTAAGCTGAGTTTGTAGGGTGGGTGGATTGAAGTCTGTTGGGCACTTTAACTTCTTAAACAACTCATATTAAGTCAAGCACACATAAAAAATAATGCATTTTCAGAAAGGTTTCTTCTAGAGCTGCATTTCTTGTCTGTCTTATTTCTTTGAAAATATGCTAAATTATAAAATTCATCACACTAACTAGACTCTGCAGAATCCATATGCAAGCTCAAAATTGCTACTTTAACATTATGGTAACATTAAAATATAGGAGGAACTTAAAGTTCTGAGGACAGGAAATGTATTATTTGGACCAAAAGAAGTTTTGAGAGAAAGGGGGTATATGATCTCTGTAATTTACAGAGCATCAGTTGGCAACATGCTTCTTCCTTACTATTGTTCTGTTGGCTTGCTCTGTTAGATACATAATTTGTTTATATCTGTTGTGGTTTAACCCTGATAGGCAGCAGAGCACCACACAGCTGCTTGCTCACTACCCCCAGCGGGATGGGGAGAGAATTGGAAGAGTAGAAGTGAGAAAACTCGTGGGTTGAGATAAAGACAGTTTAATAAGTAAAGCAACAGCTGCATGCGCAAGCAAAGCAAAACAAGGAATTCATTTACTACTTCCCATCGGCAGGCAGGTGTTCAGCCATCTCCAGGAAAGCAGGGCTCCATCATGTGTAACGGTTACTTGGGAAGACAAATGCCATAACTCTGAATGTCTCCCCTTCCTCTTTCTTTCCCCCAGTTTTATTGCTGAGCCTGACATCGTGGTCTGGAATACCCCTTGGGTCAGTTGGGCTCGGCTGTCCCAGCTGTGTCCCCTCCCAATTTCTTGTGCACCCCCAGCCTGCCTGCTGGTGGGGTGAGGAGCAGAAAAGGCCTTGACTCTGTGTAAGCACTGCTCAGCAGTAACTAAAACATCCTTGTGTTATTAACACTGTTTTCATCACAAATCCAAAATACAGCACCATACAAGCTACTATGAAGAAAATTAACTATCCCAGCCAAAACCAGTATGTGTCTGCCTTTTTAGCTTGTTGCACAGTGTTTATTCATGAAAAGGAGCTATAATAGGGAATTCATTTTGCTATCTTCTGATTTTATGAGGAAGGTTCTTAAAATGTTGTTTTGATAAGGGAACCTTAAATTATTATTTTTAGATCCTACTGTTGGGAACATAAACCAGTCCAAAAGTTTCCAGATAAAGAATCTAGAGGAACTTCACAGTGTACAATATGCCTGGATTTGGTTGAACAGCTTCCAATATACACTGTATTGAAAAGTCCCTGCTGTAAAAATGCTTGGTTTCATCGAGAATGCTTGCAGGTAACACAGATTCTCTCTTTCTTTTCTCTCTGCATGCATGGAGATCACATTTCTGTGTTGTGCTTAAAAATAATGGAACAGTTGCTTAAAATTGTGTAAAACTGCTTAGGGTTAATGTAGGCAGTAGGTATGGAAATATACTAGGTTTGAAGGACAATACTAAAATAGTGTTTTGGAGACCAGTGTCTTACAAGTAAGTTGGTTTTTTTGTTGTTGTTTGTCTGTTTTGTTAAATGCTATTAATTCCCCTCCCTGCCCCATGTTTCTGCATGTGTGATACACTTCATGCCTTTAGTTATTTTTAGGAACTGAAGTCCGGCCTAGGTAATTCCCTTCTTGCAAGTCATTATGTGCAGAATCTAAGTGCTAAAAATGTCATTCATCCATCATCAGTTCTCTTAGCCTAAGTCCAGAGCTGGAATAAGTTATAACTTATAAGTTTGTACACTCATTCTAGAAGTGGAGAGGTTGACTGAAAAGGATTGTGCTTTTGCTTATGAACCTGATTCTAGCATGTGAGCTCTTGTCCTTTAAAGGAAGAGAACATGCTTGCTGTTTGCTTCAATGTCAAGTGATGTCATGATTGATGTCAGCTTTAACATCCATGTCAGGACAGTATGCATGAATGTAATGGGTATAGATATTAAGGCATATTTGTTGGCATCCTAAGGGTGATAGTAATTCAATAATTTGTTTTGGTTTTTGTTGTGTGGTTTTTTTTTTCTTCACACAGTATCAAGCTTTGAGTGCTGGGATATTTTTCTTTAGGTGCACAGTATGTAATAACAAGGACAAATTTCAAAAAGAAATGTTGAGAATGGGCATACACATTCCAGAAAAGTAAGTAATTTTGTAAATAATGACTCTTCTATAAAACTTTCATAGGGTGTTAAAGCAATTTTTAATTTATTCTATAGAACTGCATCTATTAAAATGTGAAACCTCGGTTCTACCTTCAATGGTAGAAATGTTTGGTTTGGTAAGGAGTAGCCTGTTTCCTTTTAGTTATGCATAAAAATTGTCAAAGGCCAAATTAGTCACCTCAAACATAAAGCAGGAAGCTCTGAAAAGTCATTTTTAATGCCATGATTCAACCAGGGACCTATTTAAAAGATTAAAACACTTCTTAAATACAATAACTTCTCATTAACACAGACGTTGCTGAGAAGTGTATTTTCTGTGCCCAAGTTTTTAAATTATCTGAATTTCTGTCCAGACAGTATTATAATCGACTGATTACTCATCCATACAGCTTCCATCTTCTCCCAAGGGATTGCTAAGGATATGTTGTGGTGGGTTGACCCTGGCTGGGTGCCAGGTGCCCACCAAAGCCTTTCTATCACTTCCCCCTGCCCCCCCACCCCCCCACCCCTCAGCTGGACAGGGGAGAGAAAATATAACAAAGGGCTTGGGGGTCAAGATAAGGACAGGGAGAGATCACTCACCAATTACTGTCATGGGCAAAACAGACTCCACCCAAAACAGACACCTTTCCTCCACCCCTCCCTGCTTCCTGGGCACAGCTTCACTCCCGGATTCTCTACCTAACCCCCCCCAGTGGCACAGGGGGATGGGGAATGGGGTTTATGGTCAGTTTATCACACGTTATCTCTGCCACTTCATCCTCTTCAGGGGCAGGACTCATCACACTCTTCCCCTGCTCCAGCGTGGGGTCCCTCCCACGGGAGACAGTCCTCCACAAACTTCTCCAATGTGGGTCCTTCCCACGGGCTGCAGTCCTTCATGAACTGTTCCAGCATGGGTCCCTTCCACGGCATGCAGTCCTTCAGGAACACACTGCTCCAGCGTGGGTCCCCCACAGGGTCACAAGTCCTGCCAGCAAACCTGCTCTGTGGGCTCCTCTCTCCACAGATCCACAGGTCCTGCCAGGACCCTGCTCCAGTGCGGGCTTCCCATGAGGTCACAGCCTCCTTTGGGCACCCACTTGCTCCAGCATGGGTTCTCCACGGGCTGCAGGTGGATATCTGCTCCACTGTGGACCTCCATGGGCTGCAGGGGGACAACCTGCCTCACCATGGTCTTCCCCACAGGCTGCAGGGGAATCTCTGCTCTGGTGCCTGGAGCACCTCCTCCCCCTCCGTCTTCACTGACCTTGGGGTCTGCAGGGTTGTTTCTCTCACATGGTCTCACTCCTCTCTCCAGCTGCCATTTCTGTGCCCCAGCAACTTTTTTTCCTTCTTAAATATGTTATCACAGAGGTGCGACCACTATTGCTGATGGGCTTGGCCTTGGCCAGCGGTGGGTCCATCTTAGAGCTGGCTGGTGTTGGCTCTGTCGGACACAGGGTAAACTTCTAGCAGCTTCTCACAGAAGCCACCCCTGTAACCCCCCCACTACCAAAACCTTGCCACACAAACCCAATACATATGTTTAGTATAACAACTGCTTCTAAAATTCTGAGCTGGTTTTCATAACTTTCCACCATTTGATGGGGCTCAAAATAAGACAAAGTGATCAGAATGATGTTTCTTTGTTAGAAGTAATATTCTTTAACTGTTAGTCTCTTCAGAGACTACCATTAATTCTCTCCAGAGACAGAGGCTCAAGATTTTGGAGAGGAAGAAGAGTCAAAATACTTGGTGAACTTTGCCATACTGGCTTCAAAAATTCTGAGTTACTTTTCATGAGACCATTTTCAGTGGTAACTTGAGTAGACTGCCAAAACAAATATCCATATCTGCTGTGAGAAAGCGGAATAATATGAAACAGAGCAAACATGCACTGAGGTCATGTAAAAAATAATAAATGCTTCCATCAACTGTACGCAAGACTGTCTGTGTATTTTATAGTATTATTTTTGTTCCAAAACTTTTTTCTTCCTCCTCTCAGTTGTCTAGCTGTTGCCTAGAACATTAGATGATTGAAATATCTTCATGTGGTTATTACATACATCTTTTCCAAAGATAGAGTGACCCATTTAAACAATCAGAAATACAGTTATAATAACAGATCTTCTGCCTTGTTTATAGGGATGCATCTTGGGAACTTGAAGAGAATGCATATCAAGAGTTACTGCAATGTTATCAACACTGTGACGTTAAAAGATGCCTCTGCAAGAAAGGAAGAGACTATAATGAACCTGATAGGTATGACACTTTTGTAGGAAGATATAACCTAGGGTGGAATAGATCTTTGGTGGTTTTTTAATTATTTCTTGTTTAAATGCTTTAATACTTTTCAGCATCAGGTGTTAATGTCAAGCCAAGACACAGTGTCCAAGTAAAATGTTTACTTTACTCCCTATAACCATAATATTTCAATACTAATTTTCTCTAATTTAATCAGGTTATAAAAGCCGAGAAAACCAAACCAATCAATTATCAGTTACCTTGTCCTTGTTCTTATTTGATACAGAGCTGAAGTAGAATTTGTACATCCGCATAACATGTAGAACAGCATGTGCTTAAACTAATGTTGTGTAGCTTTCATTCAAAGTTTAATTCAACAATTTAGTAATTGTTAGAGTAATTAATACCTTTACGAGAAATTCATTAAAGTACTAGACTACGATGAAAACTAATTAGCTGTGTAAAATCAATCTAAAATCAACGTAGCTGCGAGCTATCCCTCCGCATGCAAATGGCAGCTAGAATATTGCTGATAGCTTAATGAGAGGCTTGAGTGATCATGTAAAAGGCTTTATTCTGCTCTACCACTTGCTTGATTTTTAATTAACAAGTTCATTTTCTACATTCTTTCTTGCTTTATTTGTGTGCTTCTGAAATGTATGTCTTCCATTGGCATGAGTATACACAAAGCTGTCAGACCCTCTACTGCAAAGACTTGTTTCTGTAGTACTGTGGTAGGTTACTCCCTGGAGACATTAACTTTGCTTTGTATAGATTTGACCAAACATTGTTTGGTTCATTCATGGTATGTGTGCACCTCAGGATTTACTTTGCCTTTAAGAGTTGGACCTTAGGCTTCCAATATTTGAACTAGTATCAGTCACGTTGTTCCATTGTATGTTTAAGCAAAATTGAAGAAATCTAGACAAAAACCCAACAGATACTTAAACACTGTCATTAATGAAGAGTCTTATTCAGAATGTGTAAGAATAATCAGATATGCTTCTTTGAAAAATTTACCATTCGGAAAAGCTCAGTGGTGGATACTCATAAAATACAGAGAATGTTGCTGGCTAGCAACATGAGGAGAAAATACTGGCTGCAAGCTGTTGACTTTAAGGCAGGGGAGCACACTAACTCAGCCTCTTTCAATATAATGTGCTGGAACATGGGTAGCTTTTTGTTTTTCTTCCCTTGTTGCTGCCAGCAATTTCGAGTACATCTTGTCTGAAGAAAGTTCCCCTTGATTATATACAGTCCTACCAGATTGATAAAATTATGCTTTGTTAGTTTAGTGTCTAGATTACACTTACTGTTGAATATTCTTTGTTTTAACTAGCCTCATTCTTCTGTCTAATTCTAAATACACAAGTTTTTAATTTTAGTAAATGGGAAATAAAGCGTTGTCAGTGTTGTGGTTCCCGTGGAACTCATTTGGCCTGTTCATCTATGAAGTCATGGGAGCAAAACTGGGAGTGCATGGAATGCAGAAGTATCTTTGCAAAATCAGGTAAAGTTATGGATGTGACAGTGACTTCTTAAAATGCTAAATTTTAATACTATGTATTTTACAGCTACCAAATTCACTAAATTAATATCATTTAATTATACAGGGAACTATAGCAAACAGAAAAAGCGTTCTTTGGCTACCTTTGAAAAGACAGATGGGACAACTTGTTGGCTGGAAGAGCCATCTCCAAAGTGCCCTCGGCAGTCACGTGAATCTCAACGCAATTTTCTTCTCCAGTGTGTAACTTTCTGTTTTCAAGCAGAAACTGATTATAACATAAAACAGCATTTAAACATGAGGAGATGATGGCTTATTCCATAGGAGAAGCTTCTTACACTAAATTGTAAAATGAATAAAATTGGAGTAAAGTTTAGTGATTGAAGTTTTCTGAGAAAGCAGTGAACTCTGTAAATTTGCTATAGTTATTCGCATTAGGTGGCCTGTAAACCAGTTTTTAGTTTGATAAAATTAGATCCTTGTAAAAGGAATCTTAACAATTTAGAGGTAACTTCCAATGTACAAATGGCAAAACTTAAAGCTAAGGTTGCTTATCAGTATTTTTTCCATGTTAATAGTGCACTAGAAATCTAGCATATAGAGATGTTTATATAAATAGTGTTTTCCTCTGCTGTAATAAAAACTTTTCAAGTCTGTAAAAACTAATATTTTTAGTTTTTACTTATTGTATCAGTCAGGACTTCCATCTCATGTATAGGGACATGCAACTAAAAACGGATTCTAAAACCACCACATAATAAAATATTGAATTATTATTTTTAAAATTGTAGTTCAGGAACTGATGGACTTAATGTAAATAAACATACAAATGAGATTCAGTACTGAAATAGGGGGAAATTATATTGCTACCTTCAAATAGGAAGTGTTTATGCATTCTTTAATTGTATCTCTTCTTAAAATACTGTTTTGACTTATAGATCACCAAAGATAATGTGCCAGAACAATTTGTCACCCTGCTCACACCTAGAACTTCCAGCATCCAACAGAGTGACGATGTCCTTATCTCCACTGATGTCAAAAGGGAACTGGTCCCTGAGGAAAAAGTATTTTCTTATATTTTTCTTACATTGAAGAGTAATCTAGCACATGGCTTTATACCATATTTCCTACAGAACATGGCAGGAGGGTGGGTGTGTGTGTGTATATATATATATATATATAGTGGCTATATATATTTGTGTGGGTGTATATATAGCCACTGGAAAAATGGAGTGAGTATGCTGAAGAGCTGAAGTCATAACTTGATAAAGGGTTCTGCTGTTTCTAGATGCTAGAGGGGTGTGAGGAGAAACAAATACCTATTGAGAATTTTTAGGTTAGGTAGTGAGGGGATCAAAACCCAGAAATGCATATTTGTCCATATGGAAGCATGGCTAGCCATTCCTTATTTAGAAAAGAGGGAATAAAAAGAATCCCAATTACTTTCTTGTTAGACTTTTCCTGAATTTTCAATGTTTTTGCATTTTTACTATAGGAATAGTTTGTGATTATGCTAAAATCAGTGGTAAAATAATGTGTTTTAATATAGAATATTCAGTTTAAGGATATAAAATTGTCTTGTGAGTACTTAATTTATGAATTCTACCCATAACGTGCTAAAAATTCTGATAAGGGAATTGGCTACTTCTAGTAAGTATGGTATTTGAAATAGTTTTGGTTGCACGTTAGAAAACAAAGAAGGGGTCTTATTTAGTCTGGCGTTTTATTTTTTTAAACAAGAACTGCAACATTTCTCCCTACTCAAATGTATTTTTTATTATAGTGGCAAAGATAAAATATTAGTGAATAGTTGACAGTGTATTCTAATTTGGTTGCAAAACATCTCTTTAACACAAACATGGTAAGCGCTTCAATTTCTCGCTTGTTTTACATTGTTCAAATGTAGAATGATGGTGTGAGAATTGTTTGGCATGATGTTGGTGTAACTGAATTAAGAAAATAACTTCATTTTATGCCAAGGTAATTATTTCTACCTCCTTTTTTCTAGTTCTTAGAGGTACTTTAAAATTTGCTACTACGGAGTTAAAATTTGAAGAATCTACACCAAATATTTTACTGATACATAATTTAGGCAATACCTAAATGTACCAAAGTGTTCAAAGAGGTTTTTTTCTTAATAGATTTTATGATGTTTCCTGTATAACTGTTGCTAATTATGAATCACAGATTTCATCTAAAAATACATGCAATTTTCTTGCAGGCATTTAAGAAAGCAAAGAAGGGAAGTTTCTAATATACTGAAGGAGTTAAAGCTACAAGTTAATACAAAAACTACAAGGCTTAACATCAATGCAGAAAATATCTGGAACAGTGCTTTAAAAGGATTTAGACAGCGCAACTTCAGTGCTACAAACACCATTGAAATAAAGTTCACAAACTGCAAAAACAGATCAAAGGCAGATACTTCTCCTGCATCAAAACACTGTTTTTTCCAATTATTAATGCTTCACCTTCAGAATTCATCATTGTTTGAGGGCTCTTCTGCAAAGAACTTGTCCCTTGATTTTCAAGGTAATTAAATGCTTTGTTCAAAAATACATTAAGAGCTATGTAACTTGAAAGGTTTTTAAATCTTCAGCCAGTATGATTGTCAGTTCACAACTGTAGTCCTGATAGATAGAAATTGTTTTTTGAATGTTTTTCCTCTTCAATTCTAAAGGGGTGTGGGGTGTGGATTTATAATAACAAAAAAATTTGGTTTAGTTGGAAAAGTTGATGACAACCAAGGAAAAATACAGCATATAATTAGACTTGGAACTTTTTATTTAATGTATTTGTTCTCTACAAGTGAATTTCTGTCTTCCTGACTCACTTTCTCTGTTACTTATTTTCCTTTCCTCAAATTTCTAGAACATTATCTCTGATAGCATATTCCCTAAAGACCCAAAGTTAGCTTCTTTGAGTTCTTACGCTTCAGAATTAAATGTGCATTGGGTACAAAGTAGAATAGGAAGTTACATTGCCTCCCAAATCTTGACAGTGGCTGAAGAGATGGAGTAAAAGAATATGGTACTCCTATGTAAAAAATACCAGTCTTATTGTTTCAACCAGCAGGAGATGGTAAACCTCACTTGTTGCGTCTCCTAAAGTAAGAAGGAATGTATTATGAGATTTTTCTATAAAAATAGTGAGGATCACAAATGATTGTTATGCATATGCCACTCTCTATCATCTATCAGCGTTCCTGGTCAACAGGGGAGGTCCCAGAGGACTGGAGGCTTGCCAATGTGACTCCCATTTATAAGAAGGGTCGGAGGGAGGATCTGGGGAACTACAGGCCTGTCAGCCTGACCTCGGTACCGGGGAAGATTATGGAACAGTTTGTTTTGAAAGCACTCACATGGCAAGTCCAGGATAAGAGGGGGATCAGGCCCAGTCAGCATGGGTTTACGAAAGGCAGGTCCTGCTTGGCCAACCTGATCTCCTTCTATGACCAAGTGACCCGCCTAGTGGATGAGGGAAAGGCTGTCGATGTTATTTTCCTAGACTTCAGCAAGGCCTTTGACACTGTCTCTCATGGCATACTCCTTGAGAAGCTGGCGTCTTGTGGCCTGGATAAGTGCACTATTCACTGGGTGAAAAACTGGCTGGATGGCCGAGCCCAGAGGGTTGTGGTGAATGGGGTGAAATCCAGTTGGCGGCGGGTCACGAGTGGTGTTCCCCAGGGCTCGGTGTTGGGCCCTGTTCTGTTTAATATCTTTATTGATGATTTGGATGAGGGGATTGAGTGCACCCTCAGCAAGTTTGCAGACGACACCAAGTTGGGAGGCAGGGTCGATCTGCTTGAGGGTAGGGAGGCTCTACAGAGAGATCTGGACAGGCTGGATCGATGGGCTGAGGCCAATTGTATGAAGTTTAACAAAGCCAAGTGCCGGGTCCTGCACTTCGGTCACAGCAACCCCATGCAGCGCTACAGGCTTGGGGAAGAGTGGCTGGAAAGCTGCCTGGCAGAGAAAGACCTGGGGGTGCTGGTTGACAGCCGGCTGAATATGAGCCAGCAGTGTGCCCAGGTGGCCAAGAAGGCCAATCGCATCCTGGCCTGTATCAGGAACAGTGTGGCCAGCAGGAGCAGGGAGGTGGTTGTTCCCCTGTACTCGGCACTGGTGAGGCCGCACCTCGAGTACTGTGTTGAGTTTTGGGCCCCTCACTACAGGAAAGACATTGAGCTGCTTGAGCGTGTCCAGAGAAGGGCAACCAAGTTGGTGAGGGGCCTGGAGCACAAGTCTTATGAGGAGCGGCTGAGGGATCTGGGGTTGTTCAGTCTAGAAAAGAGGATGCTGAGGGGAGACCTTATCGCTCTCTACAACTACCTGAAAGGGGGTTGTAGTGAGGAGGGTGTTGGTCTCTTCTGTCAGGTGTCTGGAGATAGGACAAGAGGAAATGGCCTCAAGTTGAGGTAAGGGAGATTTAGGTTAGATATTAGGAAAAATTTTTTTACTGAGAGGGTTGTCAAACATTGGAATGGGCTGCCCAGGGAAGTGGTTGAGTCACCATCCCTGGAGGTATTCAAAAAGCGAGTGGACAGGGTACTCCAGGGCATGGTTTAGGGGGCATGGTTAATGGTTGGACTTGATGATCTTGAAGGTCTTTTCCAACCGAAATGATTCTATGATATATGATGAATATTTTTTTGTTTTTTTTCATTTGCAGCTGTAAAAGAGAATCTTTATTTTGAAGCTGGTAAAATGATTGCAGTTTCTCTGGTTCACGGTGGTCCATCTCCTGGTTTCTTTTCCAAAACGCTGTTCAATTGTCTTGTCTATGGTCCAGAGAATGTGAAGCCAGCTTTGGAAGATGTTGCTGATGTCGATGTAGCACAAACAATAAAAATGGTAAATAAAACTAAACTTATTGGCGAATTCTTGTTCAAGACTATATTTGGAGTTAAAGAAGGGCCTATTGAATATAACTTTAGTTCAAATTAAAAAGCTTATTTTATATATATATACACACACATGTAGTAAAAAAATTCCTAACTTTTATCTTCTGATACAGATAAAATATGCAGATAGTCTGTCTAGCCTACAGTCTACAATACATGACTGTTATGAATTCCTTGCTGCTGCTGGATGTTTAAGACCTATAACAGCTTTGTGTGATAAGAATATGCTGGTGAATGACATATTGATCCATCATGTAATCAAGAGAATTACTTCACCCTTAGAAAGGTTGGTTTTATTTGAATTTTCAAACTTCCTGGAATTTTTTTTCCTTACTGAAATACTAAATAACATGTTGCTAAAACTAACTTTCATAAAGTTCTTACTTATTCTCTATTTAAACCAATGAAATGTGCTGTAATTTTCAGTGGATTTAGTAGCAACTGTTAGCTAGTTAGTTAAACTGAAAGACTGAATTTATTTCTCTACATATCCACTCCATTCCACTTCTCCTTAGTCATATCCCTTTTTTAGCCTTATGAAGAGGGCAGATTCACAGTTGTAAACTATAGCATGACAAAGACCTTTGCACTACAAAATTTCTCTAGCTTATGTTCATTTTTAATTCAGAATTGTTTGAATTTAGAATCTTTTAAATTTTAGGAGTGTTAAACATATGTTTAGAATTTAAATGAGTTTTCCAAAGTTCTAATTAGGGAGTTTGTGTGTGCCATTAGGAGGACAATAATGTGCGTAAGTGTAAGTTGGCCTACTTAGAATGTAAGCATTGTATTGGTGTTTCCATGAGTTAGTGATGACTTCAAATAGCTGGGAAAGTTGCAGCCGTTGACTTTTTTGATTGGTCTCTGACCTTGCTTCCAATTTGCATTCTTTATCTGCTCAGTAAAAAGGCATTGGATGTTAATTTTTCCAACAAGTATAGCTGGATTTATACTTAACATGTTTATGGTGTTTTCTTTGACAAATTTGAATCAACTGAATCTCCAAGAGCTATGAAAACTAACTTTGAATGTGACAATTTTTTTAACAAAGTTGAGAGTAATTAAGTGTTTCAGTCAAGGCCCTCTGTGGCCTATTTGATCAATCTATATCATATTTTCAAACTAGTCAGTTAAAAAGTGAAAGGTACTAAGTAGCCGGTTTGGTTATGGGAAAATGTGGGTTTGTGCATTTTTGGAGATGGGCTTAAAATGAGAAAAATGTGACTAAAGCAAGATTTTGCTTGTCAATATCAAGGACTGAGAGTAAGTGAAGAGTTAGTTACTTTAGCTGTTAATGTTCTACACCACTGACTGAGCACTTTCAACATGTTTGTTCTGAATTTTACTGATTGAGCTTATCAATATCTAAGTAGTAAGTAAACAACTTAAGTAAATTAGTTCTGATTTAACATAGTGGTTAAATTGTAAAGCCAGTTGCTTGAAATGTTCTTACCCAGTACACAGTAACTAGTGAAATTTTTTCAACCTGCAGAGCTGTTTAAAAAACAAAAAATAATAAAAAATTAGTTAAATCACAGAATCAAATTGGTGTGTAGGTTGGAAGGGACTTCTGGAAGTCATCTTGTCTACCACCCCCTACTTAAGCCAGGTCTCCTAGAACCAGTTGCCCAGGTCTGTGTCCAGACAGCTTTTGAATATCTCCATGGATGGGAGACTGTACATCCTCTGTGGGCAACCTACACCAGTGCTCGGTCACCCTCGCAATAAAATAAGTGTTTCCTGATGTTCAGACAGAACCTCCTGTGTTTTAGTTTGTGCCCACTGCCTCCGGTCCTGTCACTGTGCACTGCTGAAATGAGCCTAGCTCTGACTTCTTTGCACGCTCCCTTCAGACACTTCTACAGATTGAGATTCTACCTGAGCCTTCTCTTCTCCAGACTGAACAGTTCCAGCCCTCTCAGCCTTACTTCGTAGGGTTATGCTCCAGTTCCTTAATCATCCTAATGGCCCTCTGCTGGATTCTCTCCAGTATGTCCATATCTCTCTTGTACTGGGGAGCCCAGAACTGGACACAGCACTCCAAGTGTGGCTTTAAGAGTGCTGAGCGGAGGGAAAGGATCATCTCCCTTGGCCTGCTGGCGCCATGATTCCTAAGGCAGCCTAGGATACTGTTATCTGCATTTGCCCCAGGGAGAAATAGCATGTAAACACATGCAGACTGCAGAAGCCAAGTGAAGACTATCTCGTAAAACACTTCATTTTGCCTAGGGACAAGGAATTTAAACTGTGCTTTCTAAAGAGATATTTGTAAGAAAAATTCAGTATGTTCTTACATAAAAATAAGTAAACTATGCAAAGTAAACAGGCAAGTACCAGGAAATAAAGTTAATTTCTGCATATCACTGGTATTTATTTCATCTGCCCCAAAAGCTCCACAGAACCATGTAGATTGTTAAAATGAGAATTAAACAAATTTTCCAAGGTTAAAACAAAATGGGACTACTATATACACCTTATTGACAAGACTTGGAGGCTGCAGGTGGGGAAACTTTATTATGTCCAGACTTACAGCTTTATAAAATATAAAGTACAATTAGTTACTGGCTTTCTGATTGCATGCTTGCTTTTTTTTTTTTTTTTTCTCCCACCTGCTAGTTTTAGGAAAGGTTTGAAAACTCTTGGTGTGCTAGAGAAAATGCAAATGCATCCGGATGCGTTCTCTAGTATACTGTGCCACAAACCTGAAAGACTTTCAGCAGAAACTATTTGTGATCTCTTTGCAATCCATTCCTCATCAGATGTAAATAAAGTTGAAGGTGCTGATTTTTGGATGAGTTATTTACAAGATGTGGAAAGTAAGTAATTTTTTTTTTTTTTCCTCCCCCCCTTCCCTGTTCAGGGTATTTAGTTGCTGGTATACATACAGGGTTTGGTTTTTAGAGTTCAGTGGGGTAAATAAATGAAGGTTTTGAGGTCACTGTCACTTCCTAATTGTTCCTTCTCCCCCTTCTTCCTTACTAATTATGATTTCTGAAACTGTTGCCCAATCAGGATCAAACTTGAGAAAGGTAAATATCTGGAAGATTGGTACTAGAACTCCTATGAGTTTTAAAAAAACAAAAACAACCCAACAAAAAACCAGCCTGAGTGGTACAGAAAAATCCTTTAAGCCCCTCTTGTCAGTTTTGCTGTGAACTTACTCTTTTTAGTGTGTCTCAAAAAAAAATAGAAAAAAGTGGTCTTTTCTTGCAGAATAGTTGTTGGTTTTGTTTTTGTTTGTTTTGGGTTTTTTTAATTAAGATTTTTCAGAACTAACCCAAGTGGGATTTTCTGGCTAAAATTTTTCTTATTTGGCCATATAACTGCATATTCATTCATATTGATCTGGGGTTTCCTGATTTCAGGGTTTTCTTCCTCTAACACCTAACATGCAGGGTAACGGTTTGTCGTGGTTTAACCCCAGCCAGCAACTAACAAAACATAGCACTGTACCAGCTACTAGGAAGACAGTTAACTCTATCCCAGCTGAAACCAGGACACGGTTTATGGGTAATAAGCAATAAACGATACAATCTAATCCTATTTTTTAGGTGGCAAGTCTGTAGTGACATTGGAGGATATTCTGTTCTTTGTAACAGGCTCTTTTTCTATACCGCCTGTTGGGTTTGATCCTGAACCTACTGTTAAATTTTTGCATATAATGTATCCTGTTAGAAACAGACTCCTTCATTGCTTAGAGCTCCCTATAACAAAGACATACGAGCAGTTTAAAAATAAAATGGAGTTCACCATCGGAAACACACTAAGAGTCGAAAGAGAATAATATTTTTGCTACTAAACTGGATGTTGGAAACTTCAATTTTCTGCAGGAACGTCTGCTTGCAAATCGCTACTGTATTTTTGGACAGCATGCTCTTGGCCTTTTCCCACTTTTCCCCCAAAGATATGCTAATAGTAGTAATCTTGTAAGATGGAAGACAATTTTCAAATGAAAATACACTTTATCTCTTGAATCATCTTCCTGTTTGAAGTTGGCTTTAAGAGTCAGCAATCTCTTGCAGAAGTACTTTAAATGTCTACTTTTGCTGTAGACATGTATGAAATGTTACCAAACTGTAACATTCTAGCTATTTCCCACAGGTAAGTATGTTGATTGTATTGCATACTTCAGTAACTTACTTATCAAAGTCAAATCAGGTACTTTTAGAAGATAACTGCTGTAGAGCTTTGTCTCAAGTAAAACTGTGATACAGTTCTTCAGTTGTTCCATGTATATTTTTTTCAGTAATTGTTTTTATATTGATGATTCATTTACATTTTGATGATTGATAAAAACCTATGAAAGTTAAAAACTTGGGAATTTTAAGGTCATTGTGGTTAGTGCATTAAAATACTAAGGTCTGGAGAAAACCTAGGCAAAATAATAAGGCACAAGAACAATATCTGGTTGAACTTGAGTGTGTGTTGTTAAACAAAATCTTTGACATTTGCACACGTTTCTGCATTCTACTGTTATACATTAGTTTTTAATTACACATATAGCCAAAATAGTAAAAACTAGAAGTAAATCTTAAATATGCAACAATAAGTGGTCTTTCAAAATGAAATATAAGAGTTAGACTTAATGTTGTTGGCTATGAAAGTATAAGAATTTGTTGCTTGTTAGAACATGTTACTTTGTCTTCTGTGGAAGTCAGTATTTTCATAGGAATATGCACTAAAACTATTTGTTAATCTAACATCAAGCTTGTCAGTGACTGACGCTTTTCTACCTTTTAGTCTAAACTCTTTCTGTTCAATTGTAAGTGCATTCTGAGCAACTTCAACTGCGTAAAATATATTTCAATTCTGCAGTATTTGTATTAAGCCATAAAAGTAGTGAAATTCCTACACTAAAAGGATGTTTTTAAGTACAGGTTTTTTAAATGTATGCAGGTGTCTCTTTTAAAATTACTGTTTTCCCCCCTGTCAGTTTGAACACCTATATTATGTCCCAAACATAGGTTGTGCTATAGATGTATATGGATAGATACAGATATGTATCTATCTATATATATCCACCTTCTTCAAAATAGTGCAAAGTAATCACACTTTTTTTATTAATATAGCTTGGTTTTAATTGAAAATACAAGCAAGATTGCTTTACTTTTGAATGCCTTGTCAAGAAAGTACGTCCACAGTAAACTATAAATGGATAGGTGCTTCAAAAAAAAAAAAATGCAAACCAATCTGGTTTCAGGTTCTTATTAACAAATTGTATTACTAAATGCTAATTACATAGCAGTGTATTGCAATTCAAGAACTGTGGAAGTGGTAGTCAAGACTCACTAAATTTGAGACCATGCTATAAAGTGTTAAAGAGGCAGGTGGGTATTTAAATTACACAGTTCAACTAACAATATGCAGGTATTTTGAAATCTTTCTTAAACTGCTACAGCTTTTCTTTCTTGATCTTGGGAGACATTGCTAATATTTTTTTATACAGACCTATTTCCATCACTGGGTAACAAAAGTGTGCATGCCACTTAAAAAATTTTGGTTTATTTCAAAGTCTAAGTAGATTGCTACACGGCTTAGATCAGGCATTTCTCACTACTTTCAAATAGCTAAAAATCTAATCTTATCAAAGTCCTGTCATTAGAAATTTAAGAATATTTGAAATTAAGACAGGGCTAGTGGTGTTTTTCTGGTTCTGAGCCAAAAGCATATTAAAGTCCCCTTTAAAATTAAATGTATGAACTCTTGGAGAATGTCATTTGACTTGTTTATATACTAAGCAATTTCTCATTATCTTCTGATTTTTTTCTCCAATAATATTCCATGTTTGTCTTTGCATAATTTTTGAAGGTCATACTGCCAATAACTTGTTTATATTCTTATCCTTCAGAATGGTCTGTTACCATTATAAGGAAATTGGTTTGTTGCAAATTTATTTGCATAATAAGGATTCATGTTGTATGTTCATATTTTTAAAATATAGCAGTCTCCTGCAGAGAGAATATTATACTTTAAAAATGAGTGGTGTACCCAGTGCAGTATTCCTTTTTCTTGCCTAGTTAGAGATAAATGTCTTCTGTAATATTATGTTATTTTTCTGTATGGGGAGTACAGAACTTACAGAAGTAGCAAGCAGAGCATGGATAATTTTAAAGGACAGTTCTTGGACTTTGGGTACCTGCAGTGCCAAGGGAGATGGTTTAGAACTTGGAACTAAATAAACTGCATTTTAAAACCTTCAGTGGAGAAAGAAATAATAAGGTAATGTGAATATAAGGCTTCAAAAAGTATCTGAGATAAAAATAGTGTTCACACCTTTTATTGCTTATTAGTTTTGAATTCAGCAGTTGATACGTTTTATATAAAGGTAGAACTAACCTGTTTGTCAGCTTTAAGAAATCTTAAGTTACTTTAAAACTGCTATACAATGCTATATCAAAACATGGTATTTGTAAAATCCTCTAGTCTCTAATATTGCTTGAAAAGATTTTTCTTACACAGAACTTGTCCCCATTTTCTAATACTGATGTGTGCACATTGAGGACAAGTTGTCTTTCCTTTCTTGTCAGTTTGATCAGCTCTATCTAGACATTCTAATATAATCTTTGATATATTCAGGTTGTATTCCTAAATGCTACTACGGAGAGGAACTTCCTCTCTCCTGCTCATTTTCAGCATTTATTTATATAGACCAATCTTAAATTTACTCTACCTGTTCATTAAAATTCCATTGAATAAGCTGACTTCCAATCCATCAAAACACAGAAAGGTCTCTTCTGTCTGGAAACCATAAGAGCAATATCTGTAGCTATAATGACCATCAGGTTTTTAATTGCTATAGTAGGTCACTGAAGTGCAATATTATTGGGTAGTTTTCATTTTACATAAACTTTAACCTGACGTACATCTGGAAATTAGGGACATTGCTTACTTTCAGTATTTCTGTAACACAGGGAGAATAATTGCATATGCATTAGCTGTTGTGTATTAAATATATTTTTATAGAAGTTGCATCTTTTACAAGATTTGCCAGGGCCACAAGAGAACTATTGCAGTCCTCTTTGACTGTGTTTGGCCAAAGAACTTCACCCCACAGTTTCTGCATCAAACCCTAAGCTGGAATTAGCACATCAAATAAGCTGTTTATTTTCTAGAGTGATCATTTTCTAGTAAATGATAATAGATTAGTATTAGTGGGTTTAGTATGGTGTCCTTAAAGCACATATAATTTAGGAAAAAAAAAAAACCAAACTCAAATATTTTAGATCTATGTTTGAAAAAACAGGGGATAAGAAAGTTCTGTGACTTGCTTTCACCCATGCAAAGGATGCTTACTAGAAAAAGCTGTTAGCATTTTTAACTGGTTTATGAGTGAAATATACTCAAAAGGAGAATAAATTAGTATCTATTATTAGTATCTAGTCAAAAGTATTTGACATTTTTATGAAGATGTTCAGTCTTGGGATTGGAAGACTTGAGGACTGAGAGGTATATTTAAAATGTAGAGTAGAGTATTAGTCATTAATTCACACTCACATTCTGTGTGTGTATTTTGAAAATAACATCAAAAGATTCTCATTCAAATAGAAGGAAATGCAGTTCTGGAGGCTACAAAATACGCTTTTAAAGTTTATCTTGATTCTGTATTACAGCAAAGCATTTTAAAGCTCAAGCTTTACTCTTTTTTTACTTAAGGGAATTGCTAGTTGGATAAAAGAAAAATTAAAATGCAAAAACTTCTGAAATGTCAAATCATATGTATACAGAAAATCATTGTCAAAATATTAATGTTTGTAAAAAAACAATGCAACTGATTTTGTATTGCATAAACAATGTTATTTTTAAACTTCTGGTAATTAGAATATTATGCAAGAAAGTATAATTTTGTGAATAATTTTAGCTGTAACTTGAACTGCAGGATCAGTGTCTGAAATGTTGCATCTTCAAGCAACATTATACTTGACAGGTGTAGCATCGGTGTTGAAATAATAGGTAATTGTGGGAAATAACTGTCGTGTATGTTCAAAGTGCAATAAAGGGTTAAATTTCTGTTGGAATAAATATGTAACTTCAGTCTTTTTATTTTGGTGATTTAACGGGGTGTAGCTGTAGAAGCATTGTCGCTATTTTCTGTAGCTTCATTTGTGTACCTATGTACAGCTTTATATACTTCTGTAGCATGTTTACCCAGATGGATACCTTTGTAACTGAGTTAGGGTGAGTGGGGCTCTTGCCGCTGTAGGATTTGCGTAAGGGCATGGAGAACCGAGAAGGAAGGCCGCGGGTTGGTGTGTGCTACCTGAGGCAGAGACAGGCAAACTGTAACTATTTTCCTTTTCAATGGCTCACTAAAAATTGATGACTTTAGTTGTAGCTAGCTGCCTGTTTTTGAAACATCAGTCCTTTTCATGTAGTTAACCTGCCCTCGTTGCATTTAAGCTATTTTCCAGGGAGCATTTCAGTTAGCTCTTCTTGCAAATTCAGTCTGTGAGTAGAGCGAAAACGGTTAATGCGACTTTTTGCTCGGAAAAAAAAAGGTGGGAAAGAGCACAGGCCTGTTGTCCGAAAGATCTCAACCTGTTCTTCTGTTCGCAGCTGAGGAAAAGCACAGGCCCGAATCTTAAATCCTGAGATGCACCTTCTTAATTACAGCTCCCTCACGAACGGGGGCTGATTCTGGGGCTCCCGCGGCCTGCCTCCGGGCGGGAGGCACCACCTTCCCCCGCGCTGCGGCCCGCCGTGGCGGGGAGAGCGCACAGCTGTGCCGCGGCTGCCGCCGGGGGAGGGGGTCGGGGGTCGGGGGTGGGGGACGGCCCGGCCCGGCCCGACCAGCCGGCGGGGGCACGGCACCTGCCGGCGCCCGGGCTGCGGCGGAGGAGGGGCGGCGGGACCGCTGCGGGCCGCCACGTCGTCCGGCGGCTGCGTACGCGGCGGTGGGCGGGGCGCCGCGGCGCGGCCGGGCTGGCGGGTCGGGAAGATGGCGGCCGGTATCCGGGAGAAGCAGACAGGTAAGCGGCTTCCCACGGTCTCCGTCGCGCGGCGGCGCAGCTGCCTTCCCCGGGGCTCCGGGCAGGGAGGGACCGAGGTCAGCCTCACGCTGCGGCCGGGGGCTCCTGCCTGCCGTCCTCCCCCGCCCTTTCCCCCGGCTGGGCCCCGGGGCGGCACGTGGGCGTCTGCGAGCCCCTTCGCCTCCCCCGGGGGATTCGCGCCCTCTCAGCCGGCTTGGGTTTCCCAGCAACGGGACGGCGGCCTTCCTCCTCCTCCTCCTCTTCCTCCTCCTGCTCTTCAGCTGCCTCTGCAGCGGCGGGCCCGGGGCTCCGGGGGCCTCTGGCTGCTGCTCTTGCCGAGGGGGCCCGACCCCGCTGTGGGGCACAGGGTGGGGCGTGCGCTCTGCCCGGGCGGCGGCGGGCTCGGGCCCCCAGGGAGGGGCTTGCCTGGGCCCGGGGCTTGAGCGGTGCCCTTCTCCCGTGGCCGTGGGGAGCGGGTTGTGCTTTCCCTCCGTTTCAGCTTCCTTTCTACCCGTGGCAAGGGTCAATGGGAAGTATCGTTTAATGCTGTGAAAATAAAGCTGCTGTTGTGGTGCTCCTGTTAAGACAACATAGAGGTCTCAGAGCACATACTGACCCTCAAGAAATTGAGAATGCGAGATTAACAACGATAAGTAATTACGTAGGAGGTTTTCTGTGGGTAGAGGGTTAGTTATTCAGTCCCTCCTTTCTTCTCTGGCTTGATGTTGCTTTGTGGAGCGTTGAACCACCCATTTGAACACAATCCTAAAGCGCAGAGCGTGTCAACTCCGTAGTCCTCTACTTCCCTTGCTTGCCGAAGTTTTTGTCAAGTAGTTTTGAGCTGTAATCTTGTAACCTTCTCCTTGACAACTGCAGTATTTTTCTGCTGGTATAGAGGATTCTGGGTGCATTTATTTAACATGAAATGTCTAAAATCATCTGCTGAAAAATCTCAGTCTGAGTCTCTGTGTGGGCCTTAAATATTTACTAGTATTCTCCATCTTCTTTTTGTACCAGAAGTCTACTTTCCGTAATCTCATTCCTGTGGCTGTCTACCATTAATAGTGTTGTTTGATGTTCCTTTGCAATCCTTTACTTTTTTTCTCTTTGCTACCTCTCTGATAGACCCCACTGTCTTTGAGCCCCTATTCCATACAGCTTTATTCTTTCCTATTGTGCTTCATCTTGTTACTTGATTATTTCAGTCAACCTTTAGCACTGAACCCATGTTGTCTTCCACTGGGGAGGTCATTTGCAAGGAGGTAGATTGAATAATTGAAAGATACTCAGAAAAAGGAAAAGATTTATTATCATTTAGTATTTGTATTACCATGTATGTGCACCATCTGTTGTGATCTTTATCCTGGTTCATAACCAGTCAAAGCATATTGTTGTGCAAGCACAGTAAAAACCTGATCCTTGCCCCAGAGAGTATTCGGCCTAAAAGTAAATGAAATGGCAATATAAACACCAAAAAGAAACCCAGAGACATGCTGAATGTTTGTCGTGATTGTCATAGGACATCACTAGTCTGATTGCTGTCTTCCTTTAGTAGAGAGCTTATGCCGAGTTTTAATTTAAATGGTGAACTCTACAAAGCAGCTGCTTCAGATCCAATAGTACCAAAATACATAACCGTGCAGCTTTATACAAAATTGTTCATATGGCTGAAATGTATGGAAGGTGTCACTGGCAGTGAGGGAGTGAAGGCTCCAGGAGCAGTCTGTAATCAGCTTTCAGGATTGCTCTGGTGTTTAAAAAAAAAAAGAGGAAAAAAGTGTTAAGCAAGTGGAAGGCTGGATTCCAGGGAGACCCAGCACTCAATGCTAGCTTTCTTCCTCCCATGGTCAAGTTTCACTTCTGGTAATGTGATTTGAAAAGGCAGTACGCAGGAGGAGGAAGCAGGGACAGACTGCGAAGGAGGACTGTAGAAACATTGCCTGGGCATGGATGGATGGTGTTAGAAAAGCCAAAGTTCAGCTGGGGTTGAGACTTGTAGCAGGTGTCAAAAGCAATGAGAAGAGCTTCTGCTGCGACGTTAGTAGTGAAAATATGAATAAGAAAAAATGTTGGATCATTGCTAAATGGAGCCGGTCATTTAGTGGTGATGGACACAGATAAGGCTGAGGTACCCAATGCCTTCTTTGCCTCAGTCATCACCAACAAATTCTCACAGGCCTTTGTGTCACTTTGGAGTCAATCATGGAGTGAATCTTCTTGGAAAATATTTTCCATCATTATGTGGAGGAGACGGCAAGCATGAATTTATGTATGGTAAATCATGCCTGACCAGCCTGATTGCCTTCAGTGATAAAATGACTGGATTTGTAGGCAACAGGGGAGCAGAGTATGTCATTTACTTTGACTTTAGCAAGGCTTTTGGCATTGTATTCTTGTATCCAAGTGAGGATGGTATGGGCTGGAGGGATGGACAACTAGATAAGTAAAAAAATGGTTGGATGGTCAGGCTCAGAGGGTTGCAATTAATCAGACACACTATACCTGGAGGCTGGTAACAACTGGAGCACCATATGGGTCTATCCTGTCACCTGTCCTGTTTAAAATCTCTATCAGTGACATTGAGGAAGTGTCAAAGTGCACTCTCATTAAGTGTGCAGGTGACAGCGAACTAGGGGAATTGGTTAATGTACTCGAGAGCAGAGCTGCCGCTCAGAGGGACTTAGATGGGCAAGAGGAATGGGCCAACAGGGATCTCTTGAAATTCAGCAATGGAAAATATAAATCCCTGCACCTGGAAAGGAAGAACCCCTTGCAATGTACAGGCGACAGTGCAGGGGACTGGCAGACTGAAGAGCAGCTCTGCCGAAAAGGCCTGCGAAGGCTCTCAGTGGACAGCAAGCTGAACGTGAGCCCACAGTGTGCCCCCGCATAGCAGCATCCTAGGCCATATTCACAGGAGCACAGCCAGTAGATCAAGGGGAGTGATTATCCCCCCCACTCAGCCTCAGGAGACCACATCTAGATACCATGTCCAGTTTGTGGCTACTAGTACAGGAAGTGTGTTCGTGTTGGAGGGAGTTCAGCAAAGGACTACCAAGATGGTCGGGGGCTGAAGCACTATGAGGTGAGGCTGCAGGACTAGGGCTTGTTCTGCTCGGAGAAAAGGAGGCTTCAAGGGGGACCTAACAGCAGGTCCCCAGTAGCTATGGAGGGGGCATTGAGAAGATGGAGCCAGGCTCCTTGTGGTGGTGTGTGGCAGGAGGGTGAGGGACAACAGACATAAATTGAAACAAGGTGTTCAAACTGGATATAAGGAAAAACTTTTTCACCTCAAGGATGGTCAGTGCCACACGTTGCACAGTGTGGTTGTGGCATCTCCATCCCTGGAGACCTGACTGGATAAAGCCCTGAGCAGCCTGGCCTGGGCTCACAGCTGACCCTCCTTGAGCAGGAGGTTGGACTAGAGATCTCCCGAGGTCCTTTCCAGCCTGAGCTGTCCTATGATACTGTAAACCCCAGGGAACAGCATTGAGTATGCTCACAAGCTTCATTCAGCTGAAGAGCTGGAAGTTAACTGTTTCTGTTGCTTTCCATTTATGAGCAAAGTGGTATACATTTCCTTGATTTCTGGAAGTTTTTCCTCTTTGCAAAGCTTTGTGATGGTTTTGTTTATGAGTTTGAAGAGAATAGCCACTAACTTCTATTGATGCAAATAGGCTTTTGCTGCTAGTCAAAGATGAGAGAACAGCACATAGTGTATTGTTTAATCAGATAAATGAGGAAGGACTCCTTACTTAATAGATTTATAAGTTAGAGGTAGGTGAAGGAATCTGCTTTGCTTTCTGTGTTGAATGTTAAGTTAAATGAAAGCTCATTCCTGTTGCAAAGCGTTTTTCTGCTGCAAATTAGGGGTGGGTTTTGTACCCCTTTAAGCAGCAATTTCTTCCTGTGACTTCTAAAAACGTTTCAAAATGTGTATCAGTTTTAGTCAGGTGAAAAGGTATTTTTTGCTGTGTGTATGCTGTTGTTCCTGTGGGGTAGGAAAAGCAGATCAGGGGAATAAAACAAACTAGTTCCTGCTGTACAGAATGCCCCTTCAGGAACATACTGGAATTATTTTTAAGGCAAACTGCAATAGAATATAGTCCATATAACTAAGGAGAGAGATTCTTTCTTCATGTTTTAGGACTTGCTTCTTCTCCTTTTGCAGGTCTTCCAGAGCCCATAAATTCTAGCTGAAGTGTGCCACTTGTCAGTCAAAGCTGCATAAAAATAATGCAAATGTGACTTGTTGCATTTATATTTTATGATGGTTTTCCTCTCGAATGAAATGTATAATAAAACCCTGGTAATGTGTTTAATCTCTATTGTTGAAGTGTAAAGAGAGCAAAGCATTATTCTGCTTTATTTTCCAGTGGCTTTGAAACGTATGCTGAACTTCAATGTTCCTCCTGTTAAAAACAGCACAGGAGAACCAGTATGGAAGGTAAGAACTATTTGAACAGCAATAGGAGAATTTTAGAGTGTTCAAAAAAGTTCAGATTTTCAAATGGTAACTAACTCGAGTATCTTCTCAACTTGTGCAAAATAATTTTTCCTGTGTGGTGTGAATATACAGAATTGAATATCAGAATTGCTGAGAAAAATATGTATCTGAGATATTGGCTCCTTGAAGACCCAATGACTGATTCTTTAAGCAATATTTTAATGAGCAACTGGGGAGGACATTTTTTAAAAATACTTAGGTCTCATTGATACCTGTTGGCAGAAACTTACATGATACGTTACAGGTGAACTCAAAGTCAGGACTACCTTTATTAGCTTTAAAAAGTAATTTGTGAGAAGTTTTTGCTACTACAAAGCATATATTCTGTCTCTTCATCTATTCAGTTGTCTTTTTTTTTTGCCATTCCCTTTTTTATCCTCTTTGCTTCTCCTTTTATTTCCTCCCAAATGCACTCAGAGAAATTCTGCACTTACCATAACAAATTTCTGACAGCACATTTCTGTTTGACTGACACTTTTCAAGAGATGGAAGTGATGAATTTATTTCCCTTTATCACTGAGTTTCTTTTCTTTTTTTTTTTTTTTTAAATTAGTAAGGACAAACGGAAGTCCGTGCCAAATTAATGATGAATTATAAATTGGTAAATGTTTAGCACTTTTTAGGTTAGGACAGTAGTTCCTTAAACCTGAATTCCTGTATACACTGTATCCTGTATTCTACTGTATTCACTTTTTACACCACTTTGTAAAAAGATGTGTATCTATTTCAGGTTCTCATTTATGACAGATTTGGACAAGATATAATCTCACCTTTGCTGTCAGTGAAAGAGCTGAGAGATATGGGGATCACTTTGCATCTGTAAGTAAAAAAAAAAGCAGTTTGGTTGGTTTTTTTTTCTAAAAAGAACTTTAATATTCCCCCAAAATCACAAACAAAACATTGAAAATCATTTGATGAATAACTACTAAAATAAAGATTATACCCTGACTTGTTTCTAAAATCAGGTGGTATTACTCAGAATCGGGGAATGGAAAGGTCATTCCAAACACTGTTCAGTAGGATTTCTTACTAAGTAGAGGAGGCCCCTGCTCAAAAATAAGAATTATCCAATAGGTGTTTTGGGGAGAATCTGTCTGTACAATTCCCTTTGTATTCATATATCTTAAAATTATTTTGGCACAAGCTGTTTCATGGGACTGTGCATATTGTCTGCTTGTCTCTTTTGCACATAGATTTTAATTGTCTCTTGTCAAAGATACTATTTTAAGAGATTTTCATTTCTTTTTCTCCAGATTACATTTATTTAGTTCAGTGTCATTCCTTAGCTGTGGTAATAGTCATGGAGGATCTTTGAAGATACATTTTTTTTTTTTCTCAAAAGTTTGTTAATTTTTACTAAGCGAAGGCTAGAAATGGAAACGCAGTTTAACATGCTGACGTATCAGCAGAAATGTGAGAGAAATGTGTAAGCACCCTGCCTGTCTTTATTTTAATGAGCAGGAAAGGCAAGTTTAATAGTATGAGATAGGCAGGGGGTTTTGTTATCATGTCAACAATTAATAATTGGCATATGAACTTCATGGATGCAGTATTTTACCTTCCTCTGAATGGATTAATCTATTTTTGAAGATTTGCAAAGCCTTTTCTCAAGCTTTGAATAAACTTCTGAGACCTCTATTAATATATTCAGCCAAAAATTATACAAATACGATTTTGCTATTTTTTCATGGTTTGTTCTTGCTAAAATCTAGCTAAATATAGGGAGAAATTGTAGGACATTGAATGTGTCTGTATAAATAAATAATTTCTTAAATTTTTATAACTTTACATAAATCAGAGGAGGAACACATTAGAGATCTATTTTTGATTCCTTTCAGGCTTTTGCATTCAGATCGGGATGCTATTCCAGATGTTCCAGCTGTTTACTTTGTAATGCCAACAGAAGAAAATATTGACAGAATGTGCCAGGTAACTTGCATGCTTAATGTTTCAAATGAGTGGACACAACAGAGGTAGTGTGTGTGAAGCACTCACCAGAGTATGACCATTCTGTATCTAGTTCTTGTGCATGTCTGAACACCTTTGCTTGCATTTTTTCTGTATTAGCACATATTTGTCATAAAAACATTACCCAACATTTTTACACACAAAACTTCAGTTTCCCAGGAAGTCGAAGGGTAAATATGTCTTCTGTGTTTCGGAGAGAGAATTCGGGGAGTGAAAAGACAAGAGGCAGTGGGCACAAATGGAAATATAGGCAATTCCATTTAAACATAAGAAAAAGCTATCTTAATGAGGGTGGCTGAGTGCTGGAACAGATTACCTGGAGAGTTTGTGGAGTCTCCATCCTTGGAGATGTTAAACACTCGGCTGGACACAATCTTGAGCCGTCTGTTCTCTTTGACTCTGCTTTGAGTGGGGAAGGGGTTTGGACTAGGCTAACCTCAGTTTTTCACATTCTCTAGCAGGAATTGATGGAAGGTTGACATCAGAGCAAAGGGTACTTTTGGTCAGTGGTAAGGTGTGGAGTAGTAGTTGCTATCTGGTAGCTTAAATTTCATTTCCTGGTTTTGGCAGTCCTGTGTTAGGTTAATTATATCTAGTAATGTAGTCAAAACACTGCGTACAGGGCTGTATGAACAGACAGCTAAGCACTTTCAAAAGTTTAGTTTGTGATGTTCCAATTATCTACAGTCATAGTAGAAGTAAGAATGTTTTTTAATTAGTCAGAAATATATTAGTACATATTCAGGAAAAATGTTGTGATTTTCCTACCTTTTAGGATCTTCGAAACCAGCTTTATGAATCTTATTATTTAAACTTTATTTCTGCCATTTCAAGAAGTAAACTGGAAGATATTGCAAATGCTGCCATAGGTGCTAATGCAGTAACTCAAGTGGCTAAGGTAAGAAAATCCCCCAGTCTCTAATGTTAGAGATACTACTGTTGCAGTTGTTATTGCATTCTTACGTGGCCACTTCAGTGCCATACACAGCTTTTCTGACTGAATCATTTAGCTAGATTCAATCTCAGGCATAGATTTACTGGGGGGGGGGGAAGGAAATTTACAGTCATCTCAGTAATGCAGCTTAATACTATACTTCAACTTAGTCAAAAGTCCAAGCGCTGCAAGACCTTTGTGCTAAATGGTAAGAGGGGAAATACAGTGGTTTCAGAGTATTCCTGATCTCATAAGCTCCATAAGTGCATCCAGTGCATATATAATGGGGTGGGGATTTTAGCTCCTAAATACACAAAAAGTGCAGTATGAGTGCAGTTGTCATTTTAACTAGGAAGCGTACTGCAGAGGTGGATGTTTCTTACATACACACTGTTATTCAGTACACTCCTATACCTTTATGATATAAAGGTAGGTATCAGGTATGTACCCTCTTATTTTTGTTGAATGCATGTACCAAAACCTGCAAATTTTTAACTAATTATTTTCATATATATGTAAATACATTCACTTTTTCTCACTCCTGTTAGGGAGTACTACTGGTATGAGAGAAAGAAGCTGTTGTGAAAGGAAATGAAAACTACTAGTATTGTTTAAGCCTTAGGTCTTCAGCAGGAGTAAATTGGTGTAGCACTGTGAAGTAACTTTCTTAAATCTATTTTTCTGTTGTGATGTCCCATTAACAGTTTATGCTATAGAGAGGTTTATTTTTTTTCCTGAATGTACAGGTAAGTTACAGAAAAATTGGAATTCATGAGCTATAATCTCTCTTTGTGTAAAAAGTGCCCTCTTTCCTCTCTCCTGCCTGAGTGCTCAGCACTGTTCATGTTGTAGTCCTTCATATTAATAAAAAATAAACCTGTAGTATTATAATGTCCTCCATATGTGTTTTTTTCATTGACGGTTGGCTACTAAAAATTTGTCCACAGAATACTTCCAAGTTGGACTGTTTTATTTTGGCACTTTACAGGTGCTCTAATTTTTTGTGTTATCACTCAATCCTTACACAGGCTTTTTAATTCATACATTTTATCTTGCATTTCTTTCTTGTAATAGGTAGTTCTGTAAAAGGTTCAAAAAGAAGTAGCAATAAATCACAGAGGTTTTTTTATGCTTCATTCTGCACTGCTCTGACCATTATTCCTTGATTTCTAGGTGTTCGATCAATATCTTAATTTTATTACTTTAGAAGATGACATGTTCGTATTGTGTAACCAAAACAAAGAACTTGTTTCGTATCGTGGTAAGTAAAATTTGTATAAAAATTGTACTGGAACGTCTAAAGTTGAAATTTACTTTTGAAGTTTGATGATTTTATTTTGCTTTGATCTGCTTGGAATTCAGGATAATCTGTTAGATGTGTAGTTTAAATTCATGAAGGAAGCAGTTCTTAGATACTAAGTTCAGCATCGTGACTACACAGATATTGTAATATTGAAAAATAATCATGTATTTTTAAATAACAAATTTAGTAAAGCAAAACTGCAGTATAGACATTTATGGATAGTAGGGGGTTTTATACATGGAATAATACAGGAAAAATTTCATATTGTTTACACATGCAGGTAGACACTGGTTGGCTGCTGTGTTTAGGCACCACTATTTAGTCATAATCGTTTCTGCAGTTCTTAAGGAATTAAGTATTTTGTTTCTGTGTGAATGGTCAGTTGGAAAGTTACTGTAAGGAATGCAAAGCAAGAAAGATGACTTTAACTGATAGAGTTTCTTGTATCTTCTAGATAGTGAGCAGTCAGTACCTGCTTTTCTTATGCAAGACATGAAAAGATGTGGGGCTGTGCAAGGGGAGATGGTTAGGATCAGGGGCTGGAGTAGCACAGGGAATAATCTGGGAAAGGGCATTCTAGAAAATAAGAAATGCTGATTGCTTCTGCAAGCATGTGAGCCAAGCATGTCAGCTTCTCTGTAAAGTCTCAGAGTTGCAAGTGAAGTCAGCCTCATGGAACTCTTTTTTCTTTTATTGGGACTTCTGTTGGACCTGGTTTGGAACCTAGCAGGAAAACCAAGTGGCTGCCTTAGGTCAATTACCTCTACAGCTATGGTGCTACAGCAGCTCAAGTCAATATATATACTAGTTGTCATAATTGTCCACGTGGTTTTCCTCCCTCCTTTGATCTGATTTCTGTGCTTCCCTGACCCATTCAATATGCTAAATCAACAGAGAATATCACTCTACCTCTCCTACTCCTCTTACTCAAATGGCTATTACAGGGCGGGTTGTCTTGTTGCCCCGCTGTAGTTTCCCTCATCTTCTCCTCCTTTTACATCAGAACCAGTAATCTTGGAGCTGCAGAGTGTTTGTTCGTTTGACTCACTCCATAGAAAATACCAGCTCATTTGTGTGATCTACAAATCCAATGCAAGGGAAGCAGCAGAAGTGTGTAAGTCAGAGGCAAGATAGCCCTGTTTTAGCAGCAGCTCCTCATTACTTTAGTGTAGTCACAGTGTCTACGTGCAGTGTCACACAGTTAATTCCCGATTTATTTGGATGCACAGAACACTAACTAGTGACCAGGTGGAGATGAGAAGTCTCCGTATGCCTAACATTTAGCACTGAGATTTTTCTCCTCATTTGCCCTATTTCCCAAGTCAGTATCTTTCTTTGAAACTGGATGCATAATACTGAGTTCTGTCTCACACTGGGGATTGATTCCATTGCCAGAATGAAGGGCATTTTTGTTTCAAAAGCTGACTTTTTTTTTTTCTAAAAATTGCTGTTAAGAGTTTTAGTAATAATTGTTTTGTGATGTGTTTGTGTGTATGTAAAGATACTTGACCAGCTCTCATAAGATTCCTGCTAGCTAACAAGGAATTTGAATTAAAATGACTGAAAACGTTTTGCACCCATCAGTTTCTATGTTGTTTGTTTTCCTCTCTTGGGCCCCTGAAATTTGCCACGTGACATGTGGCTTCACACTATGTTTAAACCAATCTAAAAGTGGGCTGTTTCCAAAAGCTGATCGAACGGAAATCTAATCTCCCATAGAGAGTGATTAGTTTTCCATTAGAGCACTGAGCCAATCCATCTCGCTGTGTGAGTTCTAGATCTGACACAGGCAGGCAGTAGGAGTACAGGGGCAAAGAAGAAGTGGTCTTTTTTGCCTTTGGAGAGTAACCCTAGCAGGAAACTGCCAGTTTGTGTATAGTTTCATAATCTACATAAGTCAGCGTAAGTCTGATGGTGATGAAAGACTGCTGCTGTTCTTGCAGCAGCACTGACATGTATGGCCACACATGTAGCTGAATGGGTGAACTAAGAACAAATATAACAAAAAAGGTTAATTTTCGGTTTCCTGATTTCCTGGCTGTATAGCTGCGTTTACAGAGAGGTAATGTCAGGACAAATAAGCATGATAACATTCTTCAATTATGTAAAAGGCTTTCACAGACAGAACAGTGATAAGACATTCTCTTGGTCCATGCAGTAATGGACAAGAAGTGATGAGCTTAAATTGCAACAAAAACGTTTCTGAACAGATATTAGAAGCACTTTCTAACATTAAAGATAGTGAAATACTAGAATAGATTACCTATAAACATTATGGCATTTTCATGACTGGGAGGCTTTGGGGATTGGTTTAGACACAGAAATAACAAGGGTTTAACTCATCTTTGGGCAAGAGGACTGGCTAGATAATTCCCCAGGCTCCCTCTGGTTCTGTTTTTCTATGACTCTCTAGAAGGAAGAGTAAATGGGTAATATTGGTATAAAGTCGATCTTCCTGGCATCCTGTTTGATGCTATTTGAATGCTGCTTTACCAAATTTGGATCAATTTTGTAAAAAGCAAGAAAACGTAGGAGACCTAAGCTTACTTTTCTGTAATAGATGCATTCCCCATAAGCTTGTTACAGTGGAGAGAAAGGAATATATAGAAAACATGACAGAACATTTTACTGAAAGATTATTAATGAAGTTTCTCAAAGGTTGACCTAAGGAGCAGTAATATTGAATGTTTGTGTTGAGTGCTATGGTACAAAAAAAGGAGTGTGCTCATAAAATGTGCATGTTACACAAAATTAGAAGGCACTGACAGTATGCGGATTACTGGAACATCATAAATGAGTACCTTAAACATAATAAAAGGGAGGGAATTAAATTTTAAAATTGAGAAAAGCAAGGGAGTAAAAATAAGATTATTTCCCCCCTGTAAACTGGGAGACCATTAGTTGGAGATAACTGCAGAATGATAGTCCCAGTTAATTTCAAAGCTTTGTCATTACAGAAGAATACAGATATTGGGAACAGTCTGCCTTTCTTGGTGCTGATATTTCAGAAACTTGAGCTCAGAATTTAAAAAATGCTGATGGGGGTGCTTCTGTTGCTGCTGTTATCCTAGCAGCCTAGTAAAAAGTTGGACTTACTAAGTATAGCTGCTGGTAGAAATTGCTAATATAATCCATCTCTCTAAAGTTCTTACAGGACAAAAGCTGGGGAAAAAAAGCACCTTTAAAGTTAGAGAATGATTATGGCTGGCCATGCACAAATTTGGGATGGAAGGCTTATTAATGTTCAGAGCTTTGAAGTTCGTTTCTTAAGAAAGAATATAAGACAAGTAATTATGTGAGAAATTTTTTAAAGTAAAATAAAACAAACAAGGATGGGATCTGTGGCATGAGTCCTGAGACAGTGCTTGGCTTGAGACCTGTGATAAGATTAGGTTTGATGTTTCCTCTTTGCTATTATATTCTTGTCACTGTTAATTATTTAATGGAAATGTTGCTACATGTGTCTTGTTCTGACCTAAATATGTGAAGGAAATCTTTCTATCTGTAGTGTGAAATGTTTTAGAACTTGGGAATTATCCCTAACCTAGAGACTGACAGTAAATTTATTTAAAAAAAAAAAAAAAGGGAAAAAGGAAAAGGAATCTCCATTACAAGAGGTGGGATTTAGAATCTTTAAATATAGATAACTGCATACTGTAATTCTCTTTAAATTACACAAGTAATTCTTGAAGATGTTATATCTGAAAAATGGTTTCCAAGTGGATGGCCATTTTTGTTTCATAACGTGGTTTCATAGGAGGTTTGTAATAATGTCATACTAACACAATCCAGAAGTTACAGTATACATTGTCAGAGATAATTGGAAAAGATTGTGTAGTGTTTGACCTTATACAGTGAGCAATAATTAAGTTCTCCCATTCTTTTTCTCAAAAAAAGGGCAGGGTGGGAATGGATGTGCTAAGAGGGGCATTTCACGATTTGATCTCTTCTGCAACAAAAGCTGTTGGATATTAACAGCCATTAGGTAAGAAGAGGATTGCTTTCTCAGTATTAAAGTGGCATAAACTTCTTTAACCCTATTCTTAACTCTTTTCCACACTGTTTTAGCCATTAACCGACCAGATATAACGGACACAGAAATGGAAACTATAATGGATACTATTGTTGATAGTCTCTTCTGTTTTTTTGTTACACTTGGTAAGTGTTCGAATTCTAGTGTATTTTTTGTATGCTTTCCTTTTAGAGAAGATCCATATTCAATGAGATACCCAGAAGTTTAGGGTCTTCATATAGCAAATTAAAGGCAGAATTAGATCTGTGACAGAAATCTTAATAGTTTGCTGGATGGGTTAATGATCTTGCTCAAATCATTGCTGTACATCACTGCAAAAGACAATAAAGGCTGTCCTACGTGAGAGTTGAGTCTTAGTCTTCAGTATCAATGGGAGAAGAATAGTGAAATGCAAAGGTTTGGATTCAGTGTTTTTAGAAAATCCTAGTTTGCAATGAAGATCAATAGTGCTTTGAGTTTGGATTTGTAGCTCTCAAAAACACACAAACCTGCAAAGATCTAACTGAAATAACTCAAGAATTAGGAAGATATATTAAATTTACTTATTTTACAGTGAGTTTTCTTGATTCTTAGCTCATGCATTTTTCATAGTGATGACATTTAATCTAAGTTCTCACTGAAGTCAGTCAGTCTGAGATAGCATTCCTACAAGGGGAGCTGGGGATCGCTATGGGACAGTCTATTCAAGAGAGATTCCCTTGGACCTATTGAGTTCTTTCAAGTGTTAGTTTGATACAAATTAATTCTCTTTTACGCAGTCACTTAAACTCTATGGTATTGGAATTTTCATATTTATATAGATAAGTGAGAAACTGTAGCTAAAGATTTTGAAACCTGAAAGCCAATGGAAAATGTGCTTTTGAAAATAACATTACCCTGCAGTGAGTTGTAACTGGTATATTGTGGTGGTGGTGGTGTTATAGCACTTATTATTATTGTTTTCAAGGGACTTACAACCTTTTGAAACTAAATTTTAATGCTTCTATATGAGATTGTTTGTCCCCTCCACAGTACATTAGCTATCTTTCTAGTGTACACTATACTTCTCAAATTCCTGTGTGAGGTATTCACTTTTGTGAAATGTTATTTAATATTCTATATAGTATTTTTGTTTTATAGATGAAGACTGCAGGAGACAAATTTAATATAAGTTTGTATTGTCCACTTGAAAAATTTAATCTCAGAATGTTACTTAAAAATTTGTTTCATGAAAAGTACACTAATTTATAATCTGAAAATTATAATGCAAGTAGAAGTCAATATATCTTTTATTAGGAGCTATTCCTATAATCAGATGCTCAAGAGGAACTGCAGCTGAAATGGTCGCAGTGGTAAGAAACTATTTTCTAAACAAGTATCATTGTTTTAAAACTTTCCTAACACCTTGTTTCCTTTTCTCAATACTAGGCAGAGATCTAGTGTCGTTGTATCCTTTCCCTTATGAAGGAAATAAAACTGGAGATACACCAGTTTTCCTTTCTGACTTCAGGTCCATGCAACTCATCTATAGAAATCATTATATTATGGAATCAGCTGATGAGAAACTTAAACATGAACAATCATTCCTAATCTAGAGTTTATCAAGATTTTCTGACAGGCATAATTACAACCATTAAGCTACATCTACACAGTTTTAAAAGTGGCTGTCTGGCCTGGGTTTTTCTGTATGTCTTAGTAAGAAATGTTTATCTGTCTTACTGGAAGACCCTGTAAGTACAAGACATTTTTATGATATCAAACTAAACTGACATTCAACTTGATCATTAAGTAGGGACGAAATTACCAAACTAAATCACAATTAAAAATCTCTACAGCATTGTCTTCATTGGGAGGCACTGTGCTTCATTTCTTCCATCTTCCTCACATCTTTGTTTGTCAGTGAAGCCTTAATACTGATTAAACCTAAGCATTCAGTACGCATGCATTCATGTTGAGAGTAATCTCATTTTTATGAAACACTTAGTGTGGGTAGTGTCTGACAGCCCAATTTGCTGCTTCTGCTGTGGTTCCCTCTTGGTGCTTCCTACTGGTATTTTCTATTTGCATGTTTAGGGAGAGGGTGCTAATTGCCTGGGAGGTGATTAGTGGACATAAAGGAAACACCTTCTCTGTAGTCCTGCATAAAGATATAAATGCTGTAGGGAGAAAATAGAAGGAAGAGATTTCTTCCTTTCCCACGTGCAGTGGACCTAGATTTCCTGCAGCTATCACATTTATAAACTACAAAATCAGTACAATAAATCTTTAAATGTTGACCATATAAAGAGGTTCGGAAACGGTTCGTTTGTTAAAAGCTGTTTTGTTTTTTCCCCCCGCTCAGAAATTGGATAAGAAGCTCAGAGAGAATCTAAGAGATGCCAGAAACAGTCTTTTTACAGGTGACACACTTGGAGCTGGCCAGTTCAGGTATGGTGTTAGTAATAACTATGTATTTTTATTTTTCATATTTCAGTTGTCTGAAATATCTCATTAGGATAAGTCACCAATGTACTGAAAACTGTATTTACAAGAATTTGGTTCAAATTCTATATTAAAAGAATTTATGTACTCTTAAGGGAGTTTTCCAATCTCTTAGCATAACCAGTTTGAAAACTTTTATAGCTAATAAGTGTGCAGTCCTACAACAGTGAGACAAAAATTATTTAACAAACCAGGTAATTTTGTTCACCCTCTAAACCCGGCAAGAACCATGCTCCTGCAAATACACTCAGTTTACAGGACCACGATATGCAGTTGGATGTCTGAACGTATCTTCACAACGTTAGTCCATTAAATAGAAAGAAATACCCATGTTCTCACTTGAGCACTGTTACCAGTTGTAGTTATGTCAAAAGCAAGTGTTTGTCAGCTGACAAACTTTGTCAGCTGTTTGTCCCTATATCTGCCAGAGAAGGACTGCTTAAGGACTACCACTTGGATAATTAGATAGTTAAGGACTTTTAAGTCATGACCATTTGAATCCTTTGAGGGGAAAGAGAGGTGAGAAAAGACTTTGTGGATGCTTGCATGCATCTGGTGTCTTCTCAGTAGCCTCTGGTGTATACCATTGCCCCCAGATAGTTGGAATACTCCACAGGCTGCCTCAGGAAACTATTACAGGAGTTTACACTGTACATGAAAAGGTGAGGAGACATATTGGGAAGACTGTAGCTGAAGGAAACAGTTATGATCTCCTAACTGGATATAAAATAGTCATATTTTTATCTCAAATTAAGAGCGTAACTTGGATAAAAGACACAAAAAACATAAAAGGTGGCAAAATGGAATGAGATTGAAAGGTATTAAGAGGGAGAATAGCTGTGAAATACCACTTCCCTCATTTTCATGGGAACTGAACTGCAATCATTGTTTTTCCTTCAGGAGGTGGCTTGTTCTCCTGATAGTAAAGCATCGTTACCCTCCGAAAATCAAAATGCAGGGAAAGGGAAACATGGGAACCTTTAACCAGTTAAATGGCTTCAGATCTTTAGTTTGGTTTTCAGAATCAGGTGACTAAGGCTCTTGAGGTTATATGTGAAAATACTTACTGTAAGGAAATCCAGAGCATGGAATTAACATCCTTTTACTCTGTTCAAATACACTGTAATTTAGCCATCACATTTACTGTAGGGTTAATGTGCTTGAGGGAAATGGTTGCAGTAATGTTCTGTCAATTCACAGCCTTCCTATCTTCACTATAAATTTTTCATGTAGCTATAACCCAAGACATTTAGGCATGTCTGCATTCTTTTCCTACAAAATTGACTATTGATGGAATTACCACAATGCATCTCAGAAGTTCTTAATTTTTCTTTATGGACTTCATATACAAGCAAAGAGAAAAATGAAATTAAAAACCCTTGAAAGAGAGATTTTATATTTGAGGTTCATAATGGGGATTAAGGTGGGATATTACCCACTCAAACAGTTGTTTGGAACTCAAATGTGCATTCACACAAGGAGGTATTAGTTAATATCTAGAAGACTAGTTACTGTTTAGTGTTTTGACTTCTGCTCAATATTTATGCATTGGTAATTTCACTTAATACAAAATAAAATAATCTTTTTATCATTACTAAGACAGCGATTCATGGAATTTCTGGCAGTGATCAGCCCCAGATGCTTTCGGGAAGGCTGGAAGAACTCTGCAGTAGGCAGTTTGGCTTTTAACTTAAAATATGATGTAGAAGGTGGCTGATATCACTCAGGATGTTACTGGGGTGTTCTAAACATGTTTAAATACTAATACAGTGTCATCTTTTCAGCTTCCAAAGGCCCCTATTAGTCCTTGTTGACAGAAACATAGATTTAGCAACTCCTCTACATCATACTTGGACATACCAAGCTTTAGTGCATGATGTTCTGGTAAGAATAAATCTGATTTTGTTACCAAAACTATTTTTTCACTCAGTTTGTTATTAAACTTAATGCCAGATTCTCTCTTAATCCAAAGTCTGTTTTGTCTGTTTTATTTGGAAGTTGTTTAGTAAAAAACAACTGGGAAGACTTTCTCTAGAAGGTTTATTTAGCAATAACTTCTAAAATGGTTAAAAAGTTGAAATCTTGATATTAGCAAAAGATAGGTAATTCAGCAGTCCTAGTTTTTTTCTTCAGTAGTTCATGATCTTTTGTGTTATGTAAACTCCAAACTCGATTAAGCACAATTCAGTTTTGAAAAATAGATTATTTTAATGAGTTTTAATCCAATTTTAGTATGTTTGAATTTCTAAAAATACCTATTTCTGTTTTTCTCCACAAGGTGACGTAGGTGTTCGGTATAGAGATACAGAGTGGTATATGACCCTACTGTGGGGAATCTAAAATCGATTTTTTATAACTTTTTTCAGATAGCCTTAAACCACTTTTATTTCCTCAAGTTTATTTTATAAAACCAGTAGTAGATATGTACTTGAATGAAACTAAATACTATTTACCTAAGATTTATGCATTTCATACATAGTTACGAAGCAAATAATAGAAGATAATACGAGTAAGAATAATTACTATCTGGAGGCTTTTTTATACTGTAGAGTTAGTCAAGCAAATCATTTCAATATCTAGCTTTGAGAAATATTTTGGTTTTATTATTGAGACTGTTAGAGGAATATGTAAAACATGCACATGCACACATGTGTTTGTATACAAAGTTGACTGTGAACTGTATAGTCATACATACAGTGATGTCCAGAAACTTGGCACTGCTACGATGAAAATATTTTAGCACTAATGGGATGTTTTAGGACACTTCATTACTTTTATGTAATATGTTCCTGTAGTGGGTTGACCCTGGCTGGATGCCAGGTGCCCACCAAAGCCGCTCTATCACTCCCCCTTCTTAACTGGACAGGGGGGAAGAAAATATAACAAAAGGCTCGTGGGTCAAGATAAGGACAGTTTAATAAACTGAAAGCCAAGGTCGCGCGCGAAAGCAAAGAAAAACAAATGATATTATTCTCTACTTCCCATCAGCAGGCGATGTCTAGCCACTTCCTGGGAAGCAGGGCTTCAGTACGCGTAGTGGTTGCTCCTGAAGACAAAAAATGCCCCCCTTCCATCTCCCTTTACTTAGCTTTTATATCTGAGCTGATGTCATATGGTATGGAATATCTGTTTGGTTAGTTTAGGTCAGCTGTCCTGGTTATGTCCCCTCCCGAGATCTCGCCCTGCCCCAGCCTGCCGTTGAGGGGGGGGCAAAAATGTCGGAGAGACAGCCTTGATGCTGTGCCAGCACTGCTCAGCAGTAGCCAAAACACTGGTGTGTTATCAACACCTTTCTATCTACTGATGCAGAGCACAGTGCTATGAGGGCTGCTATGGGGAGTATTAACTCCATCTCAGCCAGACCCAATACAGTGATGTCCAGAAACTTGGCACTGCTACGATGAAAATATTTTAGCACTAATGGGATGTTTTAGGACACTTCATTACTTTTATGTAATATGTTCCTTATGAGAAGTCCCTTCCTCTTAAGTTTAAAGGGTGCTTTTTACAAGTAAACAATTTTGGGCCTGGTTTCTTTAGGAAAGGCATATATGAAAACAGCACAGCTTGCATTGTGTTTTCTCCAATAACTGTCAAACTGGCTAGAGACTTGCAAATAGGAGTACTGAATTTCTACAGGTTTCTTTTGAAAATCACTGGAGGAGTAGGGGATGGGAACCTGAATTAGAATTTTTACAGGTGTAAATGCTATTGCACAAGGTCTACACTTATTTCAGTTTGTTACCTGCTAACCATTTAATCAGCAAATGTTCACTTACTAGAAAGTAAATCTATGCAAAGCTCCATGTACTTGCCTCCTACTCAGCTGCCAGGTAGAGAAGGTAGTGTCTGGTGGCCTCGGGCATGTGTTGGGGTAGGGCTTTGGTGCATCAAGATGCAGAGGGATCAAAGATGTAGTGGAACCTGAGGGCAACTAGTGGTACAAATATGGGGGGGGTATTAGAATAACACTAGAAGAATGATTTGAGGATCATTGGATATTCATCTGTACTGCATCAGGCTTCAGTAGTTTCTCTGGAACAACTTGTTAAATGTTGCATGTTGCATCTAATTTTTGACTGAGTTGATAGGATTATGTATTTGTCTAGTGAAATTGCAACCAAGTGGCCTGTGATTCCATGTCAAGGGCAAAAGTTTAATTTCCAAAACAGTCAAGTTACTCACCTTAAAGGCAAGCATGCCAGGTTCTTCACGTACTGAGCATAATATTTCATGAAATAACCACAGTAGCCTTTTAAAAGGCCATAAACTGTAACTCTGAATGTGTTACCAAGTTGATGATTATGTAAACTGTACTTTCAAATCAATTGTTTTTCATTTAATCTGTCAGTTACAATAGTCCAGGAATTCTGTGGGGTGCTGAACTAAATGCTAACCCAGCCACAAAGTTGTGTGCTGCATCCGTTTGGATTATAATCATGGTGTTTCTACACATAAACAGGCTTGTGTGAGGAGATTCCCATTTGTGAATAAAAAACCTTTCAGGAGTAGATACAGAAAAATGGGAGGCATGGGTGGAAAGCCTTATAAAGACAAAATGGGAAGGTGAAAGGAAGAACACTAATCAATAAGGATCACTTCGGTAAAACTCCCTGTCAATGCCAGAACTGACATGGAAACTCAGGTCACTGGTGAGTTAAATTGAGGGAAAACATAGATCTCCATTAAAAATTACAGCTGAATTTGCAATCAAATGATTTTGTTTTCAGTTTTTATTGTACATATGTACTTGAAAAATTTTTGCTGAAACATTAAACATGTCTTGTAAGATGAAGTTTGTGCTCATTGACTGCATGTGCTTCCTTTGAGTAGCTACTTGGTTTTGTTTCTATTCTGGCATGGATCATTTATAGTATTTCATTTTAAATGTGAACTCTGCCAAGGGATAACTAGAAACATTTAAAAATTTTGTTTGACTATTTCACTTACAGTGATCTAGTTCTGTATATTGTAATGAACATAATAAAGTGGAGTTTTATTTCTGGAAAAAAAATCTATTCTAAAAAATTCGTGGCAGATTCTGTATAGTTGAAGATTTGACTATCTTTATTTGCCAAGCAGAGAGCACCTTTGAAATTTTAAATGTTCTTGAAGAGGGTTAGAACAAAGTCAGCAAGTGGAGTACTTGTTAATCTTTGTTGAAAACTGGAGGGAATATGTGTGCTGCAGAAAATACAGAGCTGTCCTTGGCAAAAGTAATGGGGGAAACAGCCAGAAGACGTACAGGGAGCAGTGTGGTGACATATTACGTGACCATAACTGTGTCATCTAGCAAAAAGCTGTAGTTTCTAGGTTCATGCATCTGTGGAAGAAGAAAAGCTATATGGAGAAATAGAAGCTTTGTTGCAAACTGTTGCTTTATCATGCACTCACTATTTTACTAGTGTTTGAAAAAATAGGGTGAGAGCTGTGAAGGTGTAGCTAAATAGTCCTCACAGTGCATATTCCTGTTGCTGATGTCATGAGCTTCTTTGCAGCTTTGATACATTTGCTGTAGTTGTGGAAGTGAAATTCAGCCTTAGAAACACTTTTTGTCTGCAACACAGACACTTCTGTTACTTTAAAGTTTTGGTCAGTTGTTAAACCTCAGTTATTCCTAAAGAATTTATTTTCTGTACAGAAAACAGTGTTCAGAGTTCAGTGTCAGAAGATTGCTTGCATGTGAAACAATCAGGTGTCTTTGCTTAATATTTGTTGCTTTTTTTGTTTTTTTTTTCAGTAAGTGTGAGTAATTTTGGAGTTCTTATTTTGCTGCTGTTGTTATCTAGTTAGTTAGTAAACCTTTTCCTGCCCTCCTATGAAATTCTGATAAACAGCTGTGTTAATATTTTTTAGAAAATATTCTGGAAGATAATTGGTTGACTATAAAAGATTGATTAAATAATTAAAAACTGTCAAATATTTACATGATTCCTCTTTTTTTAGGATTTCCATTTGAATAGAGTTAACTTGGAAGAATCACCAGGAATGGAAAGTTCTCCAGCAGGTGCTAGACCTAAGAAAAAAAATAAGAAGTCCTATGATTTAACTGCATCTGATAAATTCTGGCAAAAGCATAAGGGCAGGTAAGCTGTATAGGTACAGTGTTTATATTAATTTAGTCAATATAATTCTAAGTATTCTTCATATTATGGTAGTTCTATTTTTAAGCTTCTTCGAAAATATTTTTGAAGTTTGGTTTTGTTTTTTTTTTTAAGGAATGATCATTCTCAATATTCGTTGTCCATGTTAATTGTATATTAGCTTTTTGTTACAGAGCACAAAATTGTTCTTAGCAAAATTATATAAAAATATCGAAAGCAGTGAATATATCTTAGAAAGTTTAAATAAACCTACAGTAAGATGTCATTATTTTCACTGATTTGATACTGCTGCATGATTTGTATGTTGATATTTCTGAACACGTTTTCATGATCATCTTGATCATGCAAGCTGTCTGGTTCTAGTGTTTCTATTTGTTGATTTAACTGAGCCTAATGCAGAGTATTGTGTTAGTCCTTTTCCAGAGGTAGCTGAGTCTGTTCAGCAAGAACTGGAATCCTACAGAGCCCAAGAAGATGAAGTCAAAAGACTTAAAAGTATCATGGTAAGTTTTATCACCTATATGCGCTTTATGTAAAACATAATAGGACTTGTAGAGATGCTTAGCCCACTCTGTCACCCCACACACAAAAATCATCAGCATATGCTGAATTTTAGGCATAATAGAAGTACCATATTTCATGAGAAGGTTCAATTTCTTGCATTTATTGGCATTACATTTATATAACTTCCATAATAACTGCAAAGCACGATCCAGGCATTAATGTCATTATGAGAAAATAGATTCTAAATGCACTGACTGTATTTGCATGTGTGATCTTTGTATTTATTATGACTGTTTTTATTCTTCTTTCCAAACACTTCCCCAAAACCCAGGGTATAGAAGGTGAGGATGAAGGAGCAATAAGTATGCTTTCTGATAATACAGCTAAGCTAACATCAGCTGTCAGGTAAGTAATCAATAATGCATTATTGTTTAATTTGGAACCATTTCTAATTCTTTCTGTCATTTCACTTTTAATATCCTTTGAAATAAATAGCTTTAAAGTAGGCTATTCAGCTCAATAGTAGAGTTTAAATGCTTCATGATTCTGGTAGAGTTTCATGCAATGTCCTAGACAAGTACTTGCACGTGTAACTTCCACAGCATGTGTCTGTGAGCCTTCTGTACATGGCTTTGGAGCGTTTCCTCAGCAAACCTGAATAATCTGAGTGCATCATAGATTTGCTTACATGCTTCCACCAGAAAAACGCAACTACCTACCTCTGCATTCCTTCCTTAAAAAATTGTTAGTGAAATCCACTTCCTGAGGCATCTGCTTGCTTTGTACAGTGTGTAATTAATTACATTTTGATTAATGTAGTTACTGTAACATCTGTTGGCAAGGTTATAGTCATCAAGAACTCTGCATGGGAAATTTACTTCCCTGCTTTTGGAGACCTAGCCACCATGGATGAAACTGCAAGTCTGAGATTTAGATTTGTTCCTCATTATAAATCTGTTTTTCATTCCACTGATGCCTTGGAGAAGGGAGTTGTTCAGTTTGCTGCTTTTTGCTAAGACCCCAATCAGAAGGAAGAAGGAACAATAATTATGCTGAGGATAGATGGGGTGATATGCCCAGTGTCTTGTGAAATCTAGCATGTGTCTGCATTAGTTAGTTGTCTCTATGAGTTTCAAAAGTTGTTTTGTATGCTGTGCCCTGGTTAGAATTTGACTGGAATTAGAAAGGATGTGTGATGGATCAGACAGTTTTGAAAAAGTGAGCAGATGTTTCCAAGCTCCCCCTACAAAGTTTTAAAGTTCTGTAGATATTCTCAAGATGCTGGTTTTCAGGTTAAGGCAGCAAGGTATGAAAGTGACAAGCATCAAAAGCTTTAAACTGATAGCCAAAAAAATAAAATCATATGACTAAAGCTTCATCAGGAAATTTTACTGTTCAGTTAGCCTCTATATGACTGTTTTCTGTAATCTGGCATTATTAAGGAAGATCTTGTCCCCCTTCAGAAAAGTGTATAATACAGTAAACTCTCTATTGCAACATTTCAGCTCTAAGCTTTAGAATTATGCTGAGAAGTCCAAATACTGTTAAGATCTTCCATTTAGAAGATCTGGATTTGGAAGAATTAAACTAGGCTTTGCTGTTTTGTTGTCCATCATCTGCTAGCAGGATTAAGATACCCTTCAGAGTTGTCTTAGGCTTTACAATTTCTAGAAAACTTTGGGATATCTATTAGCAATTAAAAAACAGAGGTTCTAACATAGAGGATCTCCTGTCTTTTTTTTCTTTCTTTTTTTTAAATGCAGTCCTTTACAAAGGCAGTACTAATCACCTTCCAGCTATAAGGTCATTAATGGCCAATCATCATAGGTAACATTGATTTTATAATTGCTTAAAGGGGGAAAGAAAGTATGGTTACTTAACTGCATGGTTCTTCAGGCCATGCATTGTCATTAAATGCCTTCTCATCTGCTTATTATTAAACTGAGTAAGACACTGACTGTTTGGAGTGCTTTTGAAAGTGAAAGTGTATAGACCCTGAGCAGTCTTCTATACATGTGATGCCCAAGTGCCAGCAATGAAAATCATGTAGATCACAACACCTTAAGTAACAAATTTTCTATGAAGTAAACTTAACCATTCAGTTTCCCATTTCACAAAAGAAAAGATTTCCATCATGAATCCTGCATAGAGAATTGTGTTCTGTGCAGAAGCACCTGTGACAAATTCCAGGACATCCAGGTGTTCTGGTTTTATTTGACAGATATTATTATTTAATATTATTTGATATTATTTGACAGATACTGTTATTTGGCAGATATTGACACTTTTATATGTATCAGACATTAACTAAATGTTGCTTATATAAGCCATAATTCTAGTAGATTATTTGTTTAGGTAAGCAGGGCATGTATCTGTTGTTGATCACAAGCTTTCAATAGGAATATGAATTTACCCACATTATGTGTATTTTTTGCTAGTCAAGGTAAAAAGCTATTTTATTACATGTGGATAACGTCCTTCTGTTATGAGAATCGTTACATCTATACTTAATAATTTTTTAGTTCCAGTCCTATTGTATTCTATAATCTTAGATTTTAATAATCTTTAAAGGTCCCTTCCAACCCAAACTGTTCTATGATTCTGTAAATTTTTTTTGTACCAACTGTATACAATACACAATTCAACTAACTGCAACTCAGCAGGTTAGTTTGTATTTAATCTCTTCAGCTCTCTTCCAGAACTTCTGGAAAAGAAGAGGCTCATTGATCTTCATACAAATGTTGCAACAGCTGTTTTGGAGCATATAAAGGTATGATTGCTCTCCAACTTCAGTTTTCTATCAGTAGTGCTCCTTACCCTGAGAAATATATTTGAGCACGTGAAGTAAGATAAGAAAGTGAGCCTTCTCGGTTGTGCTACCTTTTACAGAAAATGCTGTGACTTCAGTCTAAGCAATTTTCTGTTCTGTGTGTGTTTATCGGAAGGGTACTGTTTACTGTTCAGCAACAAAAATGATACCCAGAGGTGTGGCAATAATGATGCAAGTTACTAAACTGGTCTTTTCGGCAGGGTCTGTGTTAGATGTCTTGTGCATAATTCAAGCACTTCAGAAGGATGCTTGTGCCCTTTTCAGTTTAAGTCTGCTGCTCTTGTATCAGAGAACTTGCAAACAGTTTCAGTATCAAGTAAAGACTGTGGTTACTACAAGGATAACTTGGAAGATGGATCTGCTTTCACAGTATAAGAACGGAAATTGTAGATGAGACTTTCAGAAACACTGAAATTCTGTTTTTGAAAGTGATTCAAGCACCAAGTCTCACTGAAAATCAGCAGTTACAAAATTTTACCCCGTGCTATTTATTACTCATGGAAGGCAATGTGTTTTGAAGCTAACTTTAACATTTGTAAAGTGCGTAAGATCTGTCCTCAGTTATTACTGCTACTGAATTTTTTTAAACTAAGTATTATAAATGAACAAAGGATTCATTCTGAATTTTAATGAATAAATCAATTTTACATATGTATAAAATTGGGGCAGAGATATAAGTGTGTCTATGTTTGGCTCATTACTGTAGGGGCTAGTTTATGCGCTTTTGCAGGATTAGGCATGTCAATTTTCGTATCTGGCAATTTAAAAGTAGTGCATTAATACCATTGAAATAAAAAATAGAAGTTGACAATGTCGATATTTTATTTGATGCCTTGTGTGTAAATTCACTTTTCTGAGAAAGATACTGAGACAGTAATGGCAGGCCTACAGCAGTAGTAGTTTATATGTTACTTGTTGGATGGATGCCAGGTTTCAGAGCAGGATGTGGAATGGCAATAACATCAGTTTTGATTGCCGGTGTCCTCTTGGCAACGGACTGGAGTCAGATGCACTTGTTCGTTCTCCATTAGGTGATAGTGACACAGTCTTCTCTTACTTCGAGGTGGAAGGGATTACCTTAGGGTCCCTCTGCTATAGCACTCTACTAGCCCTTAGGCTCTTTCCTCTGACAGGGAGCCTGCTATTAGAGAGTTCCCAGGGGAGTGGTGATCCATTTCTCCATAAATGATTCTTAATTCTGGTATTGCGCAGTGCTCAGGCTCCTTACCTTCTTATTGTACAGCTGTCAAAGAAGATTGAGAGACAAATGGGCATGCAGTTTCTTCAATATATCAATGATATGTGCATCTGTATCATCTTTTCTTTTAATTTAGGACGAATAACTTCCTTCATCTCCAGATATTTAGGAAAATATCTTAAACTCAAACTAATGGAGAAGCACATACTTTTCTGTTGGAATTTACCTACATTAAAACCATTTCACTGAATGAATGTAAAGTTTCTTCCAACTGCTTTGTCCTGTCCATTTTCCCCCTTTTTTTCACTCTCCAGTGTTACAAAAAGTATCTTTCTATCTGGAGCTGTGGAATTTTAACATGCAGGATGGTATGATACCTAATGGATTTCTCAAAAATACTCTCAAAAAGGCCAATATCTCAGCCAGTACTTTTTAAAGACATTCTGATGGCACCATGAGGCTGTGGTTAATAGGTTTTTTTATACAGTTAAATAATTAAACCAGATTAGGGTAAAAGAGAATTTTTTTGGCACATGCCTGGTCATGAGGAGCTAGTGAGACACCATGCTCTTCTTCAGGTTACTGTATTTTCACTTTTAAAATAATCTGGAGGCACATTTGTACTTTAAAATAGACTGTTTGCATTGTCCATTATGGTTTTTTGTTACATGAAGTATTAGAGCATTTTTCTTCACTACATATATGAGAATCAGTGCAAGGAATGCTACGACACCTGCTTTAGATATACTAAGTGAATTTAATTTTTCTTGTGGTCATATTTTAGTGTTCAGTTTACAGCTGCTTTCCACATTCTCTTGGATCATTTTCTAAGACACAGCAAGAGGAAACCAGAAATTAATCACATACTCAGGGGTCCTGGCAGTTTTCTGGCATATCTAAGTGTTTAGTGAAATAATGGAAAGAATGCATCACTTTTTTCACTAAGTGAACCATCAAGTATTTATTGTCAGTGCTTAGAACAAATGCATGCTTGTTTTGCATTGATTGTTTTTCTCTGAAGAAGCTGGTGACTGAAGGACTGTACCCCACGAATAACAGATTTAGGACTAGAATTCTATGTATCTTTCTAACTGCTTTAGAGCTTCAAGTAATGCTTATCTTTGCATGTCATTCTCATACGAATACTAGGATTACTGAAGAATGTTAAATCATGGCATATAAAAAGGTGTACACATACACTTTTCTAAAATGATTAATTGGAGAGGGGGATAGACTAGATAACATCTTGCTAGAATTCTATACACAGGAATTTAAGTGGCAGACTTATGTGAATTATTATCTGTCTTAGATTACTTACACTTGTTTAGTTTAAGGTTTTATTTTTTAATTCCTACATAGTTTTTTTTATCATGTATCTCCCATTTTGCTTGATCTCAAGGCCTGATACTTTGATTGACTCCATTATTGAGATTTCCAATAGCCTTTCAAATTATCAAATTCGTGTTTTGTAAAGGAATTCCACTGTTTTAACTACTCTGTTTTAAATGAGGTTACATTTTTGTCTTACCATGTGAACAGAAGTGGTATGTGTTTGTGAAATGTGTGTGTCACAGTGGTCCAGGCTGTTTTTCTGTAGTTGAGAACTGATAATTGAGTGACTTTGCAGTAAACAACAGCTTTTTCGGAGTGCAGTTACAGGGACCTTTCTGGCATCATTCTGTGCAGTTCAGTCGAAGGGAGCTGCCACTTTCAGCCTTCTTCCAGAGTTTCTCTTCCTCTTGATAGGAGCAGACTATAATTACCTGACCAACCTCACTCATTCTGGGGGCTGTTATTTCTGGTTGCTTTCTGTCAGTATCTTTGAGAAATTCCTCCCAGTAAATTCTTAGAAAATTTCTTTTCTCTTCTTCTGCATGTTCTCTCTCTCTCTAAAAGGAAGAGCCTTTGTACTGTAAAGACGATAGGAGAGTCTCCAACAAGTCCTTACAAAAATGACCCTCTAAGAGATTTCAATGGGTCCTGCTTCCACTTCTCTGCTTAAAAAAGAAGGAATTTTGTGTTCATCTTGAAGTACAGTGCTCCGGGAGAGACTCCCATGCACTTCAGTAGTTTTCCCTAAAATTCCCTAAAATTTTCCCAAATTTGTTTTGGCTTACAAACAGCCTGTTTCTAAAGATACTAAGTTGAAAGCTTTCACAAATATATTTAAAAAAAAAAAGACAAAGCAAGCTGAAGTGTAGCACTTTAACTGCAGTACAAGTCCTGTCCCTGAATTGGCAGCTAGAAAGGTCTCCTGAATGAGGTTGTTGTAGAACAAGATTTCATACTAGGAAATCAAGAGCAGGAGGCAGAAAGGGAATAACTGTAAATGCATCTTGATTTTATTATTGTTTTTATTATTATTTTTCTTCACCTTGCTTGCCAGTTTAGCACCCATAAGAACCTCTTCTTTGCTGTCTTCTTTTATGAATCTACAGGATTGTTTAGCTCCTACTCCCCAGCTTTTCCTCTTGGCTTGTCTGTGAGTTTGCAATTGAGTGAGGAAAATTGTACTTACTTAAATTAAATGGGACATCTGCTTCTTATCAGCACTTCTTAGACAAGCTGGCTCTTCGGCAAGTAACTGTCTCATTGATGTGACATATCTGGGAAATCTGTGAAAAGGTAACTAGTAGTGTTTAAGGGTATTCAGTAATCTGTATTAAATTTTATGAGATGTCCATCTAATTCCTAGTGAACTAGTATTAGAAAAATATTGCCCCAATTAACATCTTTGCTAGTGGCCTTCGTTAGTTATCTAGTGAAGAAGCAACTGAATAGACTCACCATATTGATCCGTCTCTTTAGTTCGTGCTTTTGTTGCATCAAAAAGAGTCTCGAAAATTTTACATTGCTGCTTACCTTTGATGTCCGTATTGTGGGTAGAAATAAAGGACCTGGAGTATTAGGATTTTCAGTTTGGGTTTCTTTTTTTTCCCAAAGAGTGTCAAGTTCACACTTGAAAAGTAATTGTCCAAAATTTTTTAAGAGGGTGAGTCTACATGTACCATTAATGTTTCAGTTTAGGCTCAAAGTATAGCAAGTATATGCAACCAGTGAGTTTCTTTGCTGCAGTTAGTCTGTTTTGCTCAGCAGTCTTAGTCAAAGAGTCATAAAGTTGCACGTGGTTGAGCAGAATTTTATCTAGATTGTGCTCCAAGTAAGTTAACAACTGTAAATCTGTTCTTACAATTGAAAGTATCTCATGTTTGAATTACATAATTTTATTTAAAAGTTGATCTGTAGACAAATATAATGAATTAACGAATCTTTTTTTTATGTTGTACATTTTTACATGCCATCTGAATAAATTTGTCTTAAACAGATCACCAGCTAAGATAATATGGGCATTGCCAAATTCAACAATAATATATTTATCTTAATAGGATTAAGTTTCCACATTTCAAGACAATCCTTTATTTGTTGGATGTCTTTTGTCTGGGAAAAATATTTTAAACTTAAAAACATTGAATTTAGCTCCATGTAAGGAGATACAAATGTAGTTAAAATACAAAAAGCAAGTGAATGTAATGGAAAGACTAGAAAAATTGTAGTAGTTTCTTTGCAATAGTTTTATCTTTTAGAGAGAATTAAGGAAACTATAACACAGATAGTCTCCAAGACGCTGTAGAATTGAAGTCACAGAACATGTCTGATGTGCCAGATACCAAATTGCATCTGAAGTAAGGACTTGGAAAAAGGCTGGTAGTTCAGTTCTATTCAGACTGTAAACTAGTGTAACTAGTTTACCACTGATAATCCCTTTAACTTTGGCTAAATACAAGATTAATCCAAGGTTTTACAGTAGCTTAACTACCAGAATTTGGCTGTGACTACTCTTCTGACATGAGCTCAAGGTAAATATAGCTTGAAAGAAGCTCTAGTCTTTTTGGATTTTTTTTGGTCACTTCATACACCTTATATGTAGTTGTAGTCGCTATGACAAACAGCAGAAGACATCCTTCTGCCCCTGAAAGTAGCAAGTGGTCATTTTTTGAGCACTCTTTGTGGTAATTTACTTTGTAAGCTGTAATTGCAATCTTCCACAAAGGCTTTAAGTTAAGTTGCTGTTCTGCAAGCAACTGCTCCTCTCAATGAGTTCAGTAGATGGTGAATGAGAAATGCAAGTGTTATATAGCTAACGGCATCATAAGCTGATTGCCAAAGGCTTTCAATATTAAAATATTCTTGTGACGTACCTCTTCTTTTATTTTGTATTCTCATCTCCAGCTCTTTTTTTGAAGAACTCACAATATTCAAAAGGTGAAATATCCTAATAACCTTAGGCTAGAGAAGTACCTTTTTTTTTTCCCCCCTTTTTTGGGGGTGGTGGTGAAATAACTGGTTTTTAAAATTCCATTTCCTTATTTGTGATCTCAGGAACAATTTTAGTAGAATTCAAAAATATGTGAAAACCAGACTTAGGAAGTTTTTACGTTGCTGTTGTTACAACCGCCACTGCACTGGGTTAGAAGGTGCCATAGCAGTTTTGCATGCCTTGGCATTGTCAGGCAAAATTTCCTGAATCTCTTAACTCAAGAAAAGCCCCAGTGGCTCTTGCCTCACTCTGGCAATATCATTTCAGTCTCCCAATGGGTATGATGTGGAGCTGAAACACTTCCAAGGCAACAAGATGGAGATCCACTCTGCCAGCCTCCTCTTTGAGCCAATACATAGCTGAATGTGTCCAAACACCAGGATTTAGTTAGTTATCAGATATTAAGGTTTTGTAAGCTGAGTAGTTGTAACATTTGTTGTGATGCTACATTTTAATGTTCAAATGCTCATAATGATCTGTGATGTAACAGCAGTTTTTTAAGTAAGTTTTGGAATGCATTTGTCTGTCTTTAGATAGTAAGTTCATGATAGGATGGTCGAGAAGTGCAAAGCTTGGGTATTGGTGCAGATGTATTGCAATGCAGTCATTAGTTGCATGGCCATGTGATGTCTTTCATAAAGCTTGTGCCTCATTAATTTTGTGCAGTCCCTGTGCCATCCTCCCCAAAAAATGGTTTTCACAATTTCATCTACATGTGTCATTGTATAATGAGAGACTTCTTTTCCAGTGTTAGCAAGATAATCTAATTATGAAGTCTTCTCCATCTTTGGTGTGAATGAATTATTGCAAGCTTTTGATCTGAGGTAGTTACATCAGTACTAGCTCAAGTTGGCAGTTGCCAACTTTTCTCTGGGATGATGCCTTATCATATTTAGGAATTTCCCACATTTATCTGCATTGAGTAATTGCCTTGTTGACTGAGAGACTTGAGGTTTAGCATAAATTTGACATAATATTCACTTGACCATTATTTTTTCCTATTACAGCATAACACTATGTATGATGGCATGTAGTTTTCAGCTATGACAAAACCATAGTTGAAAACAAAAGCTCCTCTTCTGGTTTAATATATGCGTGTCAGACATCCCTTACTTAACTTCCATTTTCACTTTTAATATGAGAATTACATAACCATCAGTTTTCTGAGAGTTAATAAAAGCATATTACAGCTTTAGTTATTTTTACTGAAAATTTATTTTAAAATAAATTTTTAAAAACGGTCTAGATAACTAAATCTATATACCTTTTTAAAGATGAAATAAATACTCTTTCATAGTGTTATAGATGTTAACCCTAACGCTTACTTTTAAACAGAGTCGAAAGCTGGATGTGTATTTTGAATATGAGGAAAAAATAATGAGCAAATCCACTCTGGATAAATCGCTTCTGGACATGATTTCTGACCCAGATGGTAAGTACTTTAAATCTGAACTTGGTATAAAATTTGTTAAGATATACAATAAATCTGTACCTGCTGAGTCTTCAGGGCATTGGTAAAGAGCTTATGTGCAGCCTCTGCAATACTTGTAAAGAAAACAGCTTTTTATTGATTTTTAGTAGCAGTCCAGAGAGTTTAGTATTTTGGTTGAGTAATATCCAAAATATTGGCAACTTTTGAAGATCCCCTAAAATCCTTTCCTAACTCCTTGTTTCTGAAGGTCAAAATATTTTAACTCTTGTACTTCTCCAGTGTTTATTAGTAGAGCATGGAATTGTGTGTGGTCTGAACAATACTGATTCTTCAAAATCCTACTGCATGTTTTATAACGCATACAGACCTCGCAAACAGAATGAAAAAGGGCATTTCATAGAATTTGGTTAGATCAAGGGGTTGTAATGTAGGTAGCTCTTGCTTGTGTGAGGAAAAAAAATGGATGGGAGAAGGGAAGCAAGACATAAATTGGCCAGTTCACTGAGAGACTCACCTGAAGTTTTGCATGCATTGACCCAGCTGTGGAATGTCCGTTTTCATCGCTGTGAGAGCAATGCATCCCAGTTTCTGTTTCGTACATGGTTCATGCATAACAAAGCTTTACACACTGGGTGATACTCAGAGTCTCTGTTAGCAGTAGTCACTACAGGTCTTTCTGTAGAAGGCTGAGTCCAGAATGGGTTCTCAGCTTTTCACAGTATCATAGCATCAACTCTCATTTCAGCCTCTCACAACCTGAGGTATGTCACAACCCTCTGACAGATTTCAATATGATCTGATACCAGTTGGCTGGAACAAAATAACCTGCAGAGCAAGATTATAAAACTTAAGTTATGACCGCTGGCCTGTCTGCATATTGGCAAGTATATTGGCAAACCTCAAGGATTTACAGACCCAGGGTTCCTGCTCTTTTCCCAGTATGCTCTTTAAGACAATGTTTTGTTACTGCATGCTTATATGTGTAGTCTTGTAGCTACATACTGGACATAATGTCTGCTTAGAGTTTGTATAATGATTCATATTTATAGAAAGAGTATATATAAATCCTGCTGAAATTTTTAAAAAATCTTTTATTAGTGTCTGTGCTATAGAATCAAAAGGTAGTAGAAGAAATACTATATGGTTAGTAGAAGTCTGAGCTAAAATTTTACAGATCCCATATTGGATCAGGTCTAGAAACTAACAGACTTTCAGGAAATCTGATGTCAGGCATCAATCTGTAATTCAGTACGGGCTATCTTTGTTAATATGAAGCTAATAAGAATATGTGTAATCTGTACTTCTATTCAGCCTCATACAAACTAGTCCTTTTCCATGTTCAGAGTTAACTGTTCATGTACTATTTTGATTTCAGCTTTTATGTTTGTGTGAACTTAGATATGAAAACAGAAATTATTATGCTTGCTAGGATTTCCTACCGGGTCAATTACTTTTTACCTGAATCCACATTTTCTATGCATTTTTGGATAACAGTATAAAGCAAATTGTTTTCCAAGCCTGATGTATCATATCAGCATTTCTATTAGCAAAGTTCTTGGGTTTTACGCAGGAGAAAGATTAGATTTCCAAGCTGGAGTTTTCCTTCATAAGCTAAGTATTCAGGTGTTCACAGTAGCACATTAGCATTTCCTATGCATTCCCTGCGTTTAAGATAAGTTTACGTAACAAAAGGATTTCCGGGCATGCTATATTGTAAAACTGGCCAGCTTCCTGTTGTGTGTTTCACTGAGAAATACCAGCAGAAAACATTTTGAAGGAATGATGCATCAAGTCTTCCAATGCTTTTAGTGGTAAACGATTTGTTTGCATTATCTGTGGGGATACTTGTCTTGTGGACAATGATATCTGCAGAGGTCTTCACAAAAACACTTAGGCTTGACCAATTAACAGCTTCAGGCTTCAGCCTCCCATTTCTTACTATGTTGTACTAATCTACCGCTCAGGGCTATTAGCTGTCTCCCAGTTCAGTGGATATTATATCCTAGAGTGGTGATAAAATGAGAGTTACTGATTTTGCTTTCCTCTAGTAGTTAATCAGTAGCCCTAAAGGCTGCCTGCTGGTTTTTGAGTGGAAAATAAAATTGTTCTGTTCTAGGTTTACGAAGGTAAGTTTTGTTCAGAATGTTTAGCACTCCCCCGCTCTATGCTGTCACAGAGCATAGCCTAGAAAAAATAGTGAACATTTTACAGGCAACTGACCTGGGTTTTATAGCTGTTTATCACAGCTATGATTTACATCAGTAGTATGTCAAGAGTAAAGTACTTTTGCCAAACAAAGTGGTTTTCCTAAGATTTAGTAAAGTGTACACAATACAATCACAGATTTTTTAAAAAATTTATTATCTTTTAGTAAGACAAAATATCACTTACACTAATGTGTAAGTGAGACCACTTACACTCTTGTGAGCACAAACCTTCTAGTTTGTAGACATGGTAAATAGGCCCAGCCAGGGAAATAATGTAATATTGAGTGCCAGTGTATTCCAGTTGAAACTGAAACTTAGTGATCAGCAAACTATTGAAACAAGCTATAAACTGTCAAGCTGGAAACAAGTTTTCAAGTCAATTACAGAAACCAAAGTCAGTTACACTGTATATTTAGAATGTTTAAAGTGGTTTTTTTACCCAAATGATCTCCAAGTGGATGTCTACCTTGAAAGCTGGCTTTTCATTTAGATAGATAGTACAACGTTTCTTCAGTTCTTGGATCTTCTGGTTTACTGGTATTTAGTAAAGGTTAATAAAACTTATTTCGCAGAAGAAATTGTACCAGGTCATAAATGATCATTATGACAGCGCTTACTCTTAACTTCTGCCAAGCTAAATACATGCTCACATATAAACAAAAGTTGCAGATTAGATTAGATGATCCCCTGCTGACATGATCCACATTCCGGGAGGGGGGGGGGAACAAAACAAAAACCCAGAAAAAATTCTTTTTTCTTACCCACAAGTACAAGAAAGTGCCTTTTATAAAATGTTGTACTATATCTAAAGGTAGCAAGCTTTTTTAACGAAGTATTGGATTACAAATTTGAAATGTTTTGAGAAGCTATACTTCTGAAATCTTCATTTGACACTATGGTCTTTACTAATAGTGATTGTCTTTTAGAAAAAAGTAGATGGCATTCCAAATCTGCTGTAGTAGGTTATAGTCCAGGTAACACAGGGTTGGCCACATCATTGTTTTGATCTGGCAGAGATGAATTTTGATTGCCATTGATAATGCTTCCCAAGAATTTGTAGCAGTGGTTTTTCTAACGAGTGGTGTGACAGAAGATGATTCAGGAAGTAAAATCTTTCCTGAAGGCAAGTTGGAAGTTCAGGATTTTGTTCCTGACCAAAAGTTCAGATAAGTGCTTCTGCAGCTCTCAAGTGTTTCAGTACAGTCAACCATAGCGCTGCATAAACAAATTGTAGAGCTAAAAAATAATGTGTTGTGGCTTTTACTTTTGTGATTTTTCTTTAGTCTTCTCTTTCATGGATCTAATCCCTGGTAATCCCTGCATAAAATAAGACATAATGCCACTACATAACTTTTTTAATATGTTATTTGAAGATTAATATTCACTACAAGCAAAAGGGGGAAGTGTAAGTAAACTTTCAGAAACAGTGAGCCAGTCTAACCCAACTTTTAATAAAAGTGCTAAATGTCTGTCATTTTATACACTGAAGGCAGCCATGGTAATAGATAACAATTATTGTCGTAACTGAAGGTCTGAATGTACATATATATTATTACTAAAGAGCAATTAACATAGCAGCGTATTTACAATTGTAGTTTTCTAATTTTTTTTTTTTTTTTTTTCCACTGCAGCGGGAACTCCAGAAGACAAAATGCGATTATTTCTTATCTATTACATAAGCTCCGCTCAGGCACCTTCAGAGGTATGTATGTTCTTTACAGCTTTCAACACCAAATTCTACCACACAGGATTTTTCTGTATCTTTTCAGCACTGAATAGGTATTTCTACTTCTCTTTGAAGCGACGTATGAAATGCCCAGGAAATATTAAAACTTCAACTAAATTTTCTAGTATTATCAGGGAATCTGCTTACAAAGCTTTAGCCACCATTTCAAAGGATATGAATGAGTAGTAAGAAGGAAGATTATCTTTTAAAATATTTAGTTCAGAGTTACTGCAAGACACATCTTGGCATGCTTTCTATTATTCTGCTCTACTGCTCAATAGAAGCAGATAAAATATTAATATGACTCTCTTCACTCTATCCTTGTATATTCAAGCATAATTGGGTCAGTTGACTAGCAGATGAACAAAGGAGAAATGCTTCTTGTGCCAATATCTGAATAATTTGGGAAACTATTTCTTAATATTTCTTTTGAACTTATGATGATTAATTTCAAGGAAGATTATTATACTGTAGAAACATTATGTGGTAGAAAAAATACGTTGGGTTAGGCAAAAAGAAAGTATTCTCATAAATGTATATTAACTCCTCTTCATTTTTATTATTTGCTGTTGTGACATTTTACAGAAACCACTTCTGATAGGTTTTTTAAAAGACTGATATAAAAGACTGTTCCCATATCTGAAAGTGCACAGGATTTAATTCCACAAATACTGTTCAGTTTAATGAGAGCTGCTTATAGCAAATTGCATTTTAAGTTCTGTTTTCATAGTTGGTAGGAAATGGGATTAAGACTCATAATTACTTCTTAACTTTGGTTAATGCTATAACTTTACACTGCTTATTTAATATTTAGATAAGGATATCTTGTCTTTCCGCATAAAGAGAGTTAAGAGTAGTTTCAACCTTTTGCAATTCTCCACTTCATAATTTCAGATTGATTTGGAGCAGTATAAAAAAGCGTTGACGGATGCAGGTTGTAATCTTGCTCCTTTGAGCTACATAAAACAGTGGAAGTAAGTAATTTCTTTTTTCTCCTATAGTGAGGCTATAACTGGGTAATTTTACATAACTTAGCATTGTTACCAAAGAATTATGTGTTACTTCTCATACATCGTAAATTATCCTTAAACATTTACTCTGGCATAATTTTTTGCTGTCATTGTTATGGTAATACATGCAAATCTTATTTTAAAACTAAACTCCAGTAATGCCAGAACACTATTGAACATGACACATAATAGTGTACTTAATCATCCAAGACAGAAACAACTTACTGAATTAAATGAAAAGTTGTGCTAGCTCAGACTCCAAATTTTTTTGGTTCATACCAGAGGGCCATGCTGCCTTTCAGTTATTCTAGTTTTATGTGGTATCAAAATAAATTCTTTGTCTTTTAAGTATAAAATCTAATTCCTTACAGTTCCTTAACTATTGTCTTTCTAGACAAGTGGGGTGCATGTAATAAATAGTTACTTCCTGAAAGAGTTTGAGAAGCAGAAGTTTTTTCACTTTCAGATGACCAGAATGGAACATTCTACAGCAGTATGTGCCATGAGATAAGCATTTGATTTCTATCCCTGCTTTCACAGGGCTTTCACTAAGATGGCTTCAGCTCCAACCAGCTATGGAAACACTACGCCTAAACCTTTGGGGTATGCTTCTGATTATTTTTCTGTAAGCCTTTGGGTTCTTTTAACCTACTTTAGTAGTACTGAAGGTGTGATTGGGGCTATACAAGGCCCAGAATAAAACATTTCTCTATTTGTAAAAAGTTTTAAGTTACAGACAATTACAAGCACTCATCTCCCCTTAACGTTGCATAGGACTTACACACAAGAAAATAAAAGCATCTGTGACTAAATCCACAGAGTAACTTAATATAGTGATATCTGCACCTGCACATTAAATGTACTCTCACAGGAGAAGAATTCAGCACCAGGAAATGGATCTATGACAGCCATAATTTTGAACCTTATTTAATCAATGGCAGAAGATAAGAACAGCCCTGTGTTTTCAAAACTGGTTCTCTCCAGGGCTTGGAGACTGTCAGGGATGCAAGAACACACTGCTTTTTCATTAGGATGTCCTGGACTGGGTATCTGTCTGCTTGTTGAAAGGTGTAATTATTTATTTCAAGACATGAAAAGAAAAGATAATGACTGGGCTAAGGGTACATATATCCCATATGGGATACAGGATATGGGACTTCGGTCCTCCCGTGCTTGAGAGGATTTGAATCCTCATTACCAACTTTACTTTCAGGAATGCACTGACACTGTCATAAGGAAACTGTGGTGCAGTATGGTTAGAGAGAATTCCAGTGCTGTCTCACTTAGAAAAATTACTGTTTGGTTGGTTGGAGACACTGAGCATCTCTGTTAACTCTGGTGATTAGGACATCCACTTGAAAGGAGCACTCAAATCCTTGCATTACTGAAGTTGTAAAACAAACTGTTCAATGGATTAAAGACTAGAATTCAAGACTCCTATTGTGATAGGTGAGGACCTAACTGCTAGATTATAGGTGTATTCCCATATACTTGGTTGCTGTGTGGTTTGAAGAATACATTTCATGACAAATTGAATGACTTGATACTTAAGTCCCATTAACTTTAATGGGAATTGGATAGTCAGCATAAAACTTAAGAATCTTACACATCGTCTTTATTTTGGTTTTCAGTCTGTTTTCACGTGTGATGAATACAGGATCACAGTTTGTAATGGAAGGAGTGAAGAACTTGGTACTGAAGCAACAAGTAAGTTTAAAAAACAATTAAAAAAAAAGTATCACATCAGCGTTGTGAACACTTAGAAAAACAACTTTCAGTACCTCTGTCATATTAATAAAATTAGGTGTACAGTAAAAAACAAACATCAGCCTCTGCTGGTGGATAGATCTATCACTTTGTAGCTTCTGGTTTTTAGAGAAGTAATGAATAATGTTCAAATTTTCTTTTAATACCTCCATTTGTAAGGAATTAGATTCCATTGTACACCCCCCAATAGAAAACAAACAACAAAAAAAAGACACACTGGTTGTATAACTCGTTGTAGCTGAAATTTTGAATTGTGGTTCCCAGAACCCTGCTTGCCTGTAGAGGACACATTATTTTCTCCAAAATGCACTTTCATCAGGTGGCAATAAATAAATATTTACTGTTAAAAATCTTAATTCTGTAATATTTTGACATCAAGATTTCTAAGAAAAAGATCATTTGTCGTATTATAATTCTTAGCGGAAGAATCAGAATTTAACTTAGAAATACAGCATATCAGAACTAAATAAAATTAAATCTTACCTCTAATTAAAGATCTATCTTTTTGACATAATTAATCTTATCATAGCTGTTGTTTGTTTAGTCATCCTATTATACACATAATTAATGCATGAAAAATGTCAGCTATCACATAAAGGTTTTAAAAGATGGTGCCCGTGGCTTTTGTATGGAAGTCAATGAAATTTATTCTGCAGGAATTTCACTATGACTAGATATGATAAGTCGCATTGCACAGTTACAAATCAGTGGCATGTCATGAAATATAGTTGAGAAAACTGTTATAAATATGCAGCTTGCCTGTATATTGTATTTTATAGAGAGATATTCAGATAAACTGTTACTTGTAACAATAAATAATAATTCTATTCTAAATAAGACTTCCTGTTCTTCTTGAATTAAACATTTTGTCATTTCTTCTAACGTGTGGCTTTAAAAAGTTAGCATTCTTGACAAAATGGCTAGCTTTGTTTTGGGTTCTGAGTGAGTAAGAAGCCACAATGCCAATGTTTTCAGGATATTTTTTTCTGGCTTTTAATTTCTTCTCCAGGTGTTTTGGGGTAGCCAAATAAAATACTATTCTTCCTCATATTTTTTAGCCTGATGTAGGTCTGTGGTATTTCTATTAAAGTTAACTTTTTATTCCTCATTCGGTCATTTGGGGGTTTACATTGGGTTTTTACTAAGCATTTTTCAGTGTTATTTGTAGATCATCTTTTGGAATGTCCTTTTTTGATATATTCTGTCAACAAGACACGTTTCCAATTCTGTTGCTATGTAAACTCTCCCTCAGTTTTTTATAACTAAAGTGGTTTGACTGTTTAATGCTTCAGATCCTTTGTCCAAGTTAACATTTCCCATCTTAAATAAGGAAAAGTCATCTTGAATCTCACAGTTTATTCCTTTCCAGTTCATCCAAGCATTTGTTGCCAGGATTGCTTTTTTTACCCATTTCTTTGACAACATTAGTTCTTTTTTAGAATCACACCCTTAATTCTCATCTTCAGCTTTAAAATTCTTTCCTTAAACTGCAAAGTATTTTTTTAATAAGAATGCATACATCATCACATGTCTGCATATATTGGTAATACCTAAATACAACTCCGTTCTTGTCTTCACACTTCTTTTTACACTTTCTGTTCATCCCCTAGCTAGATGCTCCTCAGATGTTTGCATTGTCTGTACAGAAAGGTAGTTTAGGTGATGATAAAAATGCTCAACCTTTACAAAATACAAGAAAAAACTGTTTAAAGTAGTATTTCAAATGCTCTGTAAACTATTCTGTAAATAATAGCATGCCTGTGAATAATTCTTAGTAAGCATTTCCGCATTCCATTAATTTCACATTATGTTTTACAGAATCTACCAGTCACACGTATATTGGACAACCTTATGGAGATGAAGTCAAACCCCGTGAGTATAAATGCTTTCAGATGGAAAGAAGTGGAACAAATGAAATCTTGAGGCTGTGAGATGTAATATGCCATGGCTATTTTTTTTCATGGTAATGCAGTTAAATCTAATCATGCTGTATCTCAAGAATAGATCCATTTTCATAACTATTTCATAAGATTTTTTGCATAAAAATAGTTTCTAAATAATGACTATTTATTGTGTCTCATTGGAACTAATGTTTTTGAGGGTTTTTTCCAATTCTGAGCTTCTGTTACTCTTGTGCTATACTGAGTTTCTGCTGCTCCGAAATTTCTAAAAGTTGAACCGTGGGCTGAAATTTTCTTTGCATCAAGGGGATTTTTTTTTTTTTGAGTGCAATTTCAGAAGCAAAGTAGTTAGAGAGGTATGTTAAAGAAAATTTTGTTTCCCACATCTTTAGAGCTTTACTATTCAGAGGAAAATATTTTAGTACTCATGCAGTCTTTCAGTTTGCAATCAGAGTTGGTTTTCTGTCAGAAAAGTCCTCTTTTCCCCTTATTTCTGTGAAAATTTGCTCAGACTTACATAAGTTACTTTTGAAACGCTTAAATGTTAGCTAGATAGTCAAGACATTTGCTAGAATTTACAGCTAAAAATAGCCCTGTCTTTTTATACGTAGTGTATAGTCAAAGCAGTCTTTTCTTACTATGTACTTCGTTCCTTCAGAACTCTTACATAAAACCATCCTGTGCACAAACTTGTTCTGAAAAAATCACCTGTTAAAAGTAATTTAGAAAGCTTTAATATGTTTGCCACATTGTATCAGTCATCCTGTTTTAATGACATCAGTGTCAGAGAGATGCAATTGTAATATTTCACACTGGTTAGTAGGTTTAAAACATTCTTCTTAGTCCACTTTCAACTTCAGGTATTAACTATATGTAAAGGGAGATAAATAATGGTAAAATATGAAAATGATCAACATGCAAGTAATCCTGTCCTTTCTTAAACTGTATTTCATAGATAATATATTGTCATGATTGTTAGCAGAAAATTCGCGCTCTCTTAACAAAGAAAGAAATTGACACTTGTTTTCAGTGGCAGTGGATTGTTGTCCCTATTTGCAAGACCTAGAAAAGAGGTACGGAGCTACTTTTATCTAGTCAACCAGTAGAGGTCACTCAGAACACTTAATACAGAAATCCAAAATTAAAAACTACAGATAACTTACAAGTAGGTGAAAAAAGAAAACAATTTTTCTTAAACGCTAGCTTTCTCAGGCTACAAGTTTAGGAATTGATTTGGAAAAGTGTACAAGTCACACGGGGGCTTTTTGCTGATGTGATATTGTTACAGTTCACTTAGTAGAAAACAGCCACGATCACTTTGATAATTTGGAGAAAACATTGATCTTCTCACTTGAAAAAGCAGAGACCGAGGCAGTCGGACAGCAGCTTCATGTTTCACTGCCATGTCAGAGACTGGTATTCATGGCCCAAAACAGGGAGTCCTACTTTTCAAGTCATAAGAGACCAGGCAAGCCCTAAAGAATGATTCTGCTAACCTGCAGGAAATTTGACAGCAACTTTTTGAGTAAGTTTCAGCTAACAGAAGCAAGCCAGAGAGTCATTCTGGAACATGTTTAGACTTGCTGTACCATCAACAGAAATGAAATTGTATCTGGAAAAGGTCAATGTGTAGAAATAGACCACTGTGGCCTCTCTTCATCTTCTGATGTTTGAGGTCCTTTTCTATTTCCCAGAATTTTTTGCACTGCAGGTAAAATACAAAGGGAGGGGGGAAAAAAGCTTAAGATTTTTTTTTTTTTTTACAAAATAGAAAAAAATTTCCTTTATAATTAATTGAATCTTACTAACTACAGTGATCACTGTATGAAATGTACATACAGATAAAAGTTGTAATGCAAAATTAGAACAGATTATTGAGAAGTCAAACAATTATTACAAAGAACGTAAATAAATTATTTTCTAAGTATAAAATGCAACAATAAATATATGAAATATACGACTTGTATCGCCAACATTCGCAAATATTACTGTCACTTGCGATTTTAAACCTATTTAGAATGATATGCTGTGCAAAGCTCTGTAGGGTTATCTGTAAATCACTTTGTGTATTACTTGTCCCTGCTGCTGCATTTGTTTCACAGCTACCAGGAAGCACAAATGAGTCTCCACCTGTGCTTTCCAAGTTTTTCGAAAGCAGGAACAGATAGAACAGTTCTTATGGGCAATAATACCATCCTGTAATTTTTTTAATTTGTCTAGATTGTTTAACTATAGTTACACTTTTTCTTGAAATACTTATTCAGAAACATTCATTGATGACCTTAAAGGAATCCGTTACTTGGGTTTTTTTGTATAGTATTAACATTTATTGGTTGAAGCAGGTTTTTAAGCAATTACTTTTGGGATTATGTTTTCATAAAGGAATGTTCTTTTCATAAATCTAATAACATAGTTGCTTTGGTTTGGTATCGCTAAATAAAGATTGATTAAAACCTTAAATCCTCCTAACAAAAAAAAATAAATCGTATTGTCAAGTATACATAAATTTTAACCCATAGTTGTGAAATTGACCACCACCACTTACTACAGAATTACCGAGATTCTTTTAAGTATCTTCCACAAAATGCTTTGATTCTTCTTGTCTTTGATAAGTAAACCTTTAATATTTTTATGACAAAGTCCCAAAGGGGTTTAGCCTCTGTCAATATAGTATGTGCATTTGTATTCACTTAAGAGGAAGGCAAGTCTTATTTGTGAATGGAACTGTATTTTGGTTAATATCATCCCTTTCAGTGAATATAGTATCTTTCAGGCTTAGGATATACCGTATGATTACCTTTCATGCATTACAACAAAAAAATTCTAAAAATGGAGGACTTCCTTAATCCAAACTAGTCATGTTAGCTTCTGCAGAAAACCAATACAGACTGAAAGTCAAGCATATTTCCATGGGTCTTTTTCCATTTTAATTCGAAATCTTGAAAATTAAGTTTATAATTTCGAAAGTATGAATTTTAGTCTGGAATTGCTTAGGAAGTCACAGATTCAGTTGTGTCTAAGGAAACTGCTATACAGTTGGTTTTATTGGCAGACTAGCTATTTCTTAAAGTAAACAAAATCTAGTAGGGTTCCTTTGCCTGCACCCTCAGAACTGATTTCAGCAGGAATGGTGTATTTAAAACAACAAAAAAAATAAACTAGCTTATCACACTTCTATTACTTTACCACTTTTTGTGTGTCTACTTACATAAGCCCACAGTGAAAAAAACACAGCAGTAACACATTCAGGAGGAAATGTTTGTAATACTGGTTTTTTAACTCTGATTTTAGTTCTGGCATTGATCTGTAATTCATTCTAACATGTGGGGAAGCTGCAGCTCTTTATCCAAGTTAAAGGTTTCTCAAATATCTCTCAGTTTTAGTAGCAATATCTATCCTTTCCCAGCTCTCTCATTACTTCAAAGGCGCTACTATACCACCTTTATGTACAAGGCTGCCAAAATCATAAAGCTGGTAGCCTTTACAAATGCAGTTGAAATTCCTGGTGGAGCATATAAAAGCATTTTACAGGGCTTCAGTGTGAAATTAGATCTAAATTAAATTTTTTAAAAAACTAAACTTGGGGATGAGAGACATATTTTATATAATTACATGTAAGTCCTTAATATCAAATAGATTTATTTCCTGTGTGTGTAACCACCACACGTATGCTAAATATTTTGTAGTATTAGAGGTAGTTATGCTTTGTGAGCTCCAATAAACTCCCCAGAAAATGGCTGCTGCTCAAGAAGAATTATTTCTGCTCTACAGAATCATCAAAACACAGAGATTTTGCATGTAAGCACCCAGATGAAATCAACTGTAGTCCTGCACGCAGTTTATCCACAAACTAAACTTCACAGTACCTGGGTGAAAATGTAGTATAGAAACAGAAGAAAGCCAAGTAGTTGTCAGAAGCAGTTACTAAGAAGTTTTGTTTTTCATCCGTAATAATTGGCAAAAATCCTGCTTGTTGCCAATAAAAATACTGGAAGTGCCTCAGTGTTTTGTGTGAAGAACATTTTTTTTTTGGTATAGTTTAGACAGTCAGACTTGTCAAATTCTTGTGGAACTCATTTCTTCAAGAGCTTAATTTTGGTTTAATAGTAGTCATAAATCATGAAATGAAAAGAGTAAGTTACATAACAGTAGCAGATTTTGATCTATCTTGTATTTAGCATTCATTGCCATAGAAGTGTTTTGTTTTATAATATTAAATCAATAGCAGATCTCTAACCTGGAAAATTTTAGCGTTTATAACTAACCCTGTGATGTTCCTCTAAAGCTGGTAGCACCTTAATTTTTCTTTCTGCCTACTGCCTTTCTATTGGGATTTATTATGCAACCAATGTATTTTTTGGAAAGTGTGTAATAGTCAATTTTAGATGAACCAGAAACAAAAAGCTCAATAGCACCCTTCATAGCTCTCTCACTGTTGTTTATTCTGTACTGGTTCAGCTATGTACAAATACCGTAAGTATTAGTAGACACCACAATTAATTTTGAAAGATGTGACTGCTAAGTGCAAAACGACATTGGTTTGAATGATGTTTAATGTAATAGATACAAGCAGAAATTCATAAGCCAAAATTCCAATCTTTTGAGATAAAAAGTATGTTTTTAATAGGAGACAGATGACTACCGGTATTTTGACCCCAAGATGCTACGAGGCAGTGACAGGTGAGTTTACTATGAATTTTGCTTCTTTCCTCATACCCTGTGAAAAGGCTAACTTAAAACCGGATTTCCTATTTTACATGCTGACTACAATTAACTACTTGTAGTCATTAATTCTAAGTTACAACAGTTGCTGTTGAAAGAATTCACAACAGGAAGTGGATCAACCAGATAAATTTTTATAACACTGCAGAAAAAAAAATCTTTTGTTCCAGTGACTGAACATGCTGCTAACATGTACATTGGTTTAGTCACAGGAATGTGTACTAATATTTAGCAATAATAAATGTTAGAATTCTTTATAGGTGTACTGCTTGGTTTCTTTGAAAAATTTGTAGGTTTTCACTGTTAAATTAAAAAGTCATTGGATAGTGCACCAAAATTTCTTTATCACTTTTTAAACAGTTAAAATTTTCATTTGAATACAACTCTTATTTAGTAATTTGTTAATGAACTTGCAAAAAAAAAAATCACAAAAAATTGACTGCATTTGCTCTCGTATAGGCAGGTGCACATTTTATATTCATGTGCATATCAAGGGAGAGTTGGATATAGTTTATTTTGCCAATAAAAGAGAGGAAGTGGAATTACACTAGAAGTTTATAAATTTGTATCTTTTGCTTTATATCTTTAACCAATAACTGTGGCTGATAATCGCACCTCTAATATCCTAGAAACAGAGAAGATAGTTAATTTTAACATACCTTCTAAAAATAATTTTCACCAAACCTGTGGGAAAACAATCAGCTTGTTTCATTGCAGGGATTTATTACAGGATGACTATGGATAAAATAGGTCCAGAATTGGTTTTAGTTATTTACATTAAAATCTGTCTCTGCTTCCTCTAGTCTTGAAACATGGAAAGTATATTTCTGACAGCATAAGTAGTAATAGCAAACAAATTTCAGATAATGTGTATGTTTCATTGGAAAGTATTATTACAGACTATATAATTTCAAAGATAAGCAGATTTTCAAAGCATCAAAAAAGAAAATTGCCAGTATTTTATGTTTCATTTTAATTGCAACTTTCATTGTTTTGTTTGCTTTTATAGCATTTTTGGAGGATTTTGTGCAGAAGTGCAAAGATTTGTTTTATTAAAGCCGAAGGGGTTTTCTCATATAAATGTGCCTTTTTACCCACTCCATGTAGTTCTTACATTGCTTTAAACAATGTAAAGATATGCATTTACACCAGTTCATTAATGTGCCATTCTGTATAGCTACAATAATCATTATAGGGAAAAACTTAATTTCTGGTTTGGGGTTGGTTTGGGTTTTGTACATAAACTGAAGTTATATTCCTTAAATCATATTTGAGCATGATAACAAAACTCTAGTATAGCTATATAAGGGTTTCTTCTAATTCTCCCTTCAACTATTCATGTAGATGATAAAAAACCATAGCTTGGCTGGCTTGACAAAATATTACTAGTTTAAAATAACAATATCAATTAGTATAATTAATGGAATGATATTAAAAAGTGACTAATTTTTTTCTAACATACTCCTGTTTTAAGAAATACTGGCATTTCTACCTATTATTTTTTAAATAGAGTAGGATCTACATTACTGTAATTCAGTCTTAACAAAACAGTATCTTTATATCCTGTGTAAAGCCTACATCAAGTATAAACAGGCCTTGCCCTCTGAAAGGATAACACAAAATGTATGTGGATTTGTCGTATCATATTCAAACAACGAGAGAATTGGGCTAACAGTTCCACTTATGGGCAGTCTGTAGTACCCATGCCAGATCAAAACAACATGTTAGAGATAGCCATTCCCTCTCAAAACCTATTTTTCTGGTACACTGGACTCTGTGTTGGTTCAATTGTTGTTGGTCACTCAGAGAAAACTTCTTGAAATAAGGCAAAAGGTAAGTTGAAGGGCAAAATGCAATGCTTTTAATCTGCGTTAGAACAGAAGATGTATTTGACTACCTGGGGCTGCAGGCCGGTACAGGGCAGGAGGGTAGCGAGCAAAGGGCAGGAGAGCAGACTGACCCTTCAGAGCTTTCTCTTTGCTTTTTCCCTTCCTGCTGAAGATGCAAGGTGATGCAGGAAAAGAGGTTTCTCCCCCTCTCCCTGCTAATTCCCTGTGGCTAGGACTGTGTATTCAAATGAAGAAGAGTCTGTACCAGCCAAACTGTAACTTACATCTTCCTCCTTAAATCATTTTAATCCTAGTGTTGTTGCTGTGACACCTGACAGCAGAACACATTCCTGCTACCTATAGTAGGTTTTGAGATTTTTGAAGCATCAATAAGTACACATGCAGGCACTGCACACTGACTGGCTTACCTAGTTAAGATTCCAATAGGCAGGATTTGGAAGTGTCATGAACTGTGCTAATACTGATGAAATTTTTTACTCGTTGTATTTGCTCCTAGCTAGCAGCACTATAGTTAGAGCTTTTAAGCTCGAAAAGAAGTGTTGACATAAAGCTTATGATTCAAACAGCAACCTTTAAACTGATGAAGTAAAACTCCTGTTTACTCATGTATTCAGCCCTGTAGAATGAATGATTTTCCATAACAAATCATTTAAATAAAATACTTACAGAATGAATGCAGAAAGGCAATTATTGTTCTATTTTGTTTGTCTAATATTATATAGTATTCCATAAACATGTGTGCATGATACTTATTTTGCGTATTTATATTAATGTCTAATAAAATTTAAATTGTAGTTTGTGTTTCTTTTTATAGCTCAGTTCCAAGAAACAAAAATCCATTCCAGGAGGTAAGTCACATAGAAATTATTTTTCAATGTTCATGTGTTAAAAAAAAAATAAATCCTGAAGTACCAGTCATTTTTGATGATCACAATTAAGAAAACGAGAGGTCTTGTTTGCAAAAACTACTTAGACTAATTATACCTAGTATTAATTATAATTAGCTGTTATTCTGAAGAAGTCTTTTCATCTTCAAAGGACTATGCAAACATTAACTAATACTGGAGGAAAAAAAAAAATCTAGAAAATTCTTCTGGAGGTAATTACAGGGATTTATTAATATCATAATTGGGTACTCAGCAATTTAAAAACCCCATTTTTATACCAGATCTTTAGAATGTTCTCTAGATTTAATCCTTTGCCTGGCTTTAAACAGCAGTGTTGACCACTGATTTAAGTGACAGTAATTTAAACAGTCTCTGCAATTAAAGGAAAAAAGCAAAACAACAAATGTAATTTTATACTAATGCCAGTAACTTTCAGTAATTTTCAACATAAGTATTTGCAAATAGTAAAAGTCTTGCTTACCTGATCTTACTACCAAGTTTCATAAGCAAAATCTTTGCCTTGGCAATATACAAATGTCTCAGATTTCTCTTGAAATGTCTTAATTATCCTCCTGAACAAAAGAAATAGACGTGGTGTCATATATATATGGCTAGCAAAAATGTCTATATAAAATTCATATAGTGTAGTCAAGCAATTTTGGATAGTGAATGTTAACAAAAATGATGCAACTCTTAAGTCTCCTTTTTCTATTCATTAAGTGTTCTCTTTTAAAGATAGCCCAGAAAATACTGGTGGTCTGTAATGTTATAGATTATTACCAGTGGTAAGTGGGAGGGGGGAAAATAATGAAAAAGCATATTCCTTTATAACAGAAGTATTTTATTTATGTCCCAAATTAATTCTTAAGCATCCATGGAAATATTTTAACTGTTCCTGTGGACACTGGAGACATCTCCACTCAAAGAAGTAACATGTTGAAACTGCATACGTTTCAAATATTTCTTAGTAGAAGACAGTGACGTGTTAAAAGCTTGCTGTTCTGCATCCTACTAAAAACTCTTCTATTATCTTCTTTAGGGCAGGAAGCTAGTGGTTCTGTATCCGGTTCTTATTAGACTGCAGTGTGATTAGGATGATTTTTACTGTAGGTTTAATGATTTGGTATATATTTTACCACTGAAATGTTAAGAATTTGAATGCGTACTCTGATTATATGTGTGTTGCCTTTTAGGCAATAGTGTTTGTAGTTGGAGGAGGCAACTACATTGAATATCAAAATCTTATTGACTACATAAAGGTATGTGCACTTCTGTCGGTTGTAGTCCATAACTTACTGATAGAAACCAGTTTTAGCAGGGTTTGTGTAACATTTAGTATTTAGAAGATTAAGTCTATGAAACTAGCCTTAACATCCTTATTATATACAGACTCTGGGAAAAAAGTATGTACGAAATCAGTAGAAAATGTGGAGTATTAATTCAGACCAACAAAGAGTTACTGTTTCTGGTATTTTTGCTCATGTTGCACTTTTTAATTGAGTAAATAAACTGCGTTCTGCTTTATTTTGTCTTCATACACACTAACATGGTTGGAAACTGTCAGCAGATGTAGCTAACTGAATTAACCTGTCTTCTGTACCAACACATCAAATGCTGTCAGTTTGGCTGTTCATATTGTTTTGGAGTCCTGTTACTAGTTTTCATTTGCTGCTGTTAAATAAAGCAGCTGTAGCATATCATAGCCTTGAAAGTAAGGAACTGCTCAGAATTCTCTAGTTTTCATGAATACAGAAGAGATACTACGGTGCTTTTTCATATGCAACTTCACAACATGAAGTCAGTTCAAAACAAGGCCTACAGATAACAGTATCTTATTTTACAACAGTCTTGAGCATAATGTCTTGTTTCAGAAGCCAACATAATGCAAATACTATGCTATCTGTCAAAGCAAAGATCAGATCAGCATCAATATCTGAGCATTTATTATTTATCCACATTTAGAAGTTTTGCTAATGAGTTAACAGAAGCTTATTCGTGATATGCTGCATCATTTGATTCTGTGTAGAAATCATAAGAGGTGTCATATGCACAAAGCAGAAAATACATAACCAACTATGTAATGCTGGTGTAACAGATTTAAGTTCTCTGGTTCCAGCTGGCCAGCCTAGCAGAACACATGTATACCAAAACTCAGTGGACAGAGAAAAGTAACTACATCATTACAGTTCTTGGAAGGCAGGGGTGTGGGATTCAAGCACTTTCCAGGCATAAAAAAAAATACAAAAGGAACCTTGATAAAATTTTGAAGTAGGTAATAAATTATTTAAGAGCAGCAGCATACCATTCTTCCCTCCAGATCATGACCTTGTTCATGGTACGATCGTCCTGTCCTGTGGTGGATTGGATGGAGGCTTTTCACACAAAAGAATAAATATGGAGCATTAGTTACTGAAAAACACTTCTTCCACAAAACAAGTACATGAGAGTTTTATGTCCAGGTAAATCTTGAAGAACATAAAGTCAGAACGTGTGTGCAGAGTTGTTTCCCCCCGCCCCCAACAGGCAGCCATTTTGGAACAGAGCTGGTCTGGATAGGGGAAGGGAGAGGAAGGGGAATGTAAGTTAAAGAAATTGTTCAGGCTCAGCTTAGCACTTTCCACTGTTCTGGATAACTAATTATAGCATTCATTGGGGCATCTGCCTGGAGCAGAGTGCACTGTCAAACTTTTGGCTTGCTCCTTAGTTTACCCAAAGCTGCTTCAGGTGCCATATCAATTCAAAAGAATGCCCAGCAACATGTGTATTAATGATGTGTATTTGTTACTTCCTACTAAAATAAAACTCTGAATCCCCTAGAGGCTAATACATTTCTCTGATATGTAGCTGCATACTGACAGAGCTGAGGTTTGCTGTGTATGCTTATAGGTATATACACAGAGCCTTTGTATAAGGACAAGTTAAACACTCAGCACTTCATACAAAGTGACAGGAAGCTGAAGTTTATGAGGAATAAGAGGGCAAACAGGAGGTCATTTGGTAGATGGAGAGGACAGAAGGAGCTAAAAACTACAGGAACGATAATGTTAGATCTTACGGAGAGTCAGAAGTTGGACATAGTTATTCTTCTGGAACCCATGGACAGAGGTTTCTTCATCATCAGTTGTCACAGCTGAAGGGTGCTGTATGTTTCTTCAGACTGCATACTTAGTCAGTGGGAGATGACCTCCCCAAGGGGGAAGACTCCCTCACCTTTATTCCATTTAGCTGCTCACTCTTGAAAAAACAAGAAAGGTCAATGAAAGCCTTAATTCCACCTCCCACTCCCCAGAGACTTGTCTGCCTCTCCCAGGTGACTTACAGGCTTATCCAATAAAATTTGCTTTTCCATGTGGTACACTTCCAGCATCTGTTGTTTCAACAGATGTAGCTTATTAATTATTCTAATATTCAATCAGTCTTCCTCCAGAATAAAAAGAGAAAAATCAACAGCTCTGTTCTTGCAAGCAGATACCACAAAGCTTTTATTCACTGCTTTATTTTTCTAAGCACTATCTGTTTTGCCAGTTTGCCTTGGAAAGCACAGAGAAAGTATTTAAAATTTTCTAAAACAGGAAGCAATGTTCATTCAGCTTTGACAGTCTGGGTTTTTTGTGTAGGACAATTAAGAGGAACCCTCAAATCCAATTATTAGCAGTTCTGTGCTAGAATGGACTATTTCACATTGTCAAAAAGCAAATATTTACAATGTCAGTAAGGCAGATTGTGCCTTAAAATAAATATATTGGCCAAGTTCAGTTCAACATGCTGAAAATGTGTAATCAAAATTGCAAGCCACAGGGAGCCTCCAAGAGGAGACTAGCATACTGTTTTGTGCAAAAGAATTTAGCATGTCCTTTAATTTTCTTTTGTAGATGGTTAGAAAGATGCTGCTTGATAATCTGTTCCAATCTACCTGGGATAGACGGTAGCATTTATCACAAGAAATGTAAATCCAGCATAAGTTTCTCAGTCATTAAATAACACTGGACTTTGGAAGAGTACTGAGGTTTGGGGTTTTTTTAGATGTTAAGCAGTTTCGACTTGACTCCAATAATTATTTGGAGATGTAGCTCTTTGTTTTAATGGACTAAGTAATTAACTTTAAGTAAAAGCATACACATTTTAAAAATTACTTTTTTTAGAAGAATATATACGACAGACTGGAAGTGTATGTTAATGAATTTTAGAGCTGCCTGAAAGGCAACAGTCCCATTTCACAAATATCTGTATAGTTTAAAATTTTGGGGGGTCCTAGGCAGAAACAAATGCTATTCAGTCAGACTACTGAAGCGGATCTTTCAAAATACCAGTTTAGATCAAAACCAGACCTGTTCGGGCATCAAGATTAAAAAAACTGGCCTGAAAAGTGGGAAGATGCAAGCTCAAGATCCTGCTCAGTGACAAGAATCACTTATTGCCACAAACCACTCAAAATTAATACAGATGAGGACTTGAACCAGGATTACCATCTGCCCAATTAGCATGTGACCACCAGCTAAGGACTATTCGAATCTGCTTCTGTTACTTTCTGCTGAAACGGCACAATTGGTAATACATATGAAACAAAATCATTTTGTCAAGGCTTATGTTCCTATTTTGCTCTTTAATAAGTAAGTTTTACCTAACTAATACAGGAAAATGCAAAATAATTTAACAGTGAAACAGATTTCTCAAGCCTATGCTTGAACTTTGAGGAGCCATGGGATTATTAGCCCAACACTGGAAATAAACTCAGTCTGAAGCTATGTATTACTTAAACTAATTTTTACTTCCAAACTGCTAACATAGCACTTTGGTAGCCTATCAAGCAAATGCAGTTAAACTGCAAACTAGGTTTATCATACAGCCGATTGAAATCAACATAACTGTTTCAGAATCCCTTTACCAAAAAAAGTGCTGTTTTTTACATCATCACATGGAAATGAATTACAGATTGAAGTTTTCCGGCTCTAACACAACAGAAATGGTAAATATGTTGTTATTCTTAGCGCAGTGCCATTATTTTAGTGAGTTTAAATGTGTAAAATGCCCCATTATTTCCACATTCTTTCTGCCTCTGGTCTCTCATTTTCCACTTCAATTTAATTACAGGGTTTTTTTGCTCTGGTGGAACAACTGTTCTTTTTCCAGCCAAAAGTGTAAGACTTCAACATCATCAAGATATTTTTTTTTGGTATACAATTAGTTTAAGCCAATTCTGCTATTCTGTTCTGTTAAAGACTTGATTTCTTCCTGTCCTTTCTTTTTTTTTTTTTTTAGGGTAAACAAGGCAAACATGTCCTGTATGGCTGCAGTGAACTTTTTAATGCTACACAGTTTATAAAACAGGTAGGTACATTTGATAACCTCTATAATAATTATTTCTGTAACTGTGTGTTGACTTACTTACCATCTCTCCATGGAAAAAACAAACTATTTGTGAAAGATTAATACATGTTCTTGTTATCTATTTTCACTTGATGGAAATTGGGGTTTGGAGTCATTATTTTTAATTAACTTTTGAAGGCCTGTATTGCCAATGTGAGTTCACAGGTAATGCAGGTGAACAACTTCATAATAATTGCCTTAACATAAATCCTAATGAAAAAAATGACTCCGTTCTTGATACTTTCACAAATAGCATGTCTTTCCAGGCTATTCTAGCAACTTTTACAAGTTAAAAACTGCTATTGAACTGTGATCTTTAAACCTTTGTCCTAAATTTTGCTATTTATAAATACTGGCCTAGTGGGAGCTTGATGTTGTCCATACCAGTACTAAAATCAATCTTTTAGTGCTGTTGAAAACATCATCACCATTACTCTATGCCTCATTCCAATACAAATGCAAAATAAAAAATTATTCATGGTGGTCAGCCAATAGCAGCCCTTCAGTAGCTGTCACCACCTATGGTTTTACTTCCTACTCAGATGAGAATAAATTGTTATTCAAAACTACATTTTAAAGAACTGAATTAATTCTTGTTGCATTTGAAAGAGACAAATGGTACTTACCAGTTTATAACTCTTCAGTCAGCTTAATTAACTTTTTTGTTGACTTGACTGTGCAGACTGCACCTTCACCTCTGAGATTTATTCAAATCTTAAGATTTGAAGCTCAGATCCTCTCCTGTGAGGGTATGCATTACATATTCTATTACCAGCATACTTTTGGTTGTAAGAGACAAACAAAGCTTATAGGACAGAAATATTTACCGTATGAACTGGATATTAGTTGGACTGAAAGAATAAGATGAACCACCTAATAGTTTTCTGTCTCTTCACGTTTAGCTGTCCCAACTTGGCCAGAAATAAGACTGAAACACCATTACCTGGATGGCAACATGACAACAGAGAATTGTTACAATATTCGGATATCTTCATATCTATAATTTTGTCATTATATTAAAACTTAAACCCATTTCATTAATATTATAACCTTTAAAAAAAGATCTGTAATTAATAGGGTGTATATCAACATTTCGGAAATAAACCTTAAAACCTGCTATATTTTTGGTGGGAGTCAGTTTCACATTATTACATTCCAAATGCAGTATTAGCTATAGCATATGACAGAGATGGCTGAAAAGCATAGCATTTTCAAGTTCTTATGTATAGTTTCTGTTACAGTAAACAAAGCAATAGCTTGAAGAAGAGGTCAACTCTGTCTTTAGGAAATGTGTTCTTCTTGAAAGCCAGACTATTTAACAAAATTGAAACGGACAAAACTGCCTTTTAGGACCACAGACAAACAGCCTTAGAGCAAGAGAACTACTACTTCTAGTTCTTACCTTTTATTTTACCAAAGTCATTATACTTGTGCTTAGATTTGTGCAGTCTTTGCTTCATGGTCCAAAGATGTACTTGAAGATACCTTCAGTACAAGTTTCTGATACAGTAATTTAGCTTTTCTCTTAAGAGAAAATTTGTTTGCCTACACAGTCACAGTTTCAAACCGTAAAGCTGTGAAATCTGTAATAATTTTCTTCTGCACTTTTTAGTGTAACTGCTTTGACTGTTACATTTGGGAAGAAACCAAGTCATACTCACAGAGCATCTCTTAACTGGTTTATAAGCACATATTTACAATACAGTTTCTAACAACTGCATTAGGTAGGGGCAGTTTAGTAGTTAAAAGAATCTCATTATATAATTAAATTTTGCCAGTAATGATAGCTCTGGAGAGTGTGTATGGGAATTGAGGAAGCTAACAAAATTTCTTCATAGCTGTAGGTCTCTGCCTCTAGAAATGTCCTCTCTGGAAACAGCACTGCTACTGGTGAAGCAATAATATGTCTTCAAAATGAGGCCTAACATACTCAAAAAGTAAAAAGAAAACACTTGTTGTGGGTTTATTAACAAACTGAGATCGTAAGCATTACTGGCTTACTGTAAATTTTTCAACAGTGGTTTTGGGGGGTTTTTTTGCACTGATTCTTCTATGTTGAATGTTCATTTTGTTGTAAAGGCAATACTTCTTTCCCAGCTAGATTTTTTTCAGAACATCTATACAAGAAATACAGTTGATCCATTCCTTAAAAGTATCACAATAAAAATATACATAATCTAGACCATGTTATCAAAAAGTAATAATGTTATTTAATTATCTCAGCTGAGTGTTGTAAGCTACTCCACACTACTACTATAAACTTCTAACTTTGCCAAGTCAATAAACTTCTTTATTGCAGTGTTAATTATAGTTGTTGTATGTGAGCATTCTCCCATACTTCAGTCAGCAAGGACTCACTGTGTCAAATGCAGTTTATTATTCTAATTCCCTATATATACACACTATATTTGTTAGTAAAAACAAGGTCAAAGTGCGTTTGGAAAAGAAAATTACATTTAAAGTGTTTATTGCTTCCTGTGGGAGTTCATTCCAGGAGCTTGAAGTAATCCATCCCCAGGAAAACTGTGCTTCCTATGTGAAGAGTTTTAGCCTTGCAGCTGACAATCGACTTCTGAAAAACCTGCTGACTGCTTTCTGTCTGGATCTTGTGGGAGCCTGTGATACAATGGACGCTGCCCATTTAAACCAGGAGCACAGCTTACAGAATTTACTGTTTCAGTAAACTATGTAAAGATACCAGAAATTACTTTGGTGGCTGTGTTCAAAAACTTAATTTGCAGTCTTTACACTGCCTCTGGAGACAGGTTTCATTTGTGCCCAGCTTTATAGCTGGATCTTCAGGTCTGTCGTGTGAGCATGCACTGGTCAATTTGGGGTTTTTTTTTTTTTTAAAAATGAGTAGATACAGGGTTTTAGTACTTTAAACATTCTTCTCTTTCCTCTCCAAACTAGTTTTCTGGCTTTGTTGTATTAGCAGTCCTAAGCTTTCTGTTACCATTAAAACCTCAGATTTACCTCTCTGTAACGGCGTGCTCATCACACTTCCCTTCTGACACAACCCGAGTTATGGCATGCTGGTTTTTGTTACACGGCCCTTTTCCCTGAATACCTCTTGTGGAATTTGGAATGTAGAAGGTTGTACGAGAAGTCTCCATGGTTAATGTAGAGGCAAACAATGTTGAAAGTAAGCTGGCTCTTTGGCAGGCTTAATTTATAGCCTGTCACTATGCCCTTCACATCCACAAAGGTCCCTCAAAGGCCTGCACTTAAAGGAAAGGTTATGCCTGGCTCACTGAGTCTTTTAAGTAAAATAGTACCAGCAGCATTCATGTTGCTAATAAATGTTTTAGGTGGCTGCATGGAGGACCAGGGAGTTTTGGAACTTTTCTAGCCTCTTGTTTGTTAATAAGCCTCAGGCAGGGCCAGCTGGCAGGGCAGCGCCAAGAGCAGTGCTGGCCTCTCGCACAGCAGCTCCAGCTTCCCTGTCTCTGGACTGGCAATTCTTCATTGGGATCTACCTTCCCCTTTAGGTAAGTAAAAGCAGCACAAGGCTGAGTTTCAAGTGCCGTACTCATTCTCAGGAAGAAAATAAGCAATTTGGTCTTCAGCTGTGGAAAACTGGCACATCTGTCTTTCAGGAAGTGTAGGCAAATCTTACAAATGGTTGCATATACTTGTCACTTAAGAATTAATTCACAGTTTGAAACAATAACCCTTTGCTTGCTTGTTTTAATTCAAAGGTTTTGGAATATTTAGATGGATATTTTGTGAGTTAATGATGAATTTAGTGCCTTTGTTTTTCAGAATTAGACACTTTTTAAAAAGGAAAAGTAACAATAAAAAAGGAAACAGAATTAGGAAAAGAAACCTCTGGAGACCACCACTTGATTTAAGTGCCCTGACTACTATAACGCTATCTGATACAAATCAATATTTCTTTCCTCTGTTAGAAGAAAATTTTGCTAACATTGATGGTGTTTACATCAATCTGAGTGGAATGTAAAATAGCTTTTTCCCCAAAGCACATCAGTACTTCAGATAATAGGAACACTGCTATCATTCAGTTACAGAGCCAACACTGCTACGCATACAAAGCTCCATGACTAGAGTTGAAAAAAGTGCAGCACTTATCTTTTCACTTAAATGATGTAGTCCAAAATGGAATTGCTTAATGGTTAGTCCAGTATGTTGACTGGAGCAACCCTAAGAGTAAAAAGTTTATAAGTAGGTACATAGGAGCTAACTTCAAAACTATCACAACTAAGTTCTTCAGATCTGAAATAAAAGGTGTTGGGCCAAAATGACCTCCTATCCCTTGTTACTGGCAGTCATTGGAAAGACCTGCTCACTCTCTTTGGGTGGATGATTTGTTCATTGTTGCTCATTGCTGACAGATGGCCCTGGCTCATCAAAAGTCAAGCTTGGTCAGTGTTCTAGTGTTACGGAAAAATTAGCCACAGTGGCAATGATTTCTCTGTAACTTCAGAGATCAGAGAAAATGTTAGTAATTTTCTTGCAGTGAAGCAGTAGATTATTTGACCCACTTCTGTTTTGTTTGGAAATGGTTTAGTGACCCTACTCCACGTAGGAATCTTGGTCCTTTTCAGCAACATTTAAATATATTCTGTTCCTTAATGTGGTCACATGTCACTGAGACACACATGACCTCCTTCAATGGCATCCAAAAATCTGCATGTTTAATCTACCAATGCATCAATCTTTCTTCCAAAATTAAAAACCCTTAGGTAGTTCAATTACCACAAGAATTTGAAATTCTAATTACCAACTTTGTAGCTTTCCCTTTATCTGCCAGTGTCTTTCCCCTTCTGAAAACCAAGCAGGACCAAATTTTACATTTTTAAAATGTTATATTGAACTTACCTCAGCTCCTTCTCATAACTGCATAGGTTGGCTTTCTTGGTTTGGCAATGGAGGAGTGATCTTTATCCCATGAAACCAGACATCCCCAAAAGCCTCAGAACTATCAGTCCCGAGTCCTACTTCAGTCTCCCCATCTCATGGGCGTGCATTCCTATTTTTGGCAATCTAAGGGGTAGATCATGTACACAATGCTTTTAAAGAAAATTGCTTTTTAGCACCTCAGCATGGACGTGCAATGTAGCTATTATTTACTGCTTCAAATTCTTACTTGTATTATGTATGTATCATGAAAATAAATGGATGAAAATGAAGTGACAGAGAGGTGTGTAGCTTCCCTTAACAAGAATTGGTGTGGATTCTTTCCATATTTGCTGGGAGGTTTTGTTTTGGATGTAGTAGTAATGACCTGATATGAATACAACTCTCCATAGTCCTTCCTATAGCTAAAACCACACACACCCTTTCTCCCTCCCTGAAATATATTTGTATCTTCCCTCTACATATAGACCTTCAAAGGTTTTGGAATTATATAGAAGATTTAATTTTAACAAATAAGAGCATTACTTCTACTTCATTTTGGAGAGTAAAATTACAGGTCAGCTCAAATAATTTTTTCTGTGGTGGACTTAACCGAGCTGTTTAATTTACTCCCTGAAATGAACTAGGACCATTTGTGCATTCAGCTACAATGGCAAAGCTTTGTCGGTTCTTACTGCTTCTGTAACAAGGAGAATAATTGCAACTCCTTGTGTAAGGTACCAAATTTGGCACCTTACATATGAATGACATCAGGAGCTCTGCTCTGAAACATGTATTGCAATGCAAGCATAGCATTAAATTGATTTAAAAATAAAATCCAAGCATTCAATCTGATATATGCCTCTCAAAAGACTTTTTAAATCATAAATCAACACATACAGTTTTTATCTTTCAGATGCAAACAACTGAGTTTATATACTTTTTCTAGACCACAAATATGCACCATGTGAAACAGATTGAATAAGGGCAACATTTTCTTCCATCTAGAAATCGCATATGATTGGTGTCTTCCTATTTGGTTGGTTTGTTCATTTATGCGTCCGTGTTTTCTGTAATGTGTTCATAACAAAGACTATCAGATCACATCACAAAGCGGTACAAGGGAGAGAGATCAGCCAAAGATGATGGATTACGACACAAAACGTTTTGCAGGCAAGCGCACGATTTTTTGTGTGGAGCCTGTATATTAGCAAAGCTAATTGTTGTATTGCCAGTTTTGGTAGCACTGAAATAAACCCTCTCTTTTTGTATGTGAATGAAGTGAAACACTGCTGGTTGCAATATTTCCTTCAGATTCCCTTACCTGCGTATTCCAGTCCTCAAGCAGGATCTCTTTTGCTTCATTTTCCTGCGATTGTTGACAGCTAAACTACTGAGCTCCAGGTGGGATGTGAATTCACCCTTGAACTAGAACATCGATCCATTTCCTGTAGATCATTAATCAGCCATGGGCCCTGTTCATTCAGATATAGTTTGAATTGGTAACTCACAGGGAAAGATACCTACTTCTAAACATCGTAGTCCATCCAGCTGCAGTGCTGAGGGTATTTTTTTTAATTCCCTGTGAAAAAAGCTTTGGCTAGCCAGCCTTCCATCACTGTAACCACGCTCTGATGAGTTCTTTGAAAGCAAACAACATGAAGATAAGCGCTACTACACAGGGAGGTTAACTATATAAATCTACCTTCTGTGGGTTTTATATCTCCCATCAGTCTGGAAGCCACCTTTTACATATGAGGGATATGTGGTAGTTTGAAGAAGAGGGAGGAAAAACAAACAACTGGAAATCCTCTAGGAGTAAGTGCCAAAGAAGACACACACACTTGCTTGTAGACCCTCGCTGTATGCTGTGGGATTGTTCTACAACTCTTATTGGGAAATCATATAAGTCTTTGCTAGCCACGTCACCAGCTTTCTGATGGTTCTGCAGACCACGTTTCTCCCCAGGGGAAGAATCTGGTCCGTTAACTTTGCCTTGCATAGGGCAAGAAAAAGCAGTGTTATTACCAACCCAGGGCTCTCAGGAGAAGAGTACTCATGTCTTTAGCCACACTCGCTCCTCGCTGGAAAAGTTCAATTTCTGCAGGCTCAGGGCCCAACATGAAAACAGGTGAACCAAAAAGAGGTCACCCTTCTGCAGAGCAAGTTCTTTTTTTTTTTTTTTTCTATGTTAAAAATCTCTCACTTATTAGTTAGAATTAAGTTTCTGTCTTTTTTTCCTTACCTCTCCCCCTCAATTCACTGCAATACCAATGATCAAAAGCACAGTCCCTATACTTTAGGATAGGATCCAGCTTAGTCACACAGTCAGTGAAAACCTGATGAAAACTGATGGAGTTTTATAATTGTGGCAGTCGAACCATGAACACCAAATCCTCAATGTTTTCCAAATTCTTTTTCCTCCTTTAGGTGTCATTAGTAATTTGTTCCGCTGTTCTCCTGGCCTGGCCTCCCTATGTGCAGTCTCTATATGGTCAGGATCTGGGCTTCAAGTGCCAAGCTCACCAATATCCTAGCCAGGCTTTCTACAAAGCCTGACAGTTTTTAAAGTCCATTCATCAACACTGGCGTGAGCTCTAAATTACATAAGGGCCTTAGAAACCTGTTCCAGTGTCCCAGCAGAGACAAGGATTTAGCCCCAAAATGCTCGTATTCATACCTCAAAGGAAACAGATAGTTCCCTTCCCAAACCCACAGAAATATTTGTACATCTAAAGTTCCTGAAGCAAAAACACATCAGATTTAGAAGAATCTTTTGGCACAAGATGACCTTGCTTTCTGTTACCTATTTCTAATAAACACTCATTTCGGGAATGAAAACAGTGCTAAGAAAATAAATGCAACTCTGGCTGACTTAGATCCAGAAAGGATGAAACCTGGACTGCATTCTTTGGAAATTTTCACAGTAAGAAATCAAGGACAAAGGTCTCTCTCATTTAGTTAATGTCACATTTTGATGCTCTTCAGATATACATATATATATATTTTTTTTTACAATGACAATAGAAAAGCTAAATGACCTCAAAGGGTATTCACTGAAAGGCAATCTTACTCTAGCCTCCTCCTGCCTTTTACTTAAAATTATTACATTAGAGAGATTCCATTCTGTTCAAGTGGTTTTACTGATTCCCCGAAATTTACCCCTTCTGTACACAATATTCCCATTTTTCTGATCATGCCTAGAGCTCCTAAATGTAAGGCGGCTTCTACTTCTGCAGCTGCATCCTAAAGAAGTCTGTAAGTGAGCAGCCACTGTGTCCAAGTCCAGCTTCTGAAACAGGTTTGTTGGTTTTGGGTTTTTTTCCCTCCTCACAATGGAGGTAAAACCGGAAAGGGATGGCAGGACTGATTGCAATTTGCAGATGCATCTTGATTACCACCTTAATTTCCCTTGCTCATTGGAGAGCAATTTTAGCTGTGTCTGTGACCTCCCGACTGCCAGAGCTGCGAGCCTCAGCGCAGCACAGCCTGGATCTCAGCTTGCAGCACACAGATTACCTGCGATAAAGACTCCACAGCTGCTCAAGCGCCGGCAGCGCGTCCGAAGCTTGAGGAGCAGCATTCGGTAAGGCCCAGTGCCGTGGCCTAAGCCGGACAGCACAGAAAGCGTTGCCGCCCGAGTAGGGAACTTGGCTGGCATCAGTAAGGGCCAGGAGGGACGATGGAAGAGGCAGGTCCAGATAAGCCACCTTCCTTCTCCCAACTGGAGGCCCCAGTCAGAAGGTGTTGTGATGATACAAGCAGGAGAAAGGGTTCATAGGGCTGGCAGAGCTTGGGGCTAACTTATTTGGTTTACGGAAAGCTCTGGAACAGTCAAATGTCAAATGCTCATTGTTCAGTGTGACCACAGGTGAGGATTGGTAACCAAAGGGGTTTCAGCCAGTCTTATAAAGGGAAAATGGAGAATCAGGCCCTTCCCAAAGCACCAAGTTGTAGAGATTGCCCAGGCAGCAATGTGGGAAGGGGGAGGGATGATAAAAGGACTCCAGCACAAGTCCAAGAGGGAGATTATCCCCTAAAATGAAAGGCAAGGACAGAAAGTAATGCTATAGGTCAGCAAGCCTACAGAGACACACTACACACGGTCCCACGCTCTTTCCACAGTAGCCGTGAGTAGAAGAGGACCTGGCAATAATAGTGGGCCCCACCAAGGGATGGTCCAAGGATAGGGGCCACTTCTCTCCCTTCCTCTTCTCTCCTTCACAAGAGGATGGCAGGAGAAGAGCAGGGCACTGAGCCATGAACCTCTAGCGACCATGTATAGTTGGTAGCATCCGTCACCAAACAGAGCCGGGATGGAGACTCCAGCATCCAGAAAAATCACATCCTGCTGACTCAGGGATGGAACTGGGGACGCACTGGCATTCTTCACTAGAAGAATCGGCTACCAAGGAACTAGTGAATAAATTCATGTATTTAGGCACAGTACTGAATACCACGAAAACTGAAGGCTGCCTACCCAAAGAGTATTTGCGGATCTGTTGTTAACAAAAGCTATAAGCACCAAGAAAACACAGGTCAAATGACCACAGGCGGCTCTGAGATCTTGCACGCTGTTTGGTGCCACAGCTACAGTTCCACTGGGTAAAACTTAAATCATCTTTTGCTGCAAATAGCACTACAGCTATTTCGACAGGAAGCACAAGAAAACATCAGTTTATGCCAGCTGGCTGCCTTGCGATGCGTACATTCAGGTTCCCAAGTCTTTTGGAGAGACTGGTACTCCTACAAGAATATGCAACTCTATGTGAATCAAATTCTTGAAAAATAAAAGACCAACAGTCAAGGAATGTTTACCTGCAGTATCTTGTGCCATCTTGCGTGTTCTTTTTTTCATCCCCAAATTCATCAAGACTCATCAGAAATGTCGGTACCTTACGTACAACAATGGCAGACACGCAATATATATTTCCACACACATAAGGGCAGTAGCAAATTTCATGATTAAACACAAAACATGGGTTTAGGAATCTTAACATTTTCCATATCACAGTTATAATTAGATAAATCTGTTGTCTTCCTTATGCAAGTACTTCTATTGTATTTGATACTTGAAAGGTCTGAACATGTCTAAATTTAAGAAGTCAGTAGGTCAGTTGTTTTGAAATGGGAAAAGAGTTGACATGATGATGTGAATTAAAATAAAATTATTACTAATCAGATGGCATCAAGTTGTTTTACTTGCTATTTACATTAAACCTGACTGGTAGGTGGGTATTATGAGCTATACTTAAAATGGAATGCAATTAACTTATTAAAATAATAATTAAAAAAAAAAATCTATTTCAAAAGTGTTTTTCATAACTTGGTATTCCTTTTTCCATTCCCCACTGTGATCAGAATTTAACTGTCTGAAAGTTCATCTGGCAGCGGAAATGTTATTTCCAGTTTGCCTACAGATACAGTCATTTCTCAGGGGCTGGCTCATAGCAGACGCTTTTGTAGATAGTCTTTAAACTTTTCCATTTCAGAGGCAAACACTCTTGATCAAAGGATGAATAAAAAGAAAGGCCTCAGGAGATTCCTTCTCTGCTGACTACCTCCAAAGGGTCCTGTCGGGTTATGAGCTCTCTGAATCTCAAAGCTACCTTTAGTTTCTATTTTTATCTTCTAAATTTCTAGACCTGTACACCTAAAAGCAACTACAAAGCTTCCTTGTAGAATAGGCATACATCATCTTATTTCACACACTAATTTTAAGGAGAGAGGGAAGGGGAGTTGTGGATGGAAGCCAATGCCATAGCGTAAGCACCCAATTGATATGGTCATCTCCTCCATAGGACGGTGTCGTTGCTCCATGGACCACAGAAGAGGGATGTTTGTAGGCAAAATACATAGTACTTGCTTTGAGGGCTGTGGCTGAAGAACAGAACCTAGAGAGCAGCAGACATTTAGACTGACGGTACAAAGAGCAAAGAGAAAATGCACCACAGCCTTGTGTGTGAACACCATCCTTTTTCAGAGAGTGAGGCTACAGCATCGGTGCAACTGAAAGAATGGGAAGGCAGTAAGAAGCCATACGCATGGTAGGAAAGAAATGGCTAAGAGGGGTAAACAGCCACCATTTGAGTTAGATTAGCTCTTAAATGGAGTCTCTTAAAAAAAAAAGATGTAAAAGAAAGTACAGGCATGCACGCATACAGAATTATCCTTGTAAGAGGAAAGTTTTTCCTACTACAAGAGAAAAGGGCCCTATTCTACTGAAATGAAATACAGGCTATTTAACAAGACTTAACAAAAAAGAAGAAAGACCATCTGAGAACAATGTATCTATTATAGCCTTGTTTTCCAGCAGATGTTTTGAGGTGACACAGAACAGCTTAGTAGCTGGGTGTTCTGTTTTAAAGTCCATGCTGTGAGTCGTTCCGGAACAGAGCTATTTTGGCTATACAGGGCTTTTAAATTACCATTTTTAAAGTGTACTTAAGCTGGTAAGCTATGTGTAGCTAAAGACTTTTGTTTGAGGAAGAAGGGCAGGGGGCCAAGAAAGGTACCTCCAAAAGGAAAATGGGCTTTATTAAATCAAAGTGCACAAACAGTACTAATCTTATCTGTTTTTCATACATCTCTCTGCAGCCTTACTGAAATAATGTATTTCACTTGAATTCAAAACTAACATTTCTAGCACGTAGAAAAAGAGCTTTTGCTTTGCAAAAATATTTTTGCAACAATCAGGTGTCTGAATGCACTTCCCAAAGAATGAGCACGAGGATAATAATGATGCTATAAACTACGTTTGACCTTTAAACAGCTTTCATTTTGAAACGGGCCTTCGCTGAAGCAATGGCACTATTCATAATGAAAAATTAAGCAAAGTTGTTCAGCATGAACTTAGTTTCCAGAAGTTTGAAGAAATGAACTGCTATTTAAGTAGGAAGAAACGCAAGAATTTCCCCAACGTCATTAATTCTTCCTATCTGACAAAAGGCCTGGGAGCAGCCACGTGGCCGGTCTGCAGGTACCTCTGCAGCACTCAGGCTGTAGGCAGTCAGTGTTCTCCTTATACCCACAGCTTATGCAGGTTTGTGGGCAGGAAAACACAACATTATTTTACTCATACCCCACGGTAAATGTATTGCTGCCAGCCTCTGTGCTTGACTGGCACCTTTCACATAAATACAATTGAACTATTTCTAGTGCTTGTCTTTACCCATCACTGCCTGAAAAACCCTTGCCCAAAACACCCTTGTCCTGATGCTGCTCCATCATCAATGCTTTTACAGGATGAAACTAATATAACATAACTTCAAATCTCTCTTCAGTACCAGCAGCAGTAAAATATTCAAGTACATATGCTATAATTTAAAATGCAGATATGTGTTTATGAAGAAAGTTGCTTGTGGCCAGCAATATTTGTCATCGTACTATTATTTCTGCCCACAGTAAACACTTGGAAAAGAGCACTTTCATTCTGAGGTTGAATACGCAAAGCTGTGTCATGTTCAAGCAGTGCCCTTATGAAAAGGCACCCATCCAGAAGTTGTAGAGCTACCTCTGAAGGCGCTTAGTTTATCTGAAGTCCTGAATTAATACCATGAGTTTTCGAATGCATCACGTTTCTAGTAAAAAGTCCAAACATTCAAGAATAATCAGCTGAAATAAATCTATTTAAAATCCCACAAATTACAGCCACAATGCAAGTCACATGAGAAAGGTAGCTTTCTATAGTTCCTGTCTGAAGGGTGAAGCAGTCCTGGCACAAATGGGATATTGCCCAGCTGCGTATCCCCTCGCAGTGCCCGCGCTCCTGAGGACACTCCACTTCCATCAGCCTCTTTGGTAAGCATCCATGCATGCACTGCAACAAGAGGACACGCAGGAAGCCACCACGTTCTGCTGTTTAGTTGGCCAGAAACTACACAAGTGCATAATTGCTGCAGCTATTAAAACCTTTGATGATCAGTTTAATTATTTCCATCCATAACAAAGAAATCACAGACACCACCACTGCCAACTGTCCCCCCCCCAAACTATTTGTATCTTTACAAATAGTTCACTAAGAAAATTTTAACAACCTTAAATGTTAATAATATAGGGCACTTAAAACTATTTTCAACCAGGTCTGTTGCATGTTCGTATTCATTGTCACCAGCTATTGTGTGCTCTAAAGGCTTGTAACTTGAGGTCAAAGTCAGACATTTGCAAACTACTTTGACTTAACTAAAACGTGCACAGGCTTTATATAAAAACAGATAGATTTTTCGAAAGAGCCCATTACTATCTTAGTTCTGCTGCAAATGAAATCAGCAAAACACAGGAAACAGCAACAGTCATATCAGCAAGACCAGGCAATCCATCCAGCCCGGTCAGTAGCAGCAGTGTCAGAGACAAAACATTTCTACAGCCCAGAACTTGGTTCTAATGCAGATTTCCATCTGCTGGATGACTGGTGGCAACAAATTAGTCCAAGCTATCAATATTTCATAAGCCATAATCAAAAACCTTGTCATTACAATTACTGTATTTGAGCATTTGATCTCATTGACACTTTGCAGATATGACATCTGTGTCCGAGCTTGCTTGATTTTTTTTTTTTTTTAATCACAAGTTTAATGGTAACATCCCATTCTTGAGAATTCCTCATATACACGCATATAACACATAAACATTTTCTCCAATGAAAACCACGATGCCAACTGCAAGTTTAGGGTTACATATTTGCAAACACCGAGGACAGTACAATATATACCTCTGCCCATGAGACGAGGTAGTGAAAGATGGACACAAACAAAATCCCAATCACCTCTCTCGCTTCCTCACAGTTGAATAAAAGAGCAGAAATTAGTCTTCTAAAAATCAAACGCTTTGACAGCTGTGGGAAACCAACCCAAAATTTAAAAGGATGGCTGCCACTGCCAATAGGTCCTTGAGATATTGTTCACCACCATGACAGACAGAAAAGATATGCAATTTAAATGCAAGTACATATTTAGCATCTTTTTATTTTCTTGAAAGTGCAAACTGCATACTCTTGTTAATCCTAACTGTGGCTTTTATCATTTCAGCATTTATTACACTACCCCTAAGAAACTAAGGAGACATACTAAAATTATTTCACTCTTAATGCTAACAATATCACCCATTGCTGACTTGCTAATTTTCTCCAAATGACTCTACCAAGTTCTCTTTTCCTCTCTAATTTCTTTTCTCTGCTGGCTCCCCAGACATTTTTCACACACAGATTTTCTTTCTCACTTACAAATCTCCACTTGGCATTCACTAAAATACTACAGGACATAGTTAAAAGCCAGAGGATTAAAATCCATTTAAACCAACTTGATAGAAAAGCAAGAACCTGGAGGGGTGGGGGAAGACACTGAACTGTTCTTTACTGACCTAATGGCAAGTGTCTCCCCCTGAGAAGTCCTACAGATTTCAGGTAGAAAGTCCTCCCCCCACCCTCCAAAACCAGCCTCCATGTATGGGAATATTTTTATTTAAATCTCTACTAGTATCTTAAACAATTCAATCACATGAAATAGGAACCATTAGACATGACAATCTTAAAATACACCCTCTGCCTTCAAATACATGTCAGGCAAGCAGAGGTAACAATGCATTTCTCTGCACCTGTTCTTTGCACAGCCATTGAAAGAGATATCCCATCTGCTAACAAAGGGACTAGTCTAGGCCATATCAAAAGAATTTGTTTCAATGAAATTTTCATTAAGGTTAAAGCATGACAGGTTTGAGACCACTTACATCTGAAGAGTGTTAAGTGCCAGGAGGGCAGGGATTTTTGCACTTTCTGAAGCCTGAAAATCAGTAACGTAATGAAGCCATGAAGGGAGGACAGGAGAAGGGAATATTGATTTTTTTTTTTTTTTTTCTTCCTCCTCAAACCACTTAAATATTGAAAAGGCTGAGTGATTCACTCTGAAGTTACACTTTAAAACCTTAAACGTAAGAAAGCAGGCAAAGGTAAAATTCTAGTGGTAAAAACTCTTTTGGTTCTTGCTGACCCTCACATAACCCTGCCTCTTGCAGTCCGTCAATAATGCCCTCTGGGCTTTACAAGCTGCACCCCTGGCACTCCACAGCTGTGATATTGCCACAAAATTCATCTTTATCCAAGATGTCAATTGCCCTGCCTGTTTGCATGCTTTGTATGCAAAAGCTTATGGCACATTCAAAAAATTTAAAGGGTAATACTCACAAATTTGAAAGTGGAAGATAAGAGTTTCACAGTCTACATTGAAAACTAATAACTGAAAACCACACTGAAACAAAATTATTTGACATTCCTGCAGAATTTCCAGAATTTCTACATAGTGCCACAAAACTGAGAGTCAGATTACTGTTACTACCCATGGCTTTGTTTATGAGCCTTTCAGAGCCTTTTACGTATGTGGAAACTGTTCTAACAACAAACTTTTTTCAACCACAAATGCTTAACCATTATCAGTGAGAAGAGTGTCTACTGAACACTACTAGTAGTTGCCAAAGCTAACAGATTAAGTCAATGTACTCATCTGGAAGTTCTATACTGAGCTATTTTGGAGATACAATGAGCCAAGAGAGTTCGGAAAGTGTTCAAGCAGTGAGTTAATCTTATTTTTCTGAAGCAGGAAAATTTCCCAAATGCCTTTTCTAATTTGTCTCAGTTTTCCTCAAATAAAACAAAATAAAAAGGAACCCTAGTGGAGGATTACAGATGTACCAGATTAATTATTTTGGTCAAGGGGAGGTCAGTGAATATGAAAAATGAAAAGCCTATTTTAAACATGGAGGTAAGGTCAGTTCCTGCAAAGTGAATGTGGAAGAAACACAAAAGCAAATTTATTTAGAAGCCTAAAATACTGTTCTACAGCAATTTTTCATACCTACTACCCCGAACCACAGGAGAGAGAAAAGAAAGTTAATTTCCTAGCAAGTAAGCAAGTAGAACTATTACAAGAATCAGGTACTCTCTCCCTCTTGTCAGCCAAGAGTTTGAGCTCACAGGAAATTCAGGCTGGGGAAAGGGGAGAAATGAAAGGACTTCAGGTTTCAGGGAGAGGAAATTCATCTCTTCCTCTTCCAGAGGCATACGGCTTCTGACTTTTTTGGCCCACCCTGTGGCAAGGAAGATTAAGCCCAGAGTAAGTATAGAACAAATAATCTCAGAGCTGACAAAAAAGGAAAGGTAAAATTCAGTGGGCAGAACAAATCTGAGAATAAATTCATATGGAGAACAAAAGGGACAGATCCGAGCACTAAAGAGAAAAATGAATTGTTTAGTTAATGAGCATCAGGAGAGATCCCCTCCATAACATCTGACAAAGAGATGTTAAAACTTGAATCGCGCTTAAAATAAAGCAAAAGTGGTTTGGGAGCTAAGATAGGGAAAAAAATTATTACTAGATGTTGTGCAAACTAAATAGCATTCCTAAATTTCATTTGAAAATACTGCATAGATATTTATCCCAATAAAGGAAAGAATTTTGCTCAGCTCTTGCTAGAGGACCAGTTATTATTGAGACTGTCAGGTGAGAAGTGTTCTTCACAACTTGTTTGAATAAGACAGAGTTTATCAGTAACTTAATAAGAATAATAATCTTGGACCAGTGTAATTTAAAAATTCAAACAAACTGTCACTGAGAAATGAGACAAAAATCAAATAAATAAATAGTGCAATGAAATAAGGATGGAGGGCCACCTACATTTTTCCTGAAACATGACATTTTTTTCAATGTCCAATTTTTTTCTGTCTGCTCATGAATTTGGAGTTATCCACATCCTAAAAATGCTCTGTTTTCTGTTAAAGCTTAGTGAGCATAACAATAACAGTACGTTTTTAATAACATGCACACTAAACATTGCAGCCACGAACAGTCAGTGAAGTTACTTGCCATTATGAGAGATATTAAAACCAGAATATAAAAAATAACTTTATTTGCACAAACTGATTTTCTTCAGTCCCACCTAATTTTTTGTTGATGAGCTAGTTATGAGGTTGATGAACATATTGGGGGAGATAGGAGAAGAAAAGGGGATTTACACGACAACAATTCCACTATTGTCAGAGGGCAATATTGGTATTAGTACACAGTAAAATCTAATGTTTTCACATTGTTTCTGTTTCCAGATAAACCCTGTTGCTGCTGTTCTTCAACGCACCCTGCAAAGCGCTGTCCTTTTTCCTCTAGTTCATTTGTCATTTTTCTCCTGTCTGATTTAACATCAGAACCATCAAAAGCATCTGTACTTCCAGGATTTGCCCTTTGCCACATTCCACATTGATTCTCTATTCTCTCCCTGCTATAGCTGACAGCTACTCAGAAGATAGCTGGTGTCAACCAAGACTTAAACCCTGCAAAGAAAGCTTTCTGGAAAAAAAGCCAGAGCTGACCTGATTTATGCAGGGCAAGGACGTCTGCCTTCGGTGGCTAAGGTTAAGGAGAGACCAGTGATCCTACACTCCATGCCATCAATCGCTCAGAGCCCTTTGCTCTACAGGGTGTCAGCAGCTCTGAGGGATGCTCCATCATGCAATTCACGCCATAGTAACCAGCTGCAACAACAGCAGGATGCAGCAAATGCAAAGAAGAGTCTGGAAAAACTGAGGCTTAATCCCTTATGTCACACTGCTGTGGTCACAGGGCACAAAAGAGGCAGGAAAGTGAATGCTAAACAAGGCTTAGTTGTTAACATAAGGAGTTGCAGGACTGCTTGTGCACCAAGGAGCACTTCCATCAGCACTAAAAGAATTTTCAAGGGTATAAACTAATCCAAAGCACTTACCTCAGAAACTGGAGTATTCTTCAGAGCATGTACCAAAACCCAACAGACTTCAGGGCTACCTCTACATTAACTAGAGTAAATCTGGTGACACGGTACTCGAGACACCTGTCCAGAAGACAACTCTCAGAGCCAAAGATCTGAAAGGACTTTGGCTTGGATTTAGCTCCTCGAACTCTGAAAACTGTAATTTTCATTTTTTCCTCTCCCTCAGTCCCACTGGCCTCAGATTTATATTATGTTCTTATCTTTTTTACTCAAAGAGTAAAATTACCTCTATTAAATATGTTAAGTAAATAGTTTGACTGAAGGATGTAATTGCAGTAAAACGCAACATATAAGTAACAATGTCATAGCATAACCCAGACCAATCTGATGAAAGATAAAACAAAAATGCCTTTGGTTGAGTTGCACAAAAAATGAATCCTGTTAAAATATGGTCTTTGTAATGGTTTCATTTTTATTTCGACATAATTACTTTCAAATAGGAAGCCCATTGGAAGTGTATGGCTCAATAGCATTTTGACTGACTGCATGACATCTGGTAGCAAAGAAGTTAAAGATGATACTAATTGAAAAGCAGCTAGCAGATCACAGGTAAAGCTGATTTGTTACAGCTGGATCACATAGTTGCCACATGATGCAGATCTGATCTTTCTGTCAGCGAAGACTTACACCTACATGCCTCTCCCCCTCCTCCTTCCCTCCAATCCATCTAAGCAAACTCTGATATGCGAGCTCTGCTGATAGCTGGCTAGCTCCCAGCAGAGCTCTCATTCACGTAGATATAATCAGAGATATGTCAGGGTACAGTACAGTTGGTGGAGGAATCATTCCCAGAGAAGTCAGAAATGTGGTTTTCATGGGTTTATAGCATGACTTTTGCAAGGATCTGAAGAGCAATGGACCTGTTCTAACACTAGAAGGTATAGCATGCGCTGTTCATTCTGCCTCGTTCATGATGACGCGCCTAGACCACACAGAGAATGCCTTACTTTGCAGTAAATTCCCTTTACCAAGGCTTGCTCCTTTCCACAGTATACAACTGATTAAAAGAGACACCCCACCCCCCTGCAACACACTTACTACTGCTAATTTTTCACTAGCACCTCTCTCACACTTGTAAACATGCTGTTGAAATTCTCCATTTACTTTACCAGCCTAGGAAACGTAATAAAAACAGTTGAAGACTGCGTGCTAGGTAAATTTTCCAAAATTGGTACAGCTCTAATAAAATCCTTTTAGTCCTTTAATCTTCAAAATAACCCAAGAATGTTTCTTGGATCCTTCCCCAGCTTCTCTACAAGAAAATGAAACAGTCCATTTACACCCTCTCCTTATTTACAAGCTCCCTTTTCTCTACAGAGTTATTTATTCCTGTCTTCCCAGGTATCACAGCCCAAGACTTTTAATCACATAGAAGGCCATAGTCAATAATTCTAGGTGCTACTTAGCTGAAATACTAAATCATCACTAGAAATAAAGCTTTATATAAGAGAATATTTCACAGGAAACTTCATTAGCACTTTGATAACTGAAATCAGCAAAACAAGCGACTGAAACAGCGCTAAGCTTTGATCTCATAACTTTTCTCACTGCTCGTTTCTTCCAGTCCTCCTTATTATCCTGCCTCCTGCCATGTTACTCCTTCTCAACCCTTTTTCTAAAATACTTAAATGTGCTTTCTCTAAGCATATGATTTCTAGCCTCCATAGACTGAAGCATTTTGGGGGAATCAGATTAGCCATGGAAATTTTTAAGCACCAGAGGACCTGAAAACTCAGATAAACAGTTCTATCACAGTCATGAACATCAGTTTCCCAAGTTGGAATATTATTTTTTTTTTACCCAAGCTTATGGATGTTGCAAAATTACCATTTGAAAAAAAGTGGGGTTTTTTATGATACCTACCAAAATTAGCTTCCAATTACTCTAAGAATGTTACATGATTAAAACAGAAATAGCATGAAGGAATATGACAGCTTTTCACTACATGGCCCAACAGGGAAAAAAAGAAACCCAACCATCACTTATATTTAATTATTCTAGGTATGCTATTTCACTGAAACACACTCAAATATGTACTAAGTTCTCATACTTGACTACGTATTTTACACCTTCTGCTTGCATAAAAAGTGCATTGTTAACTAAAAGTCAACAGATTTAGTACAATATAATATAAAACAAGTAAAACAGACATTGACTTACTGTGAGGCATTTATATCCAAATCTTCAGAATTACCTTAGATACAGTAATTATTTTAACAGAGATTTAGCAGGAAAAAAAAAGTCATTTGAGCCACAAGGCTTTAGTTCGAGCCTGGAGGTCTTCACCTAGCTGAAAAAAAAAAAGAAACTAATTAGCCAAACTATGGAAAGGGTTATGGAACAAACTAGCAGACAAATGGGATCCTCAGCTGAAGTAAATTTCTAGAACTTCATTTATGTCAATCTATACCAGCTGAGGCTGTGTGCCCTGAGATCAAGTGGTCTGCAGCCCCTTCTGCTGGGCAAGGGTTAGCTACCATGTCTGCACACTGCGGTGCTTGACCTGAAGAAAAAAAAAAAGGGGGGGGGGGGTGGAAATGAATTTAAGTTCAGTAGAAGCAAAGAGGTGAGATAAGTCACTGCTGTGGTACAGTTCTTGCTGGCTGTATCTGTAAGTTAAGGCAGTTATGCTCTACAGTGCATTTTTTAGTCCTGGTCTTAGGTGCACAGTGTAGGGGTCACAGCCCAGCATTAGGGCAAGTGGGTTTCCACAGTCCTGGCTCACTGACTATTCAGAAGAATCATTTGGGGAGAATTTTATCCTCCTCCATGCTCACACGCTTCTAGTTCCTTCTGCAGGAAATAGAATGTGCAACGGGGTAGTGCACATGCTCACAATTTGCCTAAGATACAGACAAGACACATCAGAGATCGAACCTGCAGAGATTAACTCCTCTACGGTACAGATGCAGCCGTTCTTCCCCCCACAAAGTAGGAAGTATTTATGTTAGTACTCAAAAAGGTAGCAAAGTGTCATAGCTCTGCATGCCACCCCCATTTCAAGCACTACCAACCTTTCATTTTCTGATGTATTTTTGAACTAAGTTTTCTATATCCCTATTCATAATGTTATATTCTTATGCTGCCACACTAACATTTTACATTTCTATAGTGTTTTCATCAGATGATTTCAATGTAGCATGAGGGTCTATTTGCTCTTTATTTCTGTTTGCCTTGTACCCAGACTTACTACAAGACTGATTGATTTAGAGTAGGAAGCAAAATGTATCTTGTAATACCTGCTTGTTTGGCATAGGTACATAAAAATCGTTAAAATGAAGTTAACGGTACCCAGTGCACAACCAGTAGAAGGAGTCGGAGAACTGGCACACAATCTGCCAGCAGGTAGCACTGCTCTGAACAAGCTGGAACAGGCTGGCACCCAGGGGGTAACACATCCCTCAACAAGCTAGAACAGAGGCTGATCCATGAAAGGAGGAAACGATCCTTTGGACCAGACAGATCTTGACCCACGGAAAAGCGTATATAAACATCAGTGATACACTATGGAGCTTGGAAAGGCTTAAAACTTCCCTCGGGGAAAAGCTCTTGAGCCTAGCCATCTCAGTCTCAGAGGGAAGAACCACCAAAGCCGTCAGAACCAGCGATGTGGCATCAGACTTGTATCATCGTATACATAACGACTGACTAATAAATTGATTAATTTCCGGCTTTTAGTAGTTAACAGAAAAATTACCTATTATCTGAGCATAAATAAATGTTTGAAGTTTTGAGGTTTTGTCTGTCTCAGTCTCTCAGAGTACTCCCATCATGCTGGTCCCAAACTCACAAATAGTAACAGCAGCACCATGTGCAAGCACTGATGTCTTACAGCAACCTCACCAAACAGGGAATTATTATCCCTATTTTAGATATGAAGAAACTGAGGTGTAGACAGCTTAGCTGACTTTTTCCAAACTAGCAAAGCTAGTAACACAGCCCAATCTCCCAAGAGCTGGCTGCGTGGTTCAGCAGAGAGGACTGATGCAAGCTTTGCAAGAGATCAAGGCTAACAAGACTAGAGGCCTTTGTACTGCTGACGAGCATCTGTGCTGCCAGTCCAGACCACAGCTCCATCTGGCCCTGTCAGAAATCATAGCTTGTCCTGATGATCAGAAAACCACAGAAGGTAGACATTTTCAGTATTCTTGCAAATAAATTGTTTCATCTCTTACTTTGTATGTCTCACCAATGCATGAGAAATATAATCGTTGACATATTGTGCTCTAATATTTTGTGAATTATTTCTAATTTCTGTGGTAGAATATACATTATAATTCAAGAGTTTCCTAGTAACATCTCATAAACTTTCAAGCATCACTTTTTTCCAGACCACAGAATAACATGATGGCAGAATGTTCTGTAAACCTATATATATATAAGAATGTGTGTGTGTGTGTGTGTGTATATGTGTGTGTGTGTGTGTGTGTGTATGTCTTGCTCTGCCAAGCCTTGTAGCTGTTGGGTGAAGTTCTGGCAGTTTGGCAGACACAGGGCTCTAGGATTAGTTACAAGACGACATTTGCATATAAATCTGTCTCTATTTATGAAGCCTAAGAAAAGTGTCATTGGATTTTACTTTTGAGAACAAAGTATGAATAACTTCATATAAGCTGAGAAAGTTAAACCTTTTTCTCTTAAGTTAAAAGTCTCTGTTAGGTTTGAGTTAGGTTTCTAGATATATAGACCATATCCATATTTTTAATGACCCATGTTCGCATAGGTGTTCAGATTGTTTCTATGGACAGGAACACAGCCTGTGTATGCTCTGAAGTTTGAATTTGATCTAGACCAATTCTGTTCCCCTTCTCTCTTTTCCCCTGGTGGATTTTTCACTGCTTACTGATCCAGCTGGCTTGCTTCAGGCTGCAAGTCAGCTTGCATGTAGTGGGTAGCTTGGGTTTGACTGCGAGCATCTAGATACACTTACAGTCACCTATTTTAACACTTAGTCACCTCTTTCCAGGAAGGAAACTGGGGCAAGGGAGGCACGTGTAACTAAGGAAGATGGGCCATAGGTTTTAGCAAAGAAAAGTGAAGTGCGATGTTGAAATTCAGAGTATAAATAATCATGATGATGACCATACCTGAGCTGCATTAAAGTTAGTTTGCTTTATGTGACCAGGAACTCCACACCTCTGCTGAATCATACCTACATTACTGCAGAGCTCCTTCTGAAATGCTTCTGGGAATCAGGAATGTCACTTGTTACAAAAAAACCCAAAATATTTTAAACTGATACTCAGTATCCTCTCCTACCTTTGCAGTAAATCATCTCAGAACTCAAGAGCCATTCCTGATCACTAGCACTTACTTTGTGAAGTTTTCTTCTCTTAATTTTAAAAGCTAAATTCAAAGTTTCTTCCAAGTAATTCTCAATATCAGGATTGATCTCAGATGAGCTTAGCCTCTGCTGCTGTTTTGAATGAACAGATCAGTGTTAGAAATGTGTTTTTAGAAGCAGTATTTTATAACTGATTGTTGGCTTCTTTCTGTTAATTTTTGTGAGTGCCTGTCAACAGATTATTTTTGCAGAGATTACTGGCACTGTAACAGCCTCATCAAAATGGCAACATCATAGACCTCTGTCTTTGACCATACTTGTAAGATGCTTAACTTTCCACTTCTGGCCCACTATCCTTCTTTAAAAAAAAACCACGATCCTTCTATTAATATATACTTAATAGTCCACGGAAGTATAACTTCCTATATCTCTGCTCCCTGCATGAAATAACATCTGCACTAAGAAAAGTAGCAAACTCTCTCACCGCTGAAGCTGTATGTATCCTAGTACCAATAATGACAAAACAGTAAAATGAACCCCATTTTTACTGGAATGTCAGTTAACATTTTTCCAAGTATAATAAAACATATCAACTGCAACTTTAATAATTTTACCAGCAGTTCTTTGTTTGAATTTACTTTTAGTATAGCTTTAAAACAATTTTCTGATTAAACAACCTGACATGCAATGGAAGCACCATAGAAATTATTTTGATAGCTACACTGATACCCAGTCAGTTTTGCAGCAAAAGGATCAGGTTTTCTGTCAGCATCTCAACTTTTCTGCACACAACTTTGCAAACTGGTAACAGTTTGCATGGGGAACTTCGCATCTGACAACCCATCTTACAAATTTCTCCCATTATTCCTGGGGCAAATCCTGTAAGGTTTGTTAACTCCCATGGCACTTGATAGGAGTGACAGGTGGTCAGAGGGTTGGAAATTCATCCCTGTGTAGGTTGGCACCTATTAAACACAAGACCTACTGATTTTTAATCCCCAGGATCAGTTTCTGACTGCTCTATACATATCATCAGGAGGATACAGCTGTTCTAGATCCAACAGAGCAGACATGAGCAACCTGATGCCAATCTGGGGAGACAAGGCAATTTGCCTCTCCATGGAGAAGAGGCTGCTGTGCAAAAAATGTGAAACAGGTCAACGTGGAGGAGACAGCTGATGCAACCACAAGAAGGAAATTTCACCTCCTTGGATCCAAGTGCTGGATGTGCCTGTGAATGACCACACTCCTCCACAACAATAGATAAAGGGCAGGGACTAGCTGAAGGGATTTATTGATATCAAAATGATTCAGGAGAGTTTTATGAATGGAAGCTTGAGAATGAATACGGTTGCGGTCCAGAAGAGAAGGTGTAACCAGATCTTGTACCACAAGACCATGAGACAGGAAGTAGTTGGAAGTTATGGCAGTTCTTAATGTATAACAAGATTAATATGAGCAGTATTTTCATATTAAATAACTGAGCAGGTAAAAATTAAAAGACTATGTGGTTTTTAACACTCATAATGAGATGAGATACATCTCCCTCTGCTTCTTTTTCTTTGGGCCCAAAGCTTTTTATTTTACAGTGGTTTCTAAATCTGTCCAGCTGGTCAGCTTGGAGGGCAAGCATTGCTTACTAAGGGCCTACTCAAACTGGATGAATTCATGTTTCCTGTTCTTACACACCTTCACAAGCTTTCTATTCTCAGCCAAGTGGACTATACATAAATATTTTCAATTTTAATATTATAAAAATACTCTGTCATGTGCCACTTAAGTGACATGCAAGACATGAGTCCCACCTCAAGGGAATAAACATTTCAAAAAACAGATTCAGTTAATTTAAAAGTGTCTGAGTCAATATGCCCAAAAGCTTTATTTTTAAAATTTTAAAATTGTAAATTAAAACCTATTTTAAAAAATAATTTTATAAATTCTTTTTATCTAGTCAATTTTGTAATTCAGAAACAGAAAAAAAATTGTTGACATAGAAAACCCACTGAGCTGAGATTTCAAATATCTTAAACACATCCAAAAACTTCTATTAATTTTTAAAGACATCTGCTTTAGTTGAGCACTCAAATCAGATGTGAATTTTGTGTTGGTTTATGGCAGAATATTCTCCGTTGCTAATTTTTGACTGCAGATTTCTAATTCTACATGCGAATATGCAGTCGACACAAGCAGTCCAACACGCAAATGTGGAAAAGAGTGGTTCATGTAAGATACTTGTAGAACTACTAATTAGGAGAGATACAGCAAAGTATTCTCAGAGAAAAAAATCCGACAACAAATGACCTTTGCAGTTTTAGCGAGCTGAAGTGAGGAGAAGACCAGCTCCTTCCTGCCCCTGGTTAACACTGGTGGAAAGAAGCCTATTGTTTTCAGCAAGAACAGGATCAAACCCATAGCTGCCAAGGTGTTAATGGCAGCAGAGTCCACCCTGCATTTGGGACTGCCAGCGCCAGGCCACAAGATGTTGGCATCAGCTGCTCCTTCCCACCTCCGGCTGCGTGGTCCTGATCTTCCGCTGCAGCTTCCCCCCTCCAGCTATGCCACAACAACTGCTTGTGGGAGCACAGGGTATACCGGATTGCTGAAAATAGCCCTTTTGGAGTGTTATTTTTAACCTGGATCCCTTCAGATCATGTCAGGGCGGCCTCACGAGCCATTGTGCGCGTGGGGGTGTGTAGTAATGCAGGATAACAAGTTACCAACAGCATGCGGTGGGGATGGGGAGCGGAATACAGAGGACCATTTAATCTGGCTTTGCCCCTAAAGGCAGAGTATTGTGAAACTACATCCCCGTTTACCAATTTCGTGTACAATATACGAAGCAGAGAGAATACAAGTCTTTCTGTCATACCCATGAGAGAATAACAAAGTTCCAAAATGCTTAAAAATCATTAAAACACTTTTCCTTTCTTTTTGTATTGCTGTAGCTAAATATACACACAGAGAAGATCTCTTGCAATATTAAATAACTATTTTCCTCACTTTCTTTATCCTTTCAGTGTAATTCAGTGCCTCTTCTAAAGGACTCCATCAAAGCCAAGTCACGGGGTGTCAGAGACATTCCCAAGAGAAATCTCTGCTAATAAACTACATGGCAGCTATTCACAGCAGAAGCACTTACTCCCAGCACTAGAAACACAGCACCTTCTAGACAACTTTTCTAATGATGGTGTCACAGAGAGGAAGTAGTAGTACCTTCCAGATAAAAGCAAAAATATGTGCACACCAAAAAAAGAAGCCACTTTCCATCAGGAATGAAGAGGAGCACTGCTCTGAAAAATGGGAGAGTAGAGCTGTCTTGTCAGTGCATTTCCACCCACAGAGACTGAAGAGGTGTCCACACACTTGCACAATGAACACTGAATAGATACTGGAAGGAGGAAGATAAAACTTTTCCCTAAGAAGCTCTTTCCTTTATTTCTTGATAGATGAGTCCTATCCTTCTTTCTCAAAAGCGGGTCTCTTCTCCAGGCTTCTGGGAACTAGCTGCTATGAGGAAATTTTTGAATAAAGAGGAAGTTTCCTAGCTCAGAGAGCAGCAGCGAGGGAAAAGCCCACATCCTCGGACTGGCTTTTCTTTCAGCTCTTCCATGCATTTTTCAATAGTCATTTGGCCCCTGGCTGTCTGTTTGAAGGACTGGCTACACAAACAAGCTGTAAGAACAAGCAGTTCAATTGGTGCTTCTGTATCTAAACAGGATGTCAATATTAGCTATTTTAATCTTTATTTTTTGATTCTTTTTAATCCTTTCACAATTCTTCATCTCTGAGGCTGATCTGGGATTGATATTGCAGCCAGAGAGGATTTGGGTTTTTATTTAATCCTGCTGCTTTGCCATGTAGCTAAAAGTCTTTTGCCTTGTTAACAATATTATACTCCAGTTAAATCAATAAATATTCACCATGTCTGCCCACTCCTTGTAACTCCTCCTTGGACAAAAGCCTCAAAGCATTTGAGTAGAGCAGAATAAGATCAATGCTTCAAATGACAAGCAGGCAAAAGAAGCAACAAATACAGCTTATCCAGCCAGTTCTCTTTTCCCTGCCTTTTCTCTCCTCCTGTATCCCACTTGTCATCTTTTTTCAACACCTCATTATCTGCCTCTTCCTTTTTCTGTGCTTTCCTCGCTTGGTCTCACCCTCGTTGCCAACAGTTCGCTGCTTCTTTTTCCAAACTCCAGGTGACATCTTGTTGCCACAGCAATATCAGACATAAAAAATTACATCTGCAACCAACTGCTGTTCCAGCAAAAGTTTGTAGAAATAGGCCTCATCTACAATGCTAATATTTTTGAATTTGCCCCTAAAATTTTCATTGCTAACATTTTCACTGCATGATCTTTGCTCTGTTATCCTTAACAAGCTGAAACCCTTCAGGTAACCCATCATATTTACTCTTGTAGGTTCCAGACTTTATAAATACCTGTCTATATATGATGTGTAGATATATATATTTATATAAGTACATATGTCAGTTTTTTAAACACCCCCACAAAAAAGCCAATGCATGTATATACACTGACATGTACAGACTACTTCCTCCAATCCGCCATTACATGTATAACACCTGTAGATTCATCTCTAACTTTCCTGACTGCTCCTTTACCCATTATTATCTAATCTATCCCTACCACGGATATGAAAACTGTCACCTGGCTGATGCTATACCACCACCCTGATTTCAGCTTTCAATGCAAAATCATTCAACTGCCTTTTCCATAACTCACATGCACGGTGGTGTGTGGAATTCAGCTTTACATACAATGGAAAGCCATGCTTTGCTTCCTACCAGTTGTGGAGACAGGATATTCATGACCAGCCAGATTCCCTGGGTCACCCCGGCATGGCAGGAAACAGCAAATGGGGTCGCAGGCACAAGACCAGTAAAGGCACTTACTCGTGGAAGAGAGGACTGTCATGTCCTAAATCGTCTTCTTCCCTCTGTCAGATATCAGCCATGCTAGCGAGGGTTTCCTGAGTTAAGAGAAAGCTAGGCTCACTTGGTTCCCTCTGTTTTCAGTGAAGCACGTCTGAATGAGATTACTCCTTTGCCTCCTGTATTATCTGCAGAGAAAGCCAAAGGTGACTAACTTCTAAATTATCAGATAAGCTTGCAGTCCAAAATAAGCTGGTAATGAATATTCCCCAGAGAATAAGAGCCAACATTCCCACTTTAATCATTACAGTTTCTACCTGTCAACGGCATGCATGTGCATCACATCCAACATGGCTTGACATCATTAGGGCGTCATCTTGTATTTGAAGTATGTGGCTAAACTTATACTATGAAATACACTATATATATTCTACTTTCTTCAAAAACCTGCAAAATGATGTCTTATTACTGTGTTTCCTAATGAGAAAATTAACTTAGTTAACTCAGTATTACATATGCCCCCATGAAATTATCCAGTTTGGATTTTGAGTTTTTACTGACAGTTGAGTTGCAAAGTTACAAACGAAAAACTTAAATGTCATTAAACTTGAACAGAGAATTTCAAATAAACTAATAGTTGGTCATTATGAAAAAAAAAACTTAAAATACGTATCTAATAATTATTCAAAATGAAAAGAAAGCATTATCTATCTCCAACAACAAAGGACAGAACTGGGAAACTCAGCAAGGGAGGGACAGCTGCAGCACAATATATTTTTTGTAGCCGGGGTTGTGAGGGGAGGTTGTTTGTTTGGGTTTTTTGCATTTGGGCTTTTTTCTCCTGGAAGCAAGGAAAAAAACAGTTAGATGTGGCTTTGCATATGCCAGATGCGACAATGAGATCAAATCCCTTTCTGCGGAAAGAATTGCTTCACAGAGTGTTTGATTTTGAAAGAGCAAGGACTCATTGTCTCTAAATTTTGCTGGATACCAATAAATGCTGGCATTAGTGTGACATTTCCCTTTGAAAGCTGGAGTACAGAATTAATGCTCATAAACAGTGCAGATCTGCAACCCTTGCTATGGCAGAACAGTGCTTACTGTCACAGACTTCAGAACGACTCACGTGAACATGACTATGGGTTACAGCGCCCGGGTCTTTTACTAACAACACTTTCATTTTCTACCTACCAGATGGAAGTGGGTTTTTTTCTTATATTTGGGATATCTTTCAAGGACCTAATGCATTATTAAAATCTTCTGATGAAGTACAGCATTCATAGTCATAGCTTACATATATTTAATCAGTTTAGCGTAGCAAATGTTTACAGCATTTGCTAAACGATTAAACAATTCTTCAGAGACATACTACAAAATAACGTCATAAATTTAGATATATATTTCTTGCGTTACAACAATTGCTTCACTTACGAAAACTTCTTTAAAAAATTAATACGTTTCTCTGCATGTGCCATAATAGGTTATTTTTTACATCTCTCAGGTTGGACATGGCTGTAAAACACTGGTTTCTCTCCTGCTATATAGTAAATTACAATCTACTAATAAAACTGTCTAAACATCTCTGCCATGATTCTCTTTCATGCACATGAAAGAAATGTCCATGTGTGATCTATTTGTTGGTGGTCTTCTTCAAACTGTTTTCCCTAGATTTTTCATATATTTCATAGATGCATTTATATTGGCCTTCAGTTCTGCACATGTATCAGCCAACTTGGTTTTGGTCTACATTGGCCTTATCCCAGGTCTTTTGGGCCTTAGTGAGGTGAAAAATATTTATAAAACTGAAGAATGGACCTCCTACTAATGTTCTTTTAAGAAATTGTCAGCATTTGGATCAGAAACATTTAAAAAGTACATTTAAGCATTCCTTTAGCATCATTTCCTGGAAGACATTCTTAATTCTAATTAAACAAATGAATGTTAATTAAATGGCTGCAGTACAAACAAAAAAAAAAGTCGAGAATGTAATCTTCCCCTGTAAAAGTTAAAAAGATGCATATTCACAAAAAATTAAAATAATCTTTCTCAGCAAGAAGCACTTGCAATAAATCAACTTCTGAGGCTTGTAGCAGCTCTTTGTGTGATATTGTGTGACATAAACAGAAAATCTGAACATGAAGTACCATTCTTGGGAAGAAATTTGACAAAGCCATAATGTGGTCACCTCATTACAGAGAGATCAACTGCTGCTAATAAAAGCAGATATCCTGGAGAGCCCAATCCATGGAAAAAAATGTGAGACTGCGATGCCTGCCACTGGCAGCTGAAAAACAAAAAGTACTTGGCTTTGTGGACACTTGAGTCCCACAAGCGTTAACTACAGATTAACCTGTTTGTCCTGATCATTGATTTGTCTGCTAAGTAAGGCTCCAGCCTTACTCAAAGGTCCCCTTGGCTTCAGGTCTGGCCTCGTTAAGTAACCAGGGTATCAGGAAACTGTTATCCTAATACCTGCCCAGAGATGATGTTCTCAATTCTCCTTTTCAAACATGGCCAACCAAAAGTTTTTCTTTCCAGGCCCACCCGCCAGTGGAGAAGCAATGTGGTTTCTCCAACACAGGTGTAGCGGTAGCCTCCCTGACAGATCAAGCACACTCCCAAAAGTCCCTGTCCCCTCCCAGCAGCCTGCGCTGCCCATTGGGGTAGGGCTGTCAAGTGTCTGGGATGGGCAACCCTTTGCAGGTTGCACAGCTACCCCAGCAAATGTCCACCCTTGTATGGGCCTGAGCTTGCTCGGAAAGGAAAAGTGAAGGGGCATCTGCCAGGGAAGCTCAAGGCTTCCTCAGTGACTGGCCCTTTCCATTTATTGATTTGCCCCTATGACTTTCATATTTCATCCATGTTTTCCTGTCTCTTCCATATTTTTTCTCCCTTTACCTTCATAGCCACGAGACCCTTAAGACATAAATGAAGCTTTTGATATTTTTTATGTTCCTGTTAATTACTTCTCTACAGTTTTGAAAAATAAAATTTCCCTTAGTGATTTAATTTTTCCATCTTGACAGATACTGACTGCTTCAGACACACCAAGTTTAAAAGTTCAGGGTGCCTGTTTTACTTTGTGCATTAGAACCACCTACTATATCGACTGATATACGTAAACATTTCTTACTGAACTTACTTCATAGACATAAGCAAATGCATAAAACTGCAAAAACAACTGAGGAACTTTATTTTTTATCAATAGTGAATTATTCAGAACATAGAACTGCAGGGAGATGTTCTACAAAGTAAGATTAAATCTGGTGAAAAGATTCAGATTGTCTATCTTTAACTAGTAGTAATATTAGAATATGTCAAAATCAGATGTTTCATTTCAGAAAAGCAGGGGGGTTTATTGATGCTTTAAAAATGAAACTGGCCACATTTTCAATTCAAAATTCCATTTATTTTTTAATTAAAACTTTGATGTGGAAAAAACCAAAGAATAAAACAAAAGAACTAATTTGTGATCAAATTGAAATAAGATGCTTCAATTTTTGGTTCAGATATAAATAAAAAATCTAATACTTACTCTTCTAACAATAATCAATTTGTGTCAAAACTGTTACTACAAAAAGAAATTACATATGTCACAGTAGCAAAAGTCGTGATATATACAAATAAATGTGTAATTCAGGGACAGTGAATGCTGATAATACTTGAGGTAACAAAAGAAGAACTTCAAATCCCATGCCACACTCACATTTTAAGAATTAACCGATCTCTCTGCCAAGCTGGAAGATACAAGAAAATACTTCCTCCCTTTTGATATCATGATCTGAGTAAGATTTTAAGAGCCAACATAGACAACCGTGTCAAAAGAAGGGAAATAAATATCAGTTAAACCAGAAGGAATTAAAACAAAAATCTGAGAACAAAGTGTACGATTTTAAGGCCTTTAAATCCTTTACAGGGTGTAAGTCTCAGAGACATCAAGGTAAACATTGTCATCCTAAACAGTTCCAACAATTCTATCATAAGCCATGTTACTCTTAATATTTTTCTAAACAGTTCTGAACTTAGCAGTTCAGAGAGATTCTAGTCCTACAAAAATACGCCATCTACATGCAAATAAAGTACCTTAGATTTCTACTGCAAAGGGTTACAGCAACATCTGGTTTTAAAAATTCTCTCAATGGGAAAAAAATGCACAACCACTAATTTCTGCACTGCTTCTTATTTCAAAATATTTTATATCTCTTTCAAACTATCGATAGCTGACAGGAAAAAAAAGTTTGCACCAAAGTGAAAATCTGTATTCATCATTCGGCATGACTTTTTAAAATAAAAGAAGCATTGTTTTTTCTATCTTTTAATCTCTGCTGTTTTGGAGGGGAAAATATTTCCTCTCTTTTGATGTCACGATCTGAATAAGTTTTTAAGACCCATTTACCAAGACAGAATACAGTGTTAAAAGAAGAAAATAAAATGAATAAAAACAGAAGGGACTAACCCAGAAATCTCTGGTGGCTCAAAATTACTATTCACTTGAACAAGTTTTAAAGAAATTAATTCTTCACTCCAACATTGTGCTGAATACTCTCCATATAATAAATCTTTCTTAACTGACTGGAGCTGGTAGAGCTAGAGGCCAATACACTGTTTGCGTTCTCCTCTCAAACTTTTGGTCTTTCAAAAGAAACCAGGCTCGTCTCCCCTTATACCGATGCACAATGAAACAGCTCAGACAAAGAGCAGCCTCACAAAAGGCAAACCCAACATGTTGCTAATATGCCACAAGAAAGACTGGCCGTAGAGCATAAAATATGAAAAGCCTGCAGTACATCCTCAGAGGACTGTAAAAACATCTACCCTTAATATTAAACATTCCTCTGAAAAGCAGTGTTTCACCGCCAAAGGTAACCACATATTTCACCAACAGAAGCAATCTGTGGCTATACACAGCTATCCAGACTAAGACCATTACACTGCAAGGAAACCATCGTGCTACATACACATCGATGTGCAGGTGGCTTCTTTGCATTTGCCCTTTTATCCGTAGCTGCCCTCCAGCCATCTGCCCAAGCAGAGCTGAGTGATGAACCCAACTAAGGATGGGTTTTTTAATAATTCTGAGTTCAAATGATCCTTTTTGTTGCAAAGGGTGTGCACGTGGAAAAGTCTTGCTTTTGGCTGATTCAAGCAGAGTTAAGCAGTCCTACCAAGCACCCCTTCACACCTAACACAACACTAGACACCAAGCGAAACCAGGCACCCTCAGGCATCATTCCATGATGTCACAAACTGTCCACAGCTCCTTCCCTCTGCAGGAGGAATGAAGGCTGGTGCTCGCCATTGCCTTCGGAGGACGAAAAATGTAAGCTATTTACTTTCAGCTCTGCCCCTTGCCCATTCTTTCCCTATCTGAGACGCAGTTACTGAAGTGGTTGTGTTTTCAGCGGTGCATAGCATGGAGTTACAGTAAATCAGTGTTGTGGTAGATAGTTTTCACAGTAAGAAAATGTATTCAAATAACTACTGAAGGGAAAAAAAAAACAAAACCCAAAAAAACAAAGGGCTAATAAAGAGGGAGAAAAATACTTGCAGCCCCATCTTTTGCTGGAGATGAGTAGTAATGCGACTACAAAAAAGTCAGAGGCCAAGTCTACCACCAGCTGGTGTAAGTTTTGGCTGAGACCCCAAAGGAGATGAATTTTGGAGTACAGATCAAATTCCAAATGTAAAAACTAGTGATTCAACAACATAAATAGTTAGATCTTTTTAAATCAGCAAAATATAAACATATATATGTATAAAATATTAAAAAAACCCACACAATTGTCTATGATAAATGCTGAAGTGAGATCTGAAATGAAATTTTATTACTATTAGTGATAGACAATAGTGTTCTTGATTTAAAAAAAAGAGACAGTCTCTAGAAACTATAAGCTTCCCTGGATCAACTATTATTCTTCAGCATGTCCATATTGCACTGAACAAAACAGGAACCCAATTCTTTCTGAAACCTCTGAGTGTTAGCAGAGTCTCAGTATTAAATAACGATATAATGATACGTAAATAGATACCACAAATCTGTTTACTTGGCTGCTACTAAAATCCTGCTAAAAATATTCTAAACAAAAGATTCTAATAAGAGGTGTTTTAACGACTGTTCTTTCTAGAAGTTGGTGTTTTCAACCAGCCTTACAGATGATTAAATAATACTCAGCAAACCCATGTTTTTTTCTTTCAATGAATAAACTATAGCTAGGTTAGACTTTCATTATTTTATGACATTCAAAATCCCAGTGAAATATGAGAGTTACAAATGGGTTTGCATTATTCTGATTTTGGGCAATCCGTCCATGACACATTTCTGCTTGTCAAAACGTCCAGACACTGATTAGTCTTGGCACCATGTACTTTTCTGGAAGAACAATAAATGTATGTCACAGATGGTCTTTGCATGTCGTGCATCTTTACAAATATTTCTCATTTATTTCTTTTTTCTTCATGTATCACAGCAATTAAGAGAAAAGGTACAAATTCAAATTCTAACCCAGAGATACTGTTCATCCCATTCTGCTCCAAATATAAGGGGTTAAAGTGGATAAACTGAATTCACTGTACCTTCACTTTATAAAGTTAATCAGAAAATGTCTTTTCCATTTATGAAGCCTTGCAAATATTGTGTGCAAATGTAAGCGTGCATGAAGGAAAGACAAAGAATTCCTTTTTTTAAGAATGGCTACAGTGTGTGTGTGTGGTGCCCTGGATTACCCTCAAAATGTGCAGATGACCATTACCAAAGGAAGTGGAAGGAACAGCATGTTCACCAACTGCAGAGCCAGGAATAACAGAAGCCACACGTTCAACAACAGCCATATGACTACAGGCAGGCTCTGACCGGGCACTTCCCATTCAGGATTAACATAATGTTTATATGAAGCAGAAAAATGCACCTCACTTACCCAAAGCTACATATTTCTCTAAGAAACACACGCCCCTGAAATAGGAAGCAGTACCTCTGGCCTCTTAACTGAACAGATGGGTGAGCCCTCAGACTAGAAGTGCCAGCTGCAGAAACAGGATTTGAAATGATCGGAAGTCATCATCTGTTTCCAGAAAGCACGCCTTGGGTTTCATCCCAAAGATCAGCATCCCCACTTCTCAGTGCAAAAAAGAGATGTTCTGAGTGGCGGTTTGCTCCTGCACACAATGTCAGTGCTGCCCAAAGCGAAACAGAGGAGCGAACAGGCAGCAGATGGAAGTGGGGCCCCATCCTTGCCTTTATTAATTATTTAAGAGTCCTCAATGTTTGCACAGAGAAAAACGTTTTCAAGCTGGTAATAAAAATACACCTCTGGGCTAACCAAGGTCTTCATGATATCCCAAGCAAAGCGTCCAAGAATGAATCCAGAGTCATTAACCACTTCTAAAATAATCGTTACGTTTTTATATGTGTTTTTAAAATTAATATGTGAAGTAAATTTAATCTGTTTGTTATTATCTTTATTGTTTTGTCCCCAGGCTTCATTTTTATCTCCATGTCAGTGAAACATGTAAGATAATTATTTAAATTAATACAGCAATAGAATCCACAGTAACAAACATACTTTAAATTTTATCTTAAAAAAAGATAGTCTCTTCAGAGATCATCGTAAGAACCAGCCTTTGGGTTACTCTGGAGAGCACGCAACAGGACAGGGCAGCGGTGAGCTCAGTACTGGTCACGAGTGAGAGGTGGCTGGTCCTCTGCCCCTTTGTGGGGAAAGCCCTGATAGGAGAGGAGATAGACTCACACCCAGTCCCTCCTCACAGAACTCTGCAGCTACTGTATAAAATAAACTGCTGATCTGAAACGTATAAACTGCGGGTAGATGAGGGTCTGCTGCCCACCAGGAACTGTTTGCTAGCAGTTGTGCTTGAACTCTTAAAAGGAGAGACCTGCATGCAGCTACCTGTCTTCCTCAGTACTTGAACTACTAGGCTAGTGCATTGGAGGATGGTTCTGCGCTCATTCTGGCCGTGGCTAAAAGTCCGCTGGCAGAACAGCCTTCCTGGAGGGGACTCCAGACCATGCAATTGCCAGGCGAGGTGCCTGCTGCCTCTGCAGCCCCTGCTGAGGTGCCCCAGTGGGCCTTGGCCAGCTGCCGCGGTCTAGCACACGTCTGTATGTGTGAGCGCTCTCTGCCTCCAAAAGAAGGAGGCAATGTATTTCCCTGGCTGCAGTAACCCCTGTGCTGAGCCCTGGCTGGGAGCCTGGTGGGTGATGGGGGCCAAAGAGCTGCCAAGGAGCATTTCAACAGTGCGACAGGAATGGTAGCAGAGCTCCAATACTCCAGCCTGTGCTCTGGTGCTGCTTAATACTGTACATATGTATGCATGTATGTACATATACGTAAACAAGCATTTCCCCTGCCAGACACTGTGGCAAGGCTGTAGCCGCCCAGCTCAAAGAGTATCAAAAAGTTCGGTGTTACGCAGTCTTTGCTTTAGGCGCTGCTTCCACCATTCATTTGCCTCCTTCTTCTGGCTTAAATGTTTTTATTTATTCTGTGTGTTCTTCCTAAGTGGGCATGTTTCTGTTTGATTTACTAACAAGCCAGTAATTTGGGAACAAAACAAAAATCAATGTTTCATAAAGGAGCCTAATTAAGGTGGTGGCGTGAATTAACAAATCGAGCCAAAGGGTGTCAGAAAAAGGGCTGTGCCCACAGGCATCGTAATGTTTGTTTGCCACGTCCCCTCTAAGGTGCCTTCAAATCGCCTGCCTCTACAAAGGCACCAAAGAGCCTTGCTGCAGGTGGCTGCCCAGAGTCGGGCACACGCGTATGTATGCTCCACCAGCCTGGCACCAGTTTGCCTGTCTCGTACTGGCATTCCTGGCAACACCTTAATGCCCGTCCCAAGACAGCATTGTTTCAAACCAAAACATTCAAGCACAGCTCAGTACCTCTTAACCATAACATTGAAGGTGACGTGCAAAAGCCAATGCAAAACGGTTTGGAGGGTGAATTAAGTAGCCTTTGGGAAGACAGTGTATAGAAAAGCATCGTAGGTCTGAAAGGAATGCAGGGACAAGCCAGAAACACAAAACCCCAGAAGATGAAGGGAATCAGAGAAAAGAAAAATGTCAAGAGGAGGGAAAGAGGGACTGCAATGGGGGTGGGTGAGTGTATTTTCCCAGTGAGTGAGCTGCGAGGCGCGGGGCACTCACCAAGTGGTATTTAGCGACGAAAGTTTAATTGGTACTTTTTTCTATCCTTTTTGATCTTCGCACAAAGCCTTTCTTCACACAAAGGACAG